>NC_133814.1:10500000-11100000 GCF_043250625.1 Sebastes fasciatus
GTTTAGTGTTTAAAGGAATAGTTCAACATTTTCAGAAATACACTTTTTTGCTTTCTGGTCAGGAGTTAAGGCCTTTTCCCAATAAGTCTATATTTTTCGTCCGAAATTGTGGCACGTTTAAAAATAAATATAACCCCACGTTGTGTCAATCACGTTTACACGCTGACTCCGAAACTTTCCTCCGTTATTATTGTTTTCAGAACTGATATGATTTTCTGCATTTTCTTCACATCCGTCAGAGTTGTTTGACCACTCAGAGCCACCGTAAATGCAAACACGTCATCATCCAAAGAAAGCATCTGATAAACTGATTCACTTCGATCATTTGTCTCCCTGCACAAAAAAATAAAGTAAAGACTACAGAGATGAGGAATTTAAAGATAGATTGTGGCAGGTGATTGCAGAACAGCTTGGAATCTGGGATGGTCGCAAAACAAAGGATGTAGGAAAGGTTAGACAATAGTGATTGTGCTCTAGGCAGCTAAACGCTTCGTCCTAATGTCATTCATTCATTAGCCCAATTTGGACTAACGCTATCCATCGCATCCGCGTAATTAAAACAGTTTTGTCTTGTATTGCAAATTTTTGCAACAAAATAGAATAACAAAACGCTTTGGACTCTGTGTGCAAGATTTCTGTTCGTGACGATTTTTATCGGATGACGGATTTAAAAAACGCATACGAATAATTCGGACTTGGTGTGAAAAGGCCTTTAGATGAGAAGATAAATACCTTTCTCTGTCTGCACTACGCTAAATACACCGATTACATTACGTACCAACTGTCGTTTTGCTTTTTTTTTTACAGAAATAAAACCCATTTAGTTCATTTTGGCTTATCAGCGCCGTGTTATCAATACAAAGTCGGGCGACGGACGCTACAAACTGTCACTGACTGAATGCATCTGCTCCATACAGAGTCTCAGCTCAGAGTAGCAGGTGTCATATTTCACACACACGGGGACGAGAGAGAGCTGACAGACAAGACGATGTGAAGCGAAAAGCGTAAAGCACCTATTTGGCAATAGTTCAGATTTACGGCTACTTATCGAAGAAATCAATATTTTGACACAAAAACGGTCCGCCAGAGGCCGACATCTGAACTGCGCTCATAGCAACGGTCTGTTATACAGAAATTACAAACCGCAGAACGCCGTGATTGACCAATCAGAATCAGGTATTCAACACAGCCATGTAGTAAGCTAAGCTATAACACTCTCCTGTCCTGGCTGTAGCTTAATATTAAATGAACACATATGAGATTGCTATTGATGCTCTCATCTAACTCTTTGCTAAAAAAAAAAAGCAAATAGGCATGTTTCCCAAAATGTCAAACTATTCTTTATAGCATCAAGCAGACTTTCCCTTTAGAACAGGCTCCAGATTATTTCTGTCTTTGCACGTTTACACCGATATTTAGCGATCGGTTCTGTGCTCTTATTGCTGTAAAAAAGTTACAGTGAGGTTGAGGTGCAGTATTCGTTTAATGTGGAATATGTTTGAGAGAATCTGATGAAATGTAAGGAAATGCAACCTGACTGTCTTCCCGTTAACGTCACCAATGTTGCGTCAATTCACATTTCAAGTGGTGATAGAAGCACGTGAGGAGATAAATCCTCAAACGCTGCCACGCCGTTCAGGTTTCACGTTAATTTACTGTACGTATTACATCCAGACAGGTGTACAGTTACAGGTATTTTGATGACCCCCGCAGTGTAGCTGACAACTCATCACGAGGAAAGAACATACAGGGTTGTTCGAGGTGTGGGTGTGTGTGTGTGTGTGTGTGTGTGTGTGTGTGTGTGGGTTTCCACCAGTTGTTTCATATAAATATACTGTACATATCTTTTCTCCTGCTGTTGCTGGGGAAGAGTTGGCAAGCTTTGCAATCAAGTGCCTCATACACACACACACACACACACACACATATAAATTCCAGCCTGCATCCAGATCGTATCATAAATATCACACACACATTCCCACGCAGCAGCTATCTGGTGTCTGTGGCTCGGGTTGCTGTGTCCACTAAGACTTTACAGGATGTTTGACCTATTCTGATCGTCGGAGCAGGCAGCCTCGAGACTCCTCTACTATTCCAAATATCAAATACCAGCATCAGCGATAACCACCAGAACTGCTCAGTTACGTACGACCTGATGGGGGTGTGTGTGTGTGTGTGTGTGTGTGTGTGTGTGTGTGTGTGTGTGTGTGTGTGTGTGTGTGTGTTGCCTGCATTAAGGAGAGGAAGTCGTCATGGTGGTTTTTCCACAGTTTCGTGTTAAAGTCTTGTTTACGGAGGGAGTTTGACCCTAGATGACCCCGAGCCAGCGTACCGGCTGCTATTCCTCGTCCTCCTGCTCCTCTTTATCTCTTTCTTCTCTTCACTGTTTAGCTTCTTTTCATATATTTTTTCCTTCCCTTCTTTCTACTCTTGTTGCTGTTTCCTTTCTTTATAACTTAAAGCACAGCATGAGTAAATGGGGAAAAAATCTGTTTGCAAATAACATGTTTGGAAGTACTTATTTTGACATTTTTTTTTATTATTGTTCTCTTTGTTAATATTCAAGTTAATTGAAATGTGTATTATTAATTTAAAAAACTTAATTTGTTTTCTCATTTCCCTCGTGAAAAATAAAATAATTTGATAATTCACAGAGGGATTTAAAAAAGGATTTTCCTTTTGAGTAATTATCTATGAAGGATCTATATTTAGTCAAAATACACACATGAATTGTGTTAAATGTAAATTGCCATAATTAAATTAAAAGACACAAAGGTACCGTAAAAATAGAAAAACACATAATGGCGTCCAAATAAAACCTGTGAAATGTAAAATTATTTTTTTTTAATAAATAAATAAATATAATTTGTAATAATAATAAAATAATAATAAAATAATAATAATAATAATAATAATAATACTCCCCAAATCTTTAATTTTTCCCAAATGTTTTGCTCAATAGATCAGATACAGCTGGTGTGCTATTGCAGCCATAATTTATCGATGGTGCCTCATATTAGATAATAGGATAATACATTTGTTAATGATCATTTTACCCATGTTAGATCCAATACCAATAGTCTAAACTCTTACTCTACAATAGATTTTACTACAAACATTGAACTCTGACACTGATGTAAAATAGTTTAAAAAGCTCTTTGAGGACACCAGACCCTGATATTTACAGCTGATGTCTTAAATTGGTAAAACGGCTCCATTGTTGAGCCAAAAATATTGCCTTAACATCTGCATATCTCCACTCATCTGTGGGAAATATAACCGACTACATCACCATTTTTTTCCCTTTATTCTGTGAAACGGGGCCAGAAAGTGAAACAAGTCATAAAACTGGGGGGGAAACTGAAAGAACAGTGGAGGTTTGTTGGTGTTGTAATGTAGGAGAACACGGACATGACTTCCACGCTGCCAAGAATCTATGATTTATGTAAGCCTACCATCTGTTGCCACAGAATACGTTGCACAACTACCAATGAGTCAGATTGGCTACACGGACATCTACGATGTCTCGCACACACACACAGAGACAGATACCGGTGGCGAGCTCGCAGGGGCTCGTATGAACAATGGATGAGGTGAGAGAGAAGACCGCTGATCTCCTTACTCCCACTCTGAGTGACCTGAATATACCCCAGCACACACACACACACACACACACACACACACACACACACACACAAACCTACACGTACAATCTATCTACACACATGCTGCATCCCGCTGCAGCTGACAGCCATTCATTCACTTCAGTGACATGCTCGGGCTATATCTAAATGGAGGGCTTTCTCTGGATTGGAACAACCCCAACACACACACACACACACACACACACACACACACACACACACACACAATCTCTCTCGCTTTCTGTCTTTCACACACACTTCTAAAGTACAGCGCCTATAGATTCCTCCAGACTGGTGCTTCAGATGTGGTGTCTTTGCTCCCATCCACCAGCCCCCGACCTGAAAAACTAAAGAAATACAATAAAAAAAACTGCCACACCTTGCTCTGACACCTTGACCCTTCACACACACACACACACACACACACAAATGAGCTTACGGCATGTTTGCTCTTATGGACGTGAAAGCCCTCGCTCATTAACCCAGAGGGCACCCCCCCAGCCTCCCATTGTGCCCCTATCTCCCGCAGCATTCTGGGTAAAGTAGTTTAACAATGTCAACCAGATAAGCCCAATGCAAACCTGCTGATAAGCAGTCAAAGACTGCACTTAATGTCTGTGTGTTTTGAAGGCGTTGGGTGATCGAGGAGCCAACGAGGAGGATGTAGAAGACCAACAGTGAGCAGAATGGGTGCATATGTATATGTGTGTGTGTGTGTGGTCAAGTTTCATATCTTTGTAATAACAAGTTAAACTGTCGAAACAGCTAAACGCAGAATACAAAAGGAAAGCAAACACACACATACCGCTGGACAAAGAGTCTGATGTGTGTCTGATTCAAACTACGGTCAAGGACCATTAGCAAAGTTATTCCGAAAAAAAAAATGTGAGTCAACTTTTCCTGTATTGACAAGTAAAGCAGAGAGAGAGATACGCCGGCTGGAAAGAAAAAACCGAGGGCGGGGGTGGCCGACATTTAAAAACGCAGCTCAGTAAAATAAAGTTTACAGCCGGCGTTCAAGGCTCCTTCTTCGCGGTTCTGCCACGAGGCAACCACGCTGTAATTCGAGGTCAAAGGTGTCGGTCCTATCATCCATCCAGACTTTTAATGTTGCAATAAGCCGCGTCACAAAGGCTCCGGTTACACTGCGATAAAAAGGTGTGAATATTTCACAGGAAGTCTCAAATAAAACGCAGTAAATTTGCGCACTTTGTCCCAGAAACTCCACACCCTGCGGGGGATAGAATCTTAACAGTTCTTTACCAGCTCTCGCATTACACACACACACACACAGAAAACTCATGGAAGTACAGGAGTGTATGTGGATTTATATTGGTGTGTACACAAGAAGCGAATGTAAGCTGCTTTTTTTGTATTCCCACACATGTATATACGCTCACACGCACAAAGTGAGGATTTGAAAATCTTGGCAGCGCTGAAAGCCGATATCCTCGCTTTGTTCTCTTAATGGTCTTGTTCCGTTTTTATTATTCTGAATACCTGACCCACCTGTACAGCCAGAGGAGACTTTATATCCTGCTCGTTTAGATACAGTTTCCCTTTCTCTCCCCATTCTTCCCCGTCTATCGGCTACAGCTACAGTTTCAAATTGCTTCCTCCTCTCGTGTTTTCTCCTCCCCCCCACCCTCTTCTCATTCTTCCACGCTTTCTTCTGCGGTCCATTTTTCCTGAAGCAGACAAATGATCGGCATTGATGAACACAAGGCGGCATTCAGAGGACTCACGCCCAAGCAGAAAAAGGAAAAAAATGTTTTTGTAAGAATCTTTTTTTTTTTTTAATGAAACACAAAAAAGGCAATAAAATTAAGATAAATAATTTTTTCCTTTTGTACACGAGGAAATATTTAAGTCATATTTCCAAAGAATGACTGAAATTACATAATATATTTTAGTAGGCTATCTCAACCGTACAAAGCAGGTTTCCAGTGGGTCTAAAAAAAAATAAAAATAAAAGATGTCGCTTCTGTCAAAATGGTTAGAACTGAATCCAGTGTTTCTTAAAGAAAATACAGCTTTAAAAAAATAAAAAATAATCAATTAAAGACCCATAAAAGTTTTAAAATTGAGTTTCACATTAGATTCCTTTTAAAGCTTTTTGCTTTGCAGTGTAACAGCAACATGGTTGTTAAAAGTCAGTCAATGTCCTAAAGAAAAGAAAAGAATAAAGGCAATCATGTTCTTCCCCCCTGTACATCCTATACACCGACAACAAACAGTCATCACAGGCTTGCATAAACAGTAAGACGATGAGGAAAACATAAAACACACACAGAGACATTTTTGGCAAAGCAGGAATAAAAGTGACAAGAAGCGTAATTTGTGATTTGATCCTTATCTTGTTTTTGTCTCTCAACATTGTCCCATTGATTGGCTCTGATTGTCCTTCACAGTCACGTGATGCCATTCTGGTTGCCATAGTGACCTCAAGTGCATCAGCTGGGCAGCGCGCAGACAATGTTGCCGCAACGTTCCTCAGAGGCTGTCATAGCAACGCTGAGCGAGACAACGAGAGGAACTCTACTTAAAATACCTCGGTGATTGCAGGGGTCCCGGATTCAGATTTTTTGATTGAACGTCTTTTTTTTTTTTTTTTCTTCCATAAAATTGTTTTTCTTCTAATGCGGTGAAAGCGTAAACTCACAGGTGCTTTGGTATGTTTCTTTTTGATGCCAGATAAATATCTACATTTTATATAGGAATACAGGCTAAAATAGATAAAGAAGATTCTTTTAGGATCAGAGAACAGCAGAAACTCAGTTTCTTTTTCCAGTATTTGTTAAAAAAAAAAAAAAAAAAAAGCTCCCAACAGGAAATGCACATTTTAAACCCAACGGAAAGAGAAAAAAAAAAAGTATTGGACACATGTTTAAAAAGACACTTTTTCTGATTTCCTTATAAAAACATTTCCCAAACACCCTTTTCTACACAGTGGGCCTTTTGCCTAAAGCAGGGCTTTACAACCACAAAGTCTTCACATCAGTTGTACAGTTTGACCCCAAATCCAAACCTCAGTTCAGTGCATTGAGAGAGGAGGACACGAACCCGACCTCCTCCCTCTGTCAGACCCCCCCGAACCCGCCCGCACACACCCTAAAAAAATCAAAATAAAATAATCTTCTCTGCAAAAGAAAACAACAAAAAAAACAAATATATATGTATACTATTTACAACATGATATATTACACATGATGCTGTACACACACACACACACGCCCATGCGCACGCACTCACCACCATGCACGCACATTTCAAACAAACAACTACCTGTACATGTGTCTCCGCACCCGAATAGGAGGATGCGAGAGAGAGAGGTATTGACGTGTATGGCTTGACAGGAGAAGAAATCGGTTTTTCAGTCGCGAGGGCTGAAAAACCGCACGTTTAAGTACTGGACAGGTTAATACATACCGACGGCGTGTCATGGCGTCACCTCACGGGGTGACCACGCGTACAGTACAAACACACACGCACGCTAAAGCACTATTTACTTAGAGCTCATTAAATGCCAAACAGGGTCATCATCGCAGCCACTCTGCAAACACACGCACACATACACACAAAGTCCGAACTACAGTGTTTTTTGGTCCTGTTGGGGATCTCCCAATCACGCTGTGGCCGTCAAACTACCAGTATAAGACCATTAAAACCCTCCAAACCAGTGTGGTTTACAGTAAGTCTCTCCTTACCATACAGTCTCTCTGTTTAGTCAGTCTTTGTTTCAGAAAGTCTGACGCCCTCCTTCCGAAGCATATCCAAGCGACTGTACTCCAAAGTGCTCTTGTCCTTGGTTCCTGCTCTTTTGTTTGCCGTAATCTTGTCGCAGTGACGAGATATTCTGTTGTTTCAGCCACAGGGAAGGCTGGAGACTCTCGCTGCGACAAGGAGCCTCAGTCCACATCTGATAAATCTGACTTGGGTCAGACTTTTGTTCCCCCAGAACAAACCGGGCTCCTCTTAAGTGCCAGTACTGTCGGGCTTTATCCAGTGGGCGAGCTCCTTCTCTTACAAGGGACGGATCAATAACGCAGAGTCAAAACTCTTTGTCTTGGTTTCCCTCCGTCCCCTAAGCTCCCGTTCTGAAGGATCATCCTGGATCTCCAGAGTTCAGGTTCAATATTTGGGTTTCTCTCTAGCTTGGCGGTGCTAGGACACGATGGCCATGCCGTCGGCGCTGATCAGCTGGCCCGTGGTGGGCTCGTACGTCCCGGCCAGGTAGAAGAGGTCATCCGCCGCGCCGCCGGGCTTTCGTTCGTGCATCAGGTGATCGTACTCGGCCTTGCTGACCACCTGGCAGCGATGGGAGATGGTCTGCACGTCATTCTCGTCCTCGTGGCTCGACTGATACAAGGCATTCTGGGAGAGAGAGATAAACATATTTGACCATCAAAATGTTGCTTTCACAAGAAAAGAGATAAGAATGTTTTTGTTTCTGCACTTCCTACATGACTTTGTCGTGTCTTTTAGCGTTGGTTTTCTCATGATGAAGTTTTATGTTTGCTCAGCCTCGCTCAATGTTGCTGCTGATGCTAACCACCCCGCTCTTTCTCTATTTATTCCAAACAAACCACTATTGCTGTTGCCAGAAATGCAAAAAAAACAACTTCCTGTGAGTTTTTTTCCTGGGAAAGACCCACCTTACACTGAGTATTTAGAACGGAAAAAGTGTTTCATGAACTAAGTGGATGTTCAACCATTCATATCAGATGGGAACAGGGGAATAAAAAAAGCAAAGAGGTAATATATTTATATGAAAATGTCACGGGCTGTTACTTTGACCATTCCCCGTTTTAGAAACTCTACTTGCACTCCGTGGCCTTTACCTTGCCGTCGCGGTGTCGCTTCCCCAGGCGAGTCTCCTCCGGGTGGTAGAACCACTTGACCCTGACCACCATGCTGGAGCTCCACGACTCCCAGAGGCTCTCCACTCTGCCCACGTAGGGCAGCTGGGGCCGGCCGGGTGACAGGAACACAGCGCAGTCCCCGACACGCACCGTCTCCTTGCCCCTCACGATGGCCTTGTAGAAAAGCTTGCGGGCTTTACCCTTCAGACCTCTCCTCTGTCGGCGAAAAGAGAGTAAAAATAGTCAATTTATTCAGTGTGGAGGGGTTTATTCCACCACAAGACTCATTTCAGGAATCAGTTTATTTAGTTTGTTTTGCGAAACCCAGTCTACTAAAGTATGGTAAGATTTAATACGTCTTTACACCGATCATAACACACTAATCCTACGTTTGCTGGCACACCAATAGTTCACTCTCACCCTGATGAAGGCAAAACTGAAACTGATGATCACAGTAACCATAACCTGGCTGACACACCTACACTTCTGCTCCGTCTTTACACACCTTCAGCTTCTTTTTAAGCTGCACATCTCAGCCGACAGATGCAGTCGTGTTTACAGAGCAAACAACGCGGCGGCAGGATGGAAGCCGAGAGTGGCGGCGGTCGGTTCAAACTGTTTTTTTGTTCTGTTATCTCAGGATCGCGACTTAATAATCAGGATAGCAACATTCAGAGAGTGAGCCTCGTAGTGTTGCCGATGTGTACAAAGACTGAGATGATATTTGATCGTAGCATTTACTGTATGTCATCGGCAGAAACAATCAGTAACCTACTTAAGCTGAGGTGAAGTAGGTTACTGATACCTAAGACTTTTGAAACCGTGACCTACCTGTGTGGGGTTGCCAGACCACTTCCAGAGCTGGCGTCCAGGCAGAAGGGGCATCATGTTGGGCAGAGGCTCAGGTGAAGACATCCGCTGCCTCTTAGCTGGTGCTGGGTCTTTGGAGGCGGTCTTCGGCTGCTGGCTCACTGGACTGCTTTGCCTCTGACGGTGGCTGCTAGAAATTCCTTCTTTCCTCTTCAGATGGTTCTTCGCCGTGTTACTGTTAGCCGCCACGCCTCCTTTTGACACAAACTCCTTCCTGTCTTCTGTTCTGTCAGCCCTCACCTTTGACCCCGACACCGCCATACTGGCTTTGGCCACAAAGCCGTGAGCCGGGGTCGCGGCCGAGGGAGAGGAGCTCGAGGGGTCGGGGCTCAGGAGGTCGGAGGTCAAGCTCTGCCTGTGCTTGTGTTTGTCCTGCTGGAGCAGCGCGCGGCGCAGCAGCACGGAGGAGGACTCTTCGTCGGAGGAGTACGAGGAGTCGTTGTCCGTCGAGCAGAGGGACGAGGAGGAGATGGAGCCGGAGGAGGAAGAGGAGGAGGAGGATGAGGAGAAGCAGGCGGAGAGGCGGGAGAGAAAGCGGCCTCCGCGGTGAGAGGCGTCCGCTGCGCTTCTTCTAGGCGCTTCGGCAGCCTGACCATCATCTTCGTCATCCTCGTCCAGCTCAGAGTACGAGCTGGGGCAGTCACTCGGGTAGTCCGGACTATAATCTCCACCTTGGACTCCAACTGCTGTCAGCAGATCCTTCCTCAGAGGTGGGGCGCCCTTTACAATAGGCTCCGAACGGGCCTTGGCGCCGTCTCTTTCCCCTCCTCCCTTCTTGTCATCCTTCACCAGCAGGGTGGGGTTGATGTATCGCAGCGGCGCTCCAGCGGGGGCGAGACTCTTGCCTCCTTTCCCTTCGCTCCCCCCGAGTCGTAGCAGGGCCTTGCCGTTTTTTGTTTTAGGAGAGGTCACACCTTCGTGGTCGAGCTTCACCAGTAACTGTTTCCTGTCGCGTTCGCTCGCCGGCTTCCTGCTCCCAGCTGCCGTCGCCATGGCGACAGCCGAGGAGCAAGCAGAGGACGAGGAGTCCCGGAGCCCCACGGAAGCTGCCGCGGCGACCGGTCGCCCCGCTCCAGAGCTCCCGCCGCTTCTGAAGGAGGAGTAGCTGTTGGCGATGCTGCTGAACGAGTCACCTTCAAACGGGGAGCCGAAGATGCCTTTGATGGGCATCGGGGGAGCGAGGAGGTGGGAGGCGGGCCGGTGAAACAGCCCCAAGTCTCGCTCTCGTATCCTCCTCTGGGTCTTACGAGACGTCCCGTTGAAGAGGAAGAAGTCAACTGGGGGTCTCTTCCTGGGCGCGGACCAGTTCAACAAGGAAGCGTTGCCAGTGTCTGTTACTGATGTCGGCGTGCTGGCGGTCTTAGGCACTGAGTGGACTTTCTTCGGTCTGCCAACTGAAAAAGGAACCGAGCAACAGAGATGAGTTATAATCAATAAGAAACTGACGGGACTTCAGAGCAGACAGAGATGATTGTGGAACTGAGAGCTTTTGGAGAAACGTAATATCTCTATCTCCTTGATCTCCACCTAGCCAGGTAGGTTTCGACATCCATTACTCAAACTAAAAACAAACCTGGTAAACCAGTCTCTCCCTCCAGCTTTTATTGTCACCTGGAGTTTGTGACGAGTTACATGTACAGCCCGTTGCTGAACTACACAAAACACCCTGATGACATCTCGTAAAAGCATGATTGATGTGGTCATACAGAGGTTAATTGATAGGCGGCAAACAAGGAATTTTAATTTACGAGTCTTCTGGTTTACATACCTCCGCTCGGTGCTCTCCTCTGACTGGGAGGCATCTGATAAGTGGTTGACAGTTGGAAATGTAAATGAGGGCTTGTTTGGGGGATTATAATATGGCCTGAAGGGCTGTGTGTCTGTGAATGTATTCACTAGTTAGACAGGAACTTCTCAGACGACGTATATTAAAGCTCCGGTGTCTGGACTGTCTTATGAAATAGATAGACATGCATTCTTATACATATTAAAGTGTGGGTCCATTATTTTATTTTTAGGTTTTTATATCATTCTGTAGCTTCACAGTGGCGTTCCTTATGTATTCAAATCCCAACATTAACATTTTGTTCAAAGTATTAATGTTTTAACATCAAAATGCTAATTTACCAAGCCTTTCTAAAAACATTTTCCCACCTGACCTGACGTAGGTTTCTGCATGATGACGGTGCTACACTTATAGTATATATACATCCTTGTAGTCAGTGTATTAACGTTACATACAGTAACTTAGATGGCGCTGGGCATGCTCCCAGTTTGGAGAAGCAGACAGGAGTAGCAATGTTACACCCAAGTCTGTGACCACAGCGAGAGAAAGAGCCAGCAACACATGTGCTCACCATTTCTGATGGGTCACATTTTGTGACGACAGCCGTCAGAGATGGTGACCTCATGTGTTGCTGGTTCTCTGCGGTCATAGATTTTGGAGGTCACAGATTTCGGTGTAACACCGGCACGTAAGCAAAGCGATGTACCGGTGTGGATGCCACATTAGTTTGGATCCGAAAGTCACACAATAACACAAAAAATGTAACCGATCGATGCAGCGGTAGAGCAGCAACTCCCGTGTTCTGCAAGGTAATATGACTGTTTTTGTAAATGGAGACTGGTGGCTTTGAAGATAGTGTTATAAAGGCTTCAGTTATATTGATTTTTTTAAGTGGCTAAAATATGTTTTTCTGCTGCTCCCGTCTTACAGCTGCTTTACCTCGCCATCAGACAGCCCTTTCCATTGGGGAACTGAAGCCGTTATAGTGCTGTCTTCAAAGCCACCAGACTACATTCACAAAAACAGTAATTTTCAAAAAATCCGGTTTAATCCTTTCATTTATTTCCAAAATTCGCACAGCTAACGTTGACTCAGCTAGTGCTAACGTTCACATTATTCATAACCTTACTGATTAGCTTCGATTAGCTTATTTTGGTAACCTACGTTACTGATTTTTGCAACGGCTGAGTGGGTGTTTCCATTTGAAAAGAACGCAGATGGACCCGCTCTTTAAACTAATGATGTTGATTGACCTTCTAAATGGACAAAACTTCACAAAATGTTTATGTGTTTGTTGGAGGAGTGACAAATCATTAAATACGAGGATAAAGGATGTCGGTATTCCCTTCTCCCTCACCTGGTCGTTTCTCTTGGGGCCTCCCTGCTGGCTCCTCATTGGCTGGTTTCTCTGTGGTTTCTCTGTCTTTCCTCTCCTGGGTGGAGCTTCGTCTCCCGCGGTGACCAGGTGAGATCAGAAGTGCTGGAGAGGGTTCCGCACCTGATAGAGAAAAGAGTAGTTAAACGTGTGTCTTTTCTGTCATTCATTCTGTGTGTGTGTATTTGTTTCCATCCTTCTTTTTGAAGCCATACTCACAGCAGATTTGGTATCCGGGGGGCAGAAGCCTGATGCTTGTGAGCGAGATCCTCCCCCTGTCTCCATCATCAAACTCCACCATCACATTGCCCTCCTTCTCCTCCTCACCCGGACCTCCTAAAAGCACAACACACAGGACATGAGTTGCTGGGAGCGTACCGGTGTATGTGCGCGCAGACTGAGTGAGGTCGTCGGTGCGTCTCGCTCACCTCGATGGACGTATCCGGGGTAAAGACAGCGAGAGCGCTCGCTCCAGTAGGCACACACTCGCGTCCCTGCAGTCAGGATGGCCTCGCTCTGAGGCCGCACGTCTAACACCTGGAAAAATCACAAAGTTATCTGTATAACGCGTGTGCACAGCTGCCCACAAAACTGCAAAAAATGTAACAAATGCAATGAAACTCACAGCTTCCTGTAGTAGCTGCTCCAGCGAGTAGATACGGGGGCGATTCCCACGTTCCCCTTCGATGACAACACTGAATCTAAGAGAGAAAAAAGAAAAGGGAAATGAATGAAAAATAACAAAAACTGTTATTTTAATTTGTAAGTTATGATTTCAGCCCCATTCCCACTGTTCGATTTCAAGGTTGTCTAGGTTTTTTTGTCACGAGTGCTCAGTTTTTTCAGCTGTGCTGGCCGCCCACTGCTGTGTGTCTTGGCTTTGTAGTTGTCTAGACTTCTTGTTTGTCAAGATTCACACAGCTGTCAGGCATTTAACTAGCGCTAAGCTAAGTTTTCAACTCTTTTGTAAATCCGAGAAGACAATATGTGTTTTTCGTACTTAACTCCAGGGTTTCCCCCCCGGATATTGTTAAGCCGAACCTAGATTTTGTTGCTTCTCGTATTGGCGGAATAAACAATGGTCACTCTGCTCTTTCGTCTAGAAGGTTGAATGTTTTATTTCGTGAAGAAGTACACTTTTTTTTTTAGCTGAGGTGGTTTGTATCTGTGGAGGGCCTTACATGTCAGGCAGGTCCAGCGTCTGGACACAGGCGGCGTACAGCAGCTCGTCCTCCTTGGAGATGAGGATCTTCAGGCCGTCCACCAGCATCTCTTTACTCAGCACACAGTTTGGCAGCGCTGCGGCGGGGAGGGCGTGGGACAAAGATGGATGGATGGAGAAGATAAAGGATACATAATTTGTGAGTGTTGTTGAATAATTGCTACGTGAAGTGAAAAGCAGGGAGTGTATGTATGTGTGAAAAGGATCCAACATGCTTTTAAAACCTACGTGTGTGCGTGTAATTATATATGTGTCGCTGTTTATGCCTACCGGGTATTCTGCAAGGCATGTTGGGAGGGAGGTGGATCAACTTCATCTCCTCCTCCTCCTCCTCCTCCTCTTCCTCCTCCTCCTCCTCCTCCTCCTCCTCCTCCTCCGCCTCCTCCTCCTCCTCCTCCTCCTCCTCCTCCTCCTCCTCCTCCTCTTCCTCCTCGCCCTCGGAGAAGCTGCTGTCCTCGTCCAACCGGAAGCCGTCGTCGGCCGCGAAGCTCTGCAGGAGCCGGCTCACTGCGTGGCCCTTGGCCTGGACGGGAAACAGGAAGTGTCATCAGTGGGCACAGAAAGCAGGATATATGACAACACTTCATTATATACCCAGATTAAATTACAGTAAACAGGATCTGCAGGTGACTGAGTCAAGTCTGATGTGGCTGATGAGGTGAATCCGTCGGTGAAAAAGCGACCGCAGGCACCAGCGCCTCTTGTAATGTGACACTTCAATTAAGCCTCACTAAAAGGTCAGAGGTCACAGTCGGTAATAACTGGTAGGACTTTAGCATATTGCTCAAGGACACTTCAGTAATGTGGACGCCTACTAATATGGAAACCCTAATTTACGTTCTCACCTTCACACGCACACACACACACACGTCAGATACAATCCATCTCCAGACCGGTTTAGGCTAGTCTATCCAAAGATGACTGATGATGGAAAGTCAGCTCGCCCAACAGGTTTCTGCTTGTATTTAGACTTTCCAAAGAAAAGACCATAATATTCAATGGAAGAATGTGTATGTGTGTGTGTGTGTGTTGTCTCTTGATGTTTTCCACATCAGGAGATCATATATTTTAGTGACAGAAGTTTCGTCACCACAGGGCATGGGTGATTATTTCTCTTTAGTGCAGCTGGTGTGTGTGTGTGTGTGTGTGTGTGTGTGTGTGTGTGTGTGTGTGTGTGTGTGTGTGTGTGTGTGTGTGTGTGTGTGCAGGCATGCATGGGTGTGTGTAGGGTTATGGCCAATGATTATCTTTATACTTCACTGTTTGGTTTAGAGTTATGTGTTTTTGGACATTCCCTCACAGTGAGTCAAAGACTGAGGCAACCTCGGGGCATCTCTCATTAAAGTGAACGTGGGTGTCTCACCAACGGCTTCCCGCACGAATACAACGGGCCAGTGGTGCGTAAGTACAGCGGGCAGGCATGCATAGACATACCTATATAACAAAAGTAAATGTATATATGACAAAGTGACTGATTTACAGATGCTAAGCATCTCCCTGAACAGGAGCCAAAGTTATCAGTAGGCTCTGTCAGTTGTAATCTACAGGATTTTCAGATTTCCTCGCAGGGCGCGGCTCACTTCAACGATGAAGGAGTGAACTTGAGGCGAGGGCTTTTATGAGAATTCCTCCTCGCTTCTCTTTTTGCTTTTCTCAGCCTTTATTTGCATCAGAAGGCCAAAGGGAGTGACCTTCTCTGAGTCACCTTTCTGCTTTTACTCACATTTCCAGTCTGTCTGAACGGAACCCGTCCTGACCACCGTCTGGTTCTTTTTTTTCCCATTAGCTCTTTTCAACAGTAATGTAATTATTACATTCCTTACAACTCCGTGACAGCAGTAATTTATTGTGATACTCATTATATAACCTTTCTGTCACACCTCTAAAATTGGCAATTGCGTCTCACCTTTCGCTCCTCAGGTCTCTTTCCCATGCACCTTCTGTGTGAATGATCCGAGGAAACAAAACACCAGCGAGGCAACACAGATTATGTCCCCCTTAAATGGATGTTGAACTATAGAAGAGCTTCCAGCCCATGATATTGTTGATTTTCCTTGTATGAAATTTTCAGGATCAACAGGTATCATGCACAAGAAGTTGCACAAAACTTTAGAAAGTTCAAAAAGGCTTCAATACTGACAGAAACACAAATTCAATGTGGTCTAGTTCCCCTGATCATTTACACAGAAGTGCACAGATGAAGCAGCTGAGGAGGGAAATCCAAGCTGCCAGTTTTGAGGGTGTAAAGGTGCCAGAGTGTCATAAACCATGGCTGTCAGGGAGTAATTTACTTGCTTGAATAGTAGTCCCTGGCAAAAGTGAAATATTTCTGTGTCACTGTAAGGTTCCTCACCTTTCCCAGCAGGCCCTGTCCCGATGAGCTCTTCCTCATGGCTTCCTTGTTGGCCCTGCTTGCTTCCATCAGAGCTCTGTGGTTCACCCGGCTGTCCCCAAAGCTACAGCCTACCGCCAACGCACCCCAGCTGGGCAGAGACGCTCTATTGGTCCCCTGGTGGTCCGGATGTCCCCTTTCTGTGTTGGCGAGGCTCGGCCTCCTGGGCGCTCTCCTCTGATCTGCACTGTGCACGCTCCCCATGCCTGAGGGTGAAGGAGACATCACGCAAATTAGAGCCGGCAGATAAATTGCAAAAACGTCAATATCTGATATTAGATTTTATATTATTTTGTTTGATAAGAGGTAAGAAACGTAGGTTTTGCTGGTCTTGGAGGCCGCATAACTGACATCTATGATATATGTGACACAATTTTCTGAGCATTAGAAATGGAGACCGCTAACGCCAACAAAACGATCAGCCCCCACCACAACTCAGACTCCAACACAAACTCAACGGAAGCCCAAGAAAACAAAGTCATAACTAGTGAAGCCCGTCTAGCAAAACGGGGGGAAACTAAGATCAATGTAGTGCAAGCACAAGCGCGAGCAACAGGACACTGACTGTCGTTGACTTAATGGCCACCGGTGTCACATTTAACAAGCACTTTCTGATTCTTACATATAGCCCCTTTAAAAAACATTTTTTTGTCTGAACCGCCACACATTTCCCAGTTTATCCTTTTAGATTTTAAAACTTTTCAAAACTAAAAACAAATGTAGATTCCTCAAAACCTTAAGAAAATCATGTTATCGTTCATTTCAAGTCAAAAAGTGAAAAGTGACAGAGTCGCAGGGTGACAGCAGCGTATATAAAGACATGTGTAAAGGTCTCACCTGGAGGCCCTGGTCTCTTACTCCTGGCTTTCTGGTACGCTTGGAGCTTGGAGGACTGCGATGAAAAAGGCACGATCCCAGCAGGAGCTTCTTTAGAGGATGAGCTAATCTTGGTGTCGCCGGCTCCGTCTTCGCTGTCGTAGCTGCCGTCCTCCTCTTCCTCCTCTGTGGAATCGACAACATCAATATGATCAGTCGGAGAGCTTCGAGTGATCTACATGTAAACACTGTTAACTAAAGCCGGGGACTCACTTGCTGAAATGTATTGACAGCAAGCTTTCAATATTCCTCCATCATCTACAGTTCAGTTCACAAGCTTGTGACTAAACTTACTTAACTTAAAATACAAAAGTTAGAGGAGCGAACAGAGAAATATCGCTGTTGATTGACTTTTCTCTGAGGGGTTTAAAAGTGGGCGGCAATAATGCCCAGCTTGTTCCTTAACGGCAGTGACAGGAAGCAAATGTGCACATATGCAGCGCTGCATGCACGCACGCGCACACAAACGTGGACACACACACACACACACACACACACACAGATTGTTATTGGCAGCTGTGTGTCGCTGACGGCGGGGGGTCGTGTCGGGTGTCGACACGTCTCTGACACACTTGTCACTTACACGGCGTTCGCGTCAACACTTTGCCTCAGTCACACACAAACACTGACACACACACACAGACACATTCAACCACTACTCCACTACATCAAGGCCACACGGTGAGTCAGATTCTGGCGTTTTCCTGAAGTTCCGTTAGTGTCACATCAGACCGTCCTCTCCTGTGAGGCGTTCATTTAAAAGTCAGGAGTGTCGTTGTTTCTCCTCCACTCGAGCCTCCGAGGAGGGCATTTTCACGAGGTTGGCGAGGTGAAGAACAGAGGGGGAAAAGACCGGGGTGTGAGATTCTGAAGAGGGCCGGAGTGGGCTCACGTTACCGTGTGGCGTTGAGGGCAGTGGCGGCTGCGTTGCATGCCTGTGGCAAGTCGTTAACGGTTTTAACGGTGTGACAGACGAGCTGGGAAGTGAGAGGAGGGGCCCCCTGATGACGGCAGACATCTCACTCTTACACAAACACACACACACACATAGTGAAATCTCACAATGTCTGGTTGATGTTCTTTGAGCCGTCAGCCGAATCAGCACTGCTTGACTCATATGTGTAATAGCCTGTGAATTCTGCGGTTGGCTGGAAGACGCACCCGACTACATGCTTGTGTGTGTGACCTGTACTGTAACTCACCGCGCTCTGAACTCTCGCTGTCGGTCCTCTCCTCCCTGACTTCCTGTCTCTCAGAGCCGTCCTTGTGGTGAGATCTGTTGGTGTTGACGCCCATCAGCGCTTTGGGCTTTCGACCCCTCTTCCTCTTTGCAGTGAGACCAGCTGCCCAGTCCAGCTGCAGGTCTGATGGATCAACAGCAGGAGGGGGGGTTAGTTTCAGGATGGACAACAAGTATCTGTATATACGTGTATATATATGCTGTATATGTGCTCCCTCTGTACCCACCTTTTCTTCCTTGTCTGCAGTGACTCTTGGAGGCGCCTTCTTCGCCAGGGATCCCTCTGCAGTGCAGCATGCCTGCCGACGGCGCTCCACGCTGTGCCGCGGCCTTCTGCTTCAGCTGGGTGACCCGCCTGGCAAGCCTGGAGCTCAGGGTGCTGGGCCGACCTCTGTGCTTACAGCGAGCTTTCATCTGTAGACGGCGAGCAGAACAGCTAATTATTGACTCATTTCTTTCCTCTAATTGAAATATCCAGGAAACCAAAAAACATTAGCAGCAGGAAGTGGTTGTCAGTGTGTATGTGTGTGTGTGTGTGTGTGTGTGTGTGTGTGTGGATGAACCAGAGACCGACCTGTGCGGCGCTGAGGCTGTTGAAGCCGTGATTGGACATTTTCTTCCTGGCTTTCTCCTCCAGTAAAGTCAGCCCAGCTCTGGAAGACATAAAAGCACTTAAATGAGAATTTATCATATATAAAACAGATCACAGAATCAATCTGATCACACATTTCCTCCCTTTCAAGGATGATTTTCCCTGCTATCCTCTTTCTAGTCTCTCATTGTCTCACTCTCTCCTCACTCTTCCTCTCTGTCTCGTAACTTTGATGAGGTGAAAGACAGGCTCTGCCGACCGTCTGCGCAGTTTGACGGCAAACACAGAAATATTCAGCGGCCGCGCGAATATGAAACTCTGCTGAATCACCACATGAAAGGATGAGAATTATCTGGTGTGAAGGAGAGTGGAGGAGAGACAGAGAGAGACAGAGGGAGGAGGAGAATGGTTGAGGGGGAAGGGAAAGAGACAGAGAGAGAGATGAAGCAGTCTCGGGGGAGTCTGTCCGTTGACCGGAGCTTCAGGGCTCGATCGATAAACACTAACCTCTATTGAACACTACTCCTCCCTTCCCCTCTCTCTCTCTCCTCGTCATTCCTTCATTGTATGCATGCTCTCTCACACCACAGGCAGCCAGCATACACACGCACACGCACACGCACACGCACACACACACACACTCACACACTCACACACTCACTCAGCTCACACACTCTGTTAGCAGCTGGTGTCTGAGGCAGGTGAATCCTATATTCCCACTGAGGGAAGGTTTGGCTCTCAGCATCTCCGCTCCCGGAGGAGAGGAGAGGAGACGAGAGGAGACGAGAGGAGACGAGAGGAGACGACAGGAGTGAGGAGAGGAGAGGAGAGGAGAGGAGAGGAGAGGAGAGGAGTGAGGAGAGGAGAGGAGAGGAGAGGAGAGGAGAGGAGAGGTGACGAGGAGAGGAGAGGAGAGGAGATGAGAGGAGAGGAAAAAGAAAGGAAAGGAAAGGAAAAGATCTATCTATCCATCTGTCCATCCATCCAAACCACATCTGCCTGACTGTTGACCTCTGACCCCTCTGAGCTTCTAAGCCCCAGAGTTCACCTCATGTCACATCTTCACCGACGGTACGATTAGTGTACATATGTATGGTTTTTCCCGGTTTATAATTAAAGGAAATCTTAGTACTACAGCATCCAATGATATTTTTGAATATAGTGTACTTCCAACAGTTTGGGGAAGGCCCTTTCCTGTGTCGATATTCAAATGCCCCTGTGCACAGGTAGATAAAAGGATAATTTTCCAAATTGTGTACTGAGCAACTTGACAATCCATCCAACACCTTTGGGATGAATTGGAATACTGTCTGTCAGTCAGGCCTCGAGGCGTCAATATGCTTTACACGCAGTGCTTTTTGGATCAGCGAACAACGGCTGAAACTACCTTCCCCCCACACACAACTTTCAGATTACTGTTTTCATCACTGCTTTTTATTTATTTGTTTTTATTTGTAACTTCATCGAGAGAAGCCTGCGAAATTTCATTGTACCTGAGTATAATAACAATTAAATAAAGATGATTTTGATTCTAACTTTCTGAAACCGACAGCGACTGGCCAGTGGGAAAGGTGAGAAAGTAAGCAGGGTTTAAAGAGGACCTTTTGTGCTTTTTCCCTTTCCTTTAGTGTGTTATATCGTTTTTTGTGCATGTGAAAGGTCTGCAAAGTTACAAAGCCCGAAGTCAACGCCCAAGGGAGTTACTCTCCCCCACAGAAACACTGCTCCTGAACTGCCTGAAACACCTTGCTTGAAGTCCAGCCTTTTCTTCCGTAATGTGGTGATGTCACCAAGTAACACATCTGCATAATACCTGCGTAGCAGCTAGATTGGTACGCCCTCAAACAAAGCTAGTTAGAGTGGAGCTGGAGCGGAGTCCAAAGAGTGGGCCAGCTGACCAATCAGAGCAGATTGGGCATTTCAGGAGCGGGCAGAGCTCAAACAGAGTGTTTCAGACAGAGAGTGAAAAGAGGTGCTGCAGCACAGCCAGTATGAGAAAAATAAAGTGTTTTTTGAACATTAAAGCACATAAACATGTATAGTAGAAACCCAAAATACATGTATGCACCTGAAAACAATAATAGGTCCTCTTTAAACTTTGTGAATGCCTTCCAGGAGTGTGTGTTGTTTTCCCTATTTGAATGATTATCGTGTCTTGTTGTGGCCCTTTCTATGATGGCAGGCGTTTCACCTCGCCTTCAAGTGGGCTTTTCAGAACCGCCATAAACACTTTGTGATTGAACGACACATCGTGCAAAGGCCTACCCAAAGGAATGGAGGCTGTTACGGCAGTATATTAATGCCCGTGGTTTTGGAATGACGTGTTCAACAATCACATACAGATGCTCAGATGTCCACATACTTTTGGCCACATTGTGTACATGAGTGGATCGTCTGCTATGCCTCTCTATCTCTCTCACTCTCTCGCCGTTTCATTTCAACCCGCAACTCTCTCGAGAAGATGAAAGAGTAAACAAATGATACATCGCTTGTTAATAACAACAGAAATGCTGCACAGGCACGTAGCAACCAGCGCTACTAATTAAACAATTTCTCTGTGTGTGTGTGTGTGTGTTGCACCAGCGTGTATGACTAAAGCCTTTCATTGTCATTTTCATTAGCGCTTTCTAATCATGGTAACCGTGACAAACCCTGAGTTTCTCTAATCATTTTATCAAGGCGAGGGGTGCACATGCTAACAGAGGTGGGGCGGCATGAGAAAACACATTTATCATTATGAGTGTTGAACACTGGCTGTGTGCGCGAGTGTGTGTGTCAGCATGAAAGTGTGCACGTCTGAGGTGTTAAATAATGTGTGGTTGTGTGTTGCAGCGGGCGGGGGTGGTGTTGAGTCGTTTATCACTGTAATAACTGTACATCAGGACTTTGTCCGGCCGTAATAATGTATGCTTGAGGTTCACAGGGAATCAGGACATAATCAATGCAAGTGATAAATATGATTAAAAGTGATTAATGATGATTAATGAAGGTCTCATCTCCATTACCTTCTCTCATTTAAAATCACACCCAGCTCACAGCTCCCCATCACCCATTGTCTGTGTGTGTGTGTGTGTGTGTGTGTGCGTGTGTGTGTGCGCGTGCAGCTCCTTCCAGCGCCCAATCAAGCAAATCATCAGCTATAGAGCGTTTGAATCAATTCAGCTGAAGAAGAACTTCTTGAAAATCAACCGCGCCTTTCACTAAGAACACAAACAGAAATCAGGATGAATGAGCGGGGCTTGCCAATCACACTGATTATACTGACGCAATATCAGAGGACTGACCTGAGTCTTTTGGAGCTCTCTGCGGCAGCTGGGCCGGGGGTGGACTTGCGCTTGCGGGGGCGGCCGGGCCCCCGGCGGGCAGGGCTGCGAGACGTCTCCTCTTTCCTGCAAGGGGAGGAAGACAAGGAGGAGGAGGACAGAGGGAGAGAGATCAAAGATGCAGTCCGGACAGCAGGAGAAATCAGGAGGAAACTTGTATCGGCTAACAGGTCAAACTGCATTAGGTATGAGCAGGCAGCAAAGTCCTGATGAATCAGGAGGATGCAGCATGACAGCAGAATTGTGAATTGTTGGAATGCACGACTCAATCTAGATAAAAAGAAGTGTGTGTGTGTGTGTGTGTGTGTGTGCGTTGTCTCTGCTCACTGGTGGTCGTGTTTCCTCTGTAGCTTGGCCAGTTCTCTCTGTTTCTCTTTGTAGCGGCGCTGTAGCTCAGCCAGCTGGACACGCATGGCCAGCTCCTCCCCTCCCATCGTCTCCATGGAGCCCTTCACTGGGCACACCTGACACACACACACACACACACACACACACACACATACACATAGATACACACACATAAAGCAGGGGAATTTCAATGCTTGAACACAAACTGAGTTCATCAGTCATTTGATATGTGAAGTAGCCAGCTTGATGATTGGATGGATTTTCCTGTAACCAGAAGTTTGTTCACTACAGCAGTTTATGTATGACGACCATTTGTGCTTAAAGGCAAGGACTTCTGGGAAATCGACCTGGTGCTGCATGCAAAAATATAGGTAACATGACAATATAGGTAACTAGCATGAACTAAACAAAAGAGAACCTTTTAGTGATTTAAAGCGTATTAGGAATATGTAGATTAATTTATTTTAATTATTTTTTAATGGAATTTAAAAATGTAAAAATTAAATAAATTATATATAATATATGCTATATATTTGCTGTAGCCAGCTATATTTCTGGGACTATTTAAAGAAAAGACAAATGTTGCTCTACCCTACATCAGGTGTCCATAGTCTCACATCAATTTAATTTATCAGTAAATAAAATGCTGGTAAATTTAAAATCATATTTTGTTAATCTGTTTACCTTTTAATTTATGCAGAAAACTGCAAGATTCTACTAAATAAAAAATAAGATTACTTCTAGTTTCACTTAAAAGCTACAATGATATTTGTCTGACTCGATTGTTACTCAACACGCACATTGTATGCATGGAAATCTTGGATTATCTGGGTACATTTGGATGATTTTAATGTCCATATTTGTATTATTAAGGATGACCAATAGGTGCTCGGTGATAATTTCTTAATTGCTTGGATTAAAAGTACCAGATAAAATCCTGAAATGTAAAAAAAAGACAACCTACTTCCTGTATCATGTTTGTTTTTTTAAGCTTGGTAAAGAAAACAAAAGAGGTGTGTGTCCATTGTTCACATTTTCAGCATGAATGATTTATGTTTGCTTGCATAAAAAACAAAACACGCATTCAGTATAAAGCCTCACCGGCTCATGGCGAGGCGTCCAGCTGCACTTCCTGCGCAGGTTGAGCCTCTTCCTGATTGGACACTGCTGGTCCGCCCCCGCGCCTGCATCCCCTCCCCCCATCTCCAGGGCACGGGCGGCCGCCAGCGTCGCCAGACTGTGGAGGTCGAAGGTCAGCATGTCCTCACCTGCACGGAGACGGATTGTTGATGGTTTAGATTGGTGCGTCGCACAGTGGCTGACACGGCGTTATAAAACATGCTGTGCGCCGAACGGATTTATTTCTGGGGACGATGAAACCGTGCCTTGAAAAGTGGTGATATTTATGATATTAGCTGTGTAGTTTATTTGATGTATACTGGTGTTCCTTCTTAATCGCACACACACACACACACACACACACACACACACACACACACACACACACACACACACACACACACACACACACACACGCACACGCACACACACGAGGGGGAGCGGCAGTGAACGATCTCTACATCTGTCACTGTCATTAACTCTGTCATTGTCACAGCACCAGCACATGAAACAGAATATTCATGAGACGCTCCACACACACGCATGTAAACACACACATATGCAAATAAAACTGAACACACACGTGCACCTACAACATTTTCGCTGAGCTGCGCAGACATGGGCAAACTGCATGAGTGTGTGAGGGAGAATTGGAGAGAAGGAGAACGACGGGCAAGGAGGGAAGAGAAGGAGGGCAACGCAGTGAGAAGAAGAAGGGAGGGAGGGGATGGGGAGTAAAGGGGAGGAGAAGCAATAAGAGGCAAAGTGTTTATTGAGCTATCTATTTATTCTCCTACATCTCCTCATTATGGACATGGACAGAATCCAATTTCCCCTTCGAGGAGAGGAGAGGAGAGGAAAGGAGAAGAGGAGAGGAGAGAAGAGGAGAGGAGAGGATTCACTGGATCACTCTCAGTTGGTGCACTGGAGCAGCAAGACCTATTCACTGACATCTGACGTTATTAAAAACCTGTGTGTGTGTGAGAGTGGGAGATGGAGACAGAAATGCGGTAAACAGAGGAGAATGAAGAGGACAGGAAGGAAGGATGGAGTCTTCATCTGCGAAGCAAGATTTAAAAAAAAAAAACGGAAGAACAAACGGATGTGAGAACGACAGGTAACTCCTCAGAGAGAGAGAGAGAGAGAGAGAGAGAGAGAGAGCGGGTGGGAGCTGAGAGAGGCGGCTTTGTCCTGTCCCGGCTCGCAGAGGTCAACGCCATCTCATCTGACAGACCTCTGAGCCAATGGCACGCTCCGATTACCCTGACAGGATGACATCACCGCTGACATCACCACGCCTAGTTTAGTATCCTGGAGGATGGCCACAATCGATAGATACCTTCCGCCCACAGTATACCACACACACACAGACACACACACACAGCAATAACACCATACAGTGTCCCTAAAGGGAGAGAAGGGTGTAATAAGAGGAAGCACAAGGGGAAAAACAAAAACAGTGGAGGAAAATTAAAAACCATTACAGTTGATATGGGCCCAGTCATCATTAGAGGCCATTAAGGAAGTTTATTGAGCTGAAATTTCAATATAAAGAAAATGTGAAGGAATAAAAGGAGACTATGACACAAACGGCTCCTCTGTCTATGTGTAAATAGAAGTAATGGTGCTAATTTATACTGGAGGGGGGAAAGCATCTCTTGATTCCTTAATCTGTAATTGCGATCTCCAGTGAACGGGCTGAGATATCCTTCCGCGTCAAGGAGCGGCATAAATGCATCTGTCTGGGATCGGTTTCATCTCCCAAACACATTCGGGATGACAAAAAACGCCACGAGCGGTATTAATAACATTCCATGCGGCGAGGACGGAGCGGGGTTTTAAATAAATGCGTTGCAATTTGGAGAGCGTTTTCCACGCCACGACAGGACTTATTGATTTCACACCTATTACGCATGCTAAGCACGTGCACGCACATGTAAACAAATGCACAGTCTGTATCTCACACACACACACACACACACACATGCACAGACAGCTGCAGAGCGACTTATGATTTTTACACTTATTAATTCTGTCGACAAGGCTTGCAGAGGCAGGATTTACACACAAGATTACATTGGTTTAATAAAAAAAAAGAAAAAAGAAGAAGCAGGTGAGGGGGAAAAATAACAAAGAGGGAGGAGGAGGACGAGGAGGAGAGGAGGGAGGAGGAGAGGAGAGAGGAGGCAGCCTGGTGGAGAGACACATAGACTCTGATGGAGGAGAGCAGGGATTCATCTGGGATTACTTAACAGCTTACACACACACACACACACCGCCGTGCGCGCACGCACACAAACACGGGCAAATGTACACACACAGATGCTGGCATAAATAAAAACACTTTCTCTCAGAGGGACGAGAGGAAAATAGGAGCGCTTACAGGAGAAGTGTTTTAAAGGAAAGGGTCTAATTAGCAAAGCAAGACGCCAGAGCCTGGGGGACGCACTGGGCAGAGTGTGTGTGAGTGTGTGTGTGTGTGTGTGTGTGTGTGTGTGTGTGTGTGTGTGTGTGTGTGTGTGTGTGCGTGTGTGTCCTGGCTTGTGTCTGAAGCGCAGCTTGTTTGTCCATCTCTGTGTCCCCCCCAAACACACACACCCTTCCCAGAGGAAAAAAAATGGGTCTATGGGCAAGAACAGAGAGTCCGAGCTGAGGAGGGAAGAAGGACAGCTAGTGGGAAATGTGTGTGTGTGTGTGTGTGTGTGTTGAGTCTCCACATCTGGGTTGCACACGTCCTCCAGACCCTTTTTTTTGGTTCACTGTAAGTGTGTGTGTTTGTGTAGACAGGAAAGAAGTAGGGTAACTTGTTTTTTCTTTTCCGTTGATCTAATTTTCAGAGGGCATTCTGGTCCTTTTTACTGCAACAAGATGATGTAATTTGTACGCAGGGTGTGTTAAAAAAAGGAAACACCTAAACTTTCAAAGATTTTGATACATAAGTAAGGTTGGAAGGCCACAGCAGAGGGAAAAAAGCAATGCATTTTCAAATGAAACTCACCCTCTTTCTCTTTGCTCTCCCTGCTCCTCTGCTGGATCTCCAGGTCGGCAAGTTCTCCCAGTATCTCCATACCGCGGTGTGGCGGAGGGCTCGGGGCCCGGACGGCAGGTGCCGGTGGGTACAAGGCATCTCTGGTGGCGCACAGAGCCGCGGCGATCAGGAGCTCCAGGCTCCACATGTAGGCCCCTTGGAGCTGGGTCGCTGTGCTAGCAGCGGGAAGGACGACGAGGTCGGAGGACGGGGAAGAAGCGGGAGAGTTGCATTTTAGTTCCACAGAGTCCTCGCCTGGACTCCCCTTCTCTTCCTCCTCATCCTCGACCACCTCTACATTCTCTCCATCTTTGTCCCCGTCGTCCTCCTCCTCCTCCTCCTCTCCAAACACAGTACATTCTGTTGGTTCAGGCCCCGTTTTCTCTCCCTCATCCTCTTCCACGTCCTCTTTTCCACGTTCCTCATCATCCTCCTGCTCCTCTTTGGATAGCTGGGGCTCCTCCAGGCCAGCCGTCTGGCCCGGGCAGCCCAGAGAGAGCTCTACTTTTAGGGCTTTGCCCATGGCTGTGGCCAGGCAGGCTGGATCTGGGGCCAAAGCTGGGGAAGAGCATGGCGGCAATCCAGAAATTTTGCTCTCGGTCTCGAAGCATCCTTTCGTTTCCACCCTCCTTTCCTCCTTCACTTCCTCTGCAACTCCACTCTGGGTTTCCACCACTTCACAGTCTTCTTCTTCCCTCCTCTCCTCTTCTTTAGTGATGTGTGGGCATGGATGTGGGAGCGCCTTGGACTCGGGCTCTGCCGGCTCCGCCGGCTCCGCCTCTACTGAGGCTTGTTCAGCCAATCGAGCTTCAGGGGGCGAGGGCCCGGCCTTGTAACCCATGGTGATCGGAGGGTAGCTATAAACAGGTGGTAGGTCTGGAGGAAAGAGGAGAAAGCAAAGGTCAAATAGGTCCTCTGACATAAAAAAACAAAACACAATCTGACCACTGTACTTACACATATATTTATAAGCATCTTCAGGAAATAAATAAACTCCATCGTCTTTAAGTCAGGCCCTTTCCCTTTTAAATTCATTGCCATTCTGTTCAGGCAGACAGGATGAAGCACGTGATTACAGCTGGAATAATACACTGACAGCAGGGTGCAGAAAACACAGGGAGTGTGTGTGCATGTGTACAGTAGTGTATATTATATGTACTGTATGTGTGTAGGAGTGTGTGAGTGAGTGTATAGATCTATGTGGGATATTGATGACACCCTGCCGTTCTCCTGTGATTGCCCTGTCACCCCTGCGCTCTTATTATTGATGGTATCCCTCCGCCCCCTGACAACACAGCCAGATGAATGCGTATCCTTCCGCCTGTACTTCTCAAGGACCCCTGAAGGATAAGGAGGGCCCGTCTGAAGATTTCACTGACCTTCCTCTTGTGTGACACACATGCGAGCTCCGACACACACACATGTGCACGCTGGCAGGTCATACATACACACACTGAGTGCCCATATGCTTTCTCTGACCTTAATGGCTGACCTGCCCCGCTGTCCCTCTTTAGCTTTCACAGAAAATTGCACACACACACTCAAGGACACACAGAGCAAAGGATCAGCCATGCTTCAAACAATTTCTGCAAAATCAAAAGAAAGCCATGCTTCAAAGACCGGTGCTACATTTCTGCAGCAGCATCCTCCATCTCTTTTTTCCTTCTCTCACACTACATCTCTTTATCTCTGTTTCTGTGTTTGTTATCTGACTGTTCTTTAAATTCAGACATTGCATTCATTAACCCACCTGGCTCTAGGGATTGTGGGTAGTCCTGAGGTGGCTGTCCCTCTCCTCTGTCACTTCCCCTCTCCAGCCCCTTAGAGAGGTGCGAAGGAGCGGGGCTGAGCGCCGGGGAGCGGGGCGCCGCCGCAGCTGGGCTCGGCGCCGGGGTCAGGGGGTTCGGCGGGTGAGGCCGCCTGGACGGGGAGTGGTAGCAGGGCGACTGGCGGCTGCTGGGACACATCCCCGGAGACGGTGTGGGCGTCTTGGGCGGAGGAGGGGTGTGGGAGAAGGGTTTGGCCACGTGAGAGGAGGTGATGGACGAAGAAGAGGAGTGAGTTCTGGAGGCGGAAGTTTCGTGAGGAGAGTCCTCTATGGTGATGGCGTGCTCCTCGTGTTTTCTCTGTGGAAGAGGAGAGGAAGAAAATAGAAGCTTAAGGAATAATCCTCAAAATGTTTGTCTAAATACACCATATTTCAGATTAATTAAAACATTTCAACCATAGCGATTCAAGCCAGTTTTTAGTTTGTTTTTTTAAATAAATGATTTAAAAACTTTCCTGATACATAAGATCTCAAGCAGGAGATGCAGGAGTTTGGTTAAAATGAATAGGACAAGAGACAATACACACCCAAATACCAAAAAAAACTTCTGACAGAAAAGCCTTGAAAAAAGAAGTCACAGTGTCAGCCATGTTGTCTGATTGCCAAATGATCTGGCAATGTGAGAGTGCAACCAACGCCTCTTTATCAATGAAACCCTTTGCCAACAAAAAGAGAAAGTCATTGACCTTCCTCTAGTGTTGAGAGATCTTCAAACAGATGATTAGCGATGCTGTGTCTTAGTGCTGACTGCTCAGGAGGAGGAACGATTGCATAATTTCACAAATATTTCCACACTTCCTCGTTCTCATTTGTCCGCAGTTTCGCAATAATATGTTAACAGCATTTCACAAGTTTGGACTACAATGTAACCTCTCTCCAAATGTGTATTAGTATTCTACCTGTCCTAAGGAGTGGCGCTGCATGTGCTCCATGGCTCGCTGCTGCTGCTGCTGGTGCTGATGCTGCAGGGCGTAGAGCTCCTGTTGCCGTAGGAATGAGCGGGAGTAGACGGCGTGATGCTGCAGATGAGAGGGAGGGCCTCTGCCTCCGTACACTTGGGGCCACAGGCCTGACTGCTCCAGAACGTCTGGAGGGGGAAAGGTAAGAGACTGTTTAGCATTTTGTTTGATTTGAATAATAACAAAAAAAGAAGAAATTCCTGCAAACTCACACGTTTAAACCTTTTGAATAAATAAGCAACAGATATCAATATTTTCATGGCTGCAGCAAAGAGAAACTGTGTCAATGGCCTCATTAACAGCTTCTTTTGAATGCTGTATATGTGGGGTCGCGGAGGAGCTCGGCCACCTTAACTAAAGATGTAACGTCTGTGACCTGTGTGAGCTTTACGTTGGCCTCGGACACAATCAATGAACGCATGCTTCACATCCTCCATTCACCTTCTTTAACTCTTTCGGTTTCTAATGATGGAGTTTCTCTATTCAGGGAAACACACAATTTCTTCAAAGCCCCACCCTGGGCTGGCCACATATGAATTCAGATACACACACATACGTACATACACGCACACCCACACACACACACCCACACACACACACACACACACACACACACACACACACACACATCCCTCCTTGGCTGCCTTGTCGCTGGGAACCTTTGTTCTGTGAGATTAGCCTGAGTGGGCTAATGTTTCCCAGGGGAAGGGTTCAGTGGATGCACTTCCCCTCTCTGCAGGAACTCCCACGGAGCGAGGCGAGGGAGGCGGGAGATAATTAAATTTCACAGCCTGTTTGCAAAGCAGCGTTGACGCGCACACACACACACACACACACACACACAAAGGCACACACACTCTTTTCCATCTCTTGCAATGGCTGAGATGTACAGCACAACCTCTTAACACTGAGCAATGTCTCATGTTGTTCCAGACATGAACACAACTAGATGTCCACACACACACACACACACACACACACACACACACACACAAAGTCCAGCGCTCCACCACGAAAGAGATGAACGCCAGTTAAAATGGTTTGCATAACGCTGGGCACATGCAGAGGGAGGCGATGGAATAGCTGCTCCCATTAACGAAGCTATAAAACACGGTCCCACTGACAGAGGGACTTAGTTGAGCATTATATTATGATTAGCCAATGATACTAAAACTCTGGGAGAGAAATGGCAGCTCCGATGGTACAAATGGAGAGAAGGAGGGAGGTACACGGGGGCAGTAAGTACGGGTAGACAGCAATGTATGCGGGCTCTGCTGGATGTGTGTGCTGTTGTAAAAGGATGCGTAGCGTACCGAGATGATGATGAGACCCGGGTTCTGTAGGAAGAACCACCAGCGTGGAGTTGGGGTCTTGGGTGAGCGACCCCAAGACGGGCTGGAGAGAGCTGGGCAGACCTGGCGGGAAGCCGGGGCTCATTCCCACGTGGCTCAGACCTGGAATAACGATACACACATTAACACAGTCAAATGAAGGCAATATTTAAATACTCATTTTACTACTCCAAAAAGATAGTAGAGGGTAAATCCTGAGATGCATTCAAAAAAAATTGCTGGTGCTCTTCAAACATATACTGTAGAAAAGAGCAAACTTCTGGCACTTGCATTTAGGAGCAGGAGTAATGTGGAGTTTTAATGAAATGCATATATTTTATCAGCGGACTGTTTATGAAACTGTTGTTGAACCATGGTTCTACTTCATATTACTCCTGCTCCTCCGCTTGCTCTTTTCTTGTTTGATTTATTTTGCTAGTCTCTGTAGCTCATTTATATGATGCAGTTGTTATTCAACCTATAGTCCATCAATAAAAGTTTCTACATTTACTGTTCTAAACACCACACAGGCATCTCTCAAGATAACATTTCCAAGAATAAAAGACCTCAGCATTCAGCATTATTATGTCACCATGGTTGAACAAAAGACAAAAAAAAACCAAAGCATTCATCAATATGATGATAATCCATGTGACCTCAACAAAACGATAAAAAACATATTAAAGAGGACATATTATGCTTTTGTGCTTTTCCCCTTTCCTTTAGTGTGTTGTATAGTTTTTTGTGCATGTAAAAGGTCTGCAAAGTTACAAAGCCCAAAGTCAGAAACACTGCTCTTGAACTGCCTGAAATGCCTTGCTTTGAGTCCCGCCTTTTCTTCCGTAACATAGTGATGTCACCAATTAACACATTTGCATGATACCTGTCTAGCGGCTAGTTTGGCACACCCTTAAACAAAGCTAGTTAGAGCAGAGCTGGAGCGGAGTCCGAAGAGTTTGGTTCGGTTGACCAATCACAACAGAGTGGGCCAGCAGACCAATCAGAGCAAACCTGGGCGGAGCTCAAACAGAGCATTTCAGACAGAAGGTGAAAAGAGGTGCTGCAGCACAGCTGGTATGAGAAAGTAAAGCGTTTTTTGAACATGAAAGCATGTAAACATGTTCTAGTAGAAACCCAAAATACGCATAATAGGTCCCCTTTAATATTAAAATAAAGAGCATTAAATGTGCCGACCATGTTCTATGTATGAAGTAAAACTCTACTCACTGTATGAATGCCCCATCCAGAGGGAGGGACTTCCTGTCCTTTGCATCCAGTGGTGGTGAGCCGGATGAGCGTGTGCAGCAGGGTCCGCCCCTAACCTGCTGGCCCCTCCGGGAACCAAGAGGTGAGAGGTCAGGTCGCCGTGGCAACTACTAGATGGGTGGATCCTGGCGAACTCCACGCGATCCTTGTTTTCCCTGTCGTGGCGATAGGCGGGGTGAACTTTGTCATTATCTTGATTATCCCTCTCATTGTCGCCACCATCATCATCATCACCACCATCATTATGATCATTATCTTCATCCTTGTCATCTTCATTACCACTACTGCCATTATAATCATCAAGAAAAGGAAATGTGACGGCAACAGGAACAGCCATCATCTTGTGCCCGGACTATGAGTTCTCATTATATGTTTTCTTCCCTTAATATGACTACATAATAAGAGCCTGATACTTCAGAGACATCCGTATTAGTCCCTGTAACATTAATGCACCACATCTCATCTTAGAGAGAAAGAGAGAGAGAGAGAGAGAGGGGAGGAGAGAGAGAGAAAGTGAGGGGGTACAGAAATACCACATCAAAGGGTGAGAAGAGTAAATGGAGTGAGGGGATGAGAGAAAAGAGAACCAGAGGCTCAGACTGGGAGAGAGAGAGAGAAGCCGAGAGAATAAAAGAACCGAAGCTTATCAGATGGGAGGAAAAATGAATAGATGCTACCGTGTGCATGTGTGTGTGTGTGTCTATGGTGTTTGTGAATGTAAGTGTACCTGATGATCATTTCTCTGTCTCTGTCCAGGTGATGAAGGCTGATCTGGTCCTCTGTCATCCTCTTCCTCTCCTCTGCTTCCCGACCGAGAGGATACACGGGGCGCGACACTCCTGAGTTTTCATCGAAAATATGATCAATCAAACTATATTTAGATGACAATGTTTCCAACACGCATACGTCTGAAAGCTCAAAGCGCTGAGGACATTCTGGTTCTTCATAATGGAGGATACTTGTACACATAATGTGATGTTCATCGTACCTTTTCTTGCATACCTACGAACCTTGAATGTGTATTACTATGACAAAAAGTGATGTTCTCCCTGAACGTGCAAAACGTTGAGTCTACATAGAAGCTGTTTGCAAGGTCTGACATGCTTAAAGCTTCTCTGCAAAGTTGCCTTAGTTTGGCCAGTTAATCACAGAAATAAGTCCCCATTAAAAAAAGGACCAAGAAATGTGAGATACTGTACAACACCAATAGCTGTGCTCGAGGGTTTAATCGTGGATTTTCCCCTTAATGTAGCCTAGAGCACAGAAATAGCATTAATTGACTTTCAATGCAAGGAGCATTAATGATGTCTGACCTTTCATGCTGGGCAGCACCCTGCCCTGTCTGCTGTGTCCGGGGGTGTTGTCTGGGGAACGATGGGGGGGCCTGGCTACCGCGACCGCAATACCCACCGGAGGCTGTCGCACCTCCCCCTCACCTGCCTCCCCGGCCTCCTTCCCGCCTCGGTCCCCCCTCTCTCCCTCGTTAGCGGAGCCTCTGCGAGGAGGTAGCGCTTGTTTGGGAGGGTCTTGCAAGGAGGTGTTGCTTTTGGCTGCCCCTCTGTCCCCCTTCTCTGATCTCTCTCCGCCCTGCTTGAGGCAGCCCAGACCTCCGAAGGGGCCCCGCTGTGGCAGCAGCAGAGGCTGCTGGGAGCTGTAGTTCATTAGGTTCTTCATGGCACTGCCCTCGCCCTCAGCGGTGGTGTGGGATGAGGAGCGGGATAGAGGTGGGGGTTGTTGAGAATGGGGCTGGTTGTGGTCGCCGTTTGGAGCTCTGGTGCTGAGCCCTCTTACTTCACCGTTACCAACTGATGCATGATGGGAGCCTTTTCTCTGGTCCTCTTGGTAGCCCCCTCGAGCCCCCCAGGAAGGTGCTGTCTGGCCTCCGTCTCTTCCCCTCTCTTCTGTACTCGCTCCATGGCTGCTGTGCTGCTGGTGCCGTATCCTCGCAACCTTTTGTCCCTCCCTCTGAGATGTTGACCCCGACCCCACCCTCCCGTCAGGATGAGGACCCGAGTGGGAACAGTCCCTGAAGGGAGGAGTGCCGGTGTCGGCGCCATTCTTGGGTGCGCCCTGTCCAGCACCAGGGTGTGTCCCCTGAGCCTCTAGTGGGAGCGAGGGCCGGTAAACGTCGTCCACGACCTCTACGTCTCTGAAGGAGGAAGATCTGTCCAGGCTGCAGGAGCGCAGCTCAGACTGAGAGCTCACGTTGGAGCTGGGTTTATGGAAGTGCTGCGTCTGGTGGCTCCAGTCAGGAGGCTTGTCGGCTTTGCCGTATCCCAGCTGCTGCTGGTGTGGCTGGGATTTGTCCTTCTTTTGGCAACTACTAAGTCGGCTGAGGTGATGATGAGAGGGACTTTCATAAGATCCTTCTCCGCTCTTGTCGTCTGACTTTCTCCCACCTCCTCCTGCTCCACGACAGTCAGTGGCTGCCAGGTCTCCCAGTGGCCCAACTGAGGGCACGTACGTTGGGCCGATTACTTTCGCCTCCCTGCCCAACCCTCCGGGGGTGGACGCTGGATCTTTGGAGGGTGTCAGTGTAAGAGGGGCTGGGGGACAGTAGAACTCCGGATGAGGATGGTGATGTGCATGGTGTAGCCACCCTCCTGCCACTGTGGAGCCCATGTGCAAAGCATGAGGAGGAGGTGGTGGAGGGGGAGGAGGAGGCATGGAGTAGGAGGCCACAGAGTGGGGGTTTGGAGGTGCCAACATGGCTGTTGCTGCAGCTGCACCTCTTCTCATACATTCATTGGAAGAAGCTGAGGATTCACTGATCCTCATCTCCCCATTTATGGGTCCGTCCTTTGAGCACCGCCTGCCTCCTCCAGACGGAGGTCTACCAACCCCACCGCCACTGCAGCTGCTCAGCGCTCCCCCCTTTCCTCCAGAGCCAGTCTCTGCTATCGAACCGCTGGACAGTTTACAGGCGCTCATATGTTTTGTCTCCTGACTGCCCGAGTCGCCGTCTCTGTACTCCTTGTGTCGCTCCAGAGAGTGTCTGTGGTCCTCCTCCCTGCCCTGCGGTGCAAGGTGAGGAAGTAGGGCGTGGTGAGGGTGGGGGTAAGCTTGGTGGTGGTGGCCGGACGGAGCGACGGCAGGGTTCGTCTGATGTGGATGGTGATGATGATGCTGTTTTTCTTTGCTCTCCTGGTGCCGCTCCTTGCTGCTCGATCGCTCTTTCGCCTTTGACACGGACGAAACTCCTTTCTCACCCACGTCCTTGGTGCTCTTCCCACCTCCTCCTCCCCCGGTGTCCGTCTCTCTGCTGCAGGAGCCGAGCGGGTGGCCCGGGGCGGCCCTGGACAACGGAGGAAGGCTGTGACTGGTGGAGAGCAGAGGGGGCTGGGGAGGAAGGCCTCTTAGGTAGAAGTGATCTGGAGGGAGAGGAGAAGAATTTAAATCACTGAAGATGAAGGATTCTAGAAAATCTACAGAGAAAGAAGTGGCTGTTAAAACATTGCTTTTCATACAGCTGATTTAAAATGTGTTTCGTTGGTATGTGGAGAAAAGGGAATGAGAAGTTGCCAACTTGGAAAACTAGACCCCGAGTCGCCAGCTGTTCTTGCTCCTGTGGCGAGTGCTGATGAAGCAGTTTTGAGGGAAGTATAAAGCAATTTTTTCACTCTGTCACATTCACACACCAACACCTACCTTTCTGAGTTTCATAGAAGCGGTGCTGTCCGTAGAGACCGTTGCTATGGTGATCCAGGGGACTCATGGGGAGAAAGGGAGAAGCAAGACTTCCTGAATAGCTGGGGTACCCTGTCAGAGGGAGGGAGAGGCAGAAAGAATTGATGTCTATCCGCAGCGTTGACATTCAGCAGCCCTCTAAACAAACAGTTTATCTCGACAATCTATCATGAAATGGGGCCATTTTTGGAGAAAAAAACACAGAAAAAAAAAAATATGGCCAGTTAGTGCTACTTTTGCCATAAATGCACTTTTTGCACAAACACGCCACATGAGTTGACATTATTTACAGTGGACAAAGTGGTGACAAAAACCACAGCAGACAGCTACTGCCAAGTGTTTGCAGCATTTAACTGGATGGAATTTGCTCTTCTACAAAACACATTTTTTCCCAAACCAAAGACAAATAGTGTGAGGCATCACAACCCCCCCTCCTTAACGCACACACACACACACACACACACACAGAGTCCTCCCAGGAGGTCACTGGGAGGTGAATGGTCGTTCCACTCTGTTCCTCGTTTTCAAGGACGTTGAACTGTATCGTACGATAGAGGAGGTCTTGGTTGTTTTGTTGGTGGGGGCGGATTGGTGTAGGGATGGGTGAGGGTCGGTGTGTGTGTGGGGGGTTGTCGTGGTGGTTGAGGAAGGGGGTGTTATTAGGGGGAAAAAACAGCAAAATCACCACAGGCCCACGCACATACACAAGTACACAACCACACACACAGGAGGCACACAACTCCACATTATGGGACCAAAAGGCTTGGATTGTGTGTGTGTGTGTGTGTGTGTGTGTGTGTGTGTGTGTGTGTGTGTGTGTATGTGTGTGTGTGTGTGTTCTCCAGCAGCTGGTTTCATGCCCCACAGAGTGTCCTTGCCGGCCCGTTAATTGGCAGCCGTTAAAAGTTTAACGGTGGTGGCCAAAGTAAACAGCACTCCATAAAAACTCATCCTACGCATTCCACAGTCGCACTGCAAAACCACCGACACCCCCTCACTGCTCCCAGCATGTGTGTGTGCCACTCAGTGTGTTCATGCTGCAATGTAAATGCGTGACTGTGTACACTCCACTGTGTGTGTGTGTGTGTGTGTGTGTGTGTGATTACTCTGACTGGTTAACAACCAGTGAATCTAAATGGCGACAATTAGCCAAAAGGCTCTATCAGCCATCTAAAGCCAATCCCCCGGGTAATGATGAGTGATAAAACTCAGGAAGGAGGGAGGGAGGGAGAGGGGAGATGAGAAAGAAGAGGGGAACAAAGACGGCAGAGGGACACGGTGGGAAAAAAATAAAGGAGGGGGAGGAAGAAAGGAAAGGAGGGAAGGAAGGGAAGAAGGAGGTTAGTGATTGAACGAGTGATGTAAAGACAGTAAAAGTAAAAAAGAGACACCAGAAGAACAGGGCTGTCAATATGAAAAGCCCCCAATCTGGTGCTGCTGCGAGGCGTATGGAGAGGGGAGTGTGTGTGTGTGTGTTGCGGAGGTTGTGTGTGTATGTGTGTGTGAGGGGGGGGGGGATGGAAGATGAAGGAGGAAGTGAAAGGGAAGTGGAGAGCTTTGAGATGGCTGAGATGAGAGGAAAGAGGAAAGGGAGGTAAGGAGAGGAGCGAGAGCACATGAGAGAGGGGACAAAAAACAAGGACAGGTGTGGAAGACGGAGAGGATAAGTGTGTGTGTGTGTGTGTGTGTGTGTGTGTGTGTGTGTGTGTGTGTGTGAGGGGATATGTGCTGTTTTTCAAACAACTGTGCATTTCTTCGTGAATATGTCTCATCTGTGACTGTGTGTGTGTGTGTATGTGTATGTGTGTGTGTGTGTGTGTGTGTGTGTGTGTGTGTATCGGCCAGGTTTCTTCTCTCTGCGCTGGCTACGCTCCACTCTGGACCGTGGCCAGCTGGCAGACCGCCTACTGGAGCTCCCTGGCTTGAATTCTTAAAAACAATCATTTGTAGTGTGCGTGTGCGCGTTCGTGCACGAGTGTGTATGTGTGCAGACATCAAAGCCGAGCCACACAGACACAAAATCCGTCTGATAGGCTCACACACTCTCCCACCACACACACACACACACACACACATTCTTGCTCTCTATTCACCGCCGCTGCTCTCTCCTCTCTCTCTCGCGTGTTCACGCCGAAGTCCTGCCTCCGACTCTTTCTATGAATCTGATTTAAGACGAGTCACTCCGGGCGACATTAGGCGCTCATTTTCGGGGGCTTAACTGTTGCTATTTATCGCTCGACGAGCCGCAAATGAGGCAGTTGTACAAACAAAACTCTTGTCTCCTTTCGAGCTTTAAAGCCGCATCAGGAGAGATTTCTGTGTAAAAAAAACAACACGGCTCTTATGAGTTTCATCTTATGAGCTTAAATCACAAATTTGGGGCCGCAGAGAAGTGGAGAAGTGTGTTCGCCTTATTTGCTCACATTAAATTCTGGTGTGTACACTTCTTCGGCAACAGGATGTAACACATTAAGACTTATAGGAGGGGAATAAAAAAAAACTGTCTCATAAACAGCAGCGTCCTCCAGAAAAAGTTGGACTTTTGCTCCTCTGGTATAAAGCAGTTAAAAGTGGTATGATGATACAAGAAATGAGCTCTAAATCAGTGGAATTTGCATCTACAAACTGTGGCAACTGGTGGAAAAGTGACAGGGAGACAATTTAATTCATTCATGTTGTAAAATAAGTAAGAGGAATCCTTTTTCATAGTAGATATTTCAGCATGTCATAGCAGGAAAAGCACAGGTGAAACTAATAACATCAACGATGGCTCCATGTTAGTGTACCAGGATGCTGAGTCACCTGAAAGGAATGCAGTCGTTATTAATGTTAATGGGTCGTAGCCAGAAGAAGGCAACCCGCAAGTTGGGGAAACTTTCGCGAGATGGGCAAATAGTTAAGAGAAGGATAGGTCTTGTGAGAGTTTTTGCAAGTTTTTGCAGCTCTCAGATCAGATTTTGCAGTTTGCGGGTTCTAGACATGACCATGTTATTGATTACACCCCTGCTTTTCCTGCTATGACATGTCAAAGTGCAGCGGTAAGAGAACTGGTTAAAGAGCTTCGCTTCTTATGATATCAAACAAAACCAAAGTTAACGTCTGCATCGAAAGCTGGCTGGTTTCCTTTTAATTCTTTTGTGACAATATTTGGAGATGTCAAATATTGTCCCAAGGCGACACCACTGGGTGTTAACGTGAAATTCGGATTCTGACCGTTTTTCGACGTTAGTTGAGAAACACAGCCTGTGGCGGAAGCTGTCTTTCTGTTGAAGCCTATTTTTGGAGGTTATCTGTTTAGACCCATCTCGCTGTCAAAAGAGAAATCCTCTTACACACACACACACACACACACACCCACCCAAACACATACCTGAAAGCGACAGATAACTAAGTCAAGCTTCACTCTTTGACCACAAACGGTTAACAGCCGAAAGAGGACATGTTGCGTGTGGATGCGCACATTTTTTTGGGTGCATGTGTGTGTGTGTGTGTGTGTGTCTATGATCAGGAAGGGGGCCGTTGGAGGTCGGTTAGCCCAGAAGGGGCCCTGAGGGTGGGGCTGCGGTCGCAGGGGGAGGGGGGATGTGAAGAGGGAGAGGATGGTGGAAATGGGGGTAAGTTTCAGTCTGTGTGTCTATGTGTGCGTGTGTGTGTGTGTGTGTGTGTGTGTGTGTGTTCGCTCATGAAACTTAAAACTCACCCCTAAAAGAGAGCGGGGGGCTGAGAGATGATTGAGTGAAAGGAGGGGGGGAGTGAATGTACGGAGCCCTGAAGTGTATTGTGAATTACTGCCGATTATGATGTTATTTCTATACTGCACGAAAAGTGTGTGTACGTGTGTGTTTGTTTGTGTGTTTATGTGGCAAGAAGGAAGAGGAAGGCTTTGGTCGTGCACCATTTTTTGAAAGCGTTACGGTGCTCGAGCTCCAAACTAGAAAACCGCCACAAACACAAAGCCACATGCTTGCTGACATACAGAGCCAGAGGAGAGTTGTGTGTGTGTGTGTGTGTGTGTGTGTGTGTGTGTGTGTTTCTATAAGTAGCATCATCTGAGGCGTCACTGCTGCGCGTGTTTGGCCTCAGCTCAGTGTTGGTTAAACCACTTAATGGCTCCATCTCGATCTAATCCCAAACCAAGACCCTGGATTAACCAAAGAACCCAAGCAGCTCTGGGCTGCCTCCTGCATGTGTGTGTGTGTGTGTGTGTGTGTGTCTTACCTTCATGTGAATGGGGGAACCAGATAGGGGAAGCGCTCGAATGGGGTCCAGGCCTGTAGGAGGGGGATGAGGGGGAGGCGGCAGGTCCCGAGGGGTGAGGAGGGTGGGAGGGCGGCGACCCCAGACTGCTGGCCAGGAAGGAACCCATGAAGGAAGCACCTGAGAGACACAGAGGCCGGAGGTTAGAGAGGTGCTCGCTGATAAACTGTGACTCTAGCAAGAAGGCAGGGGGGCCAATGAGCAAGAAACACCACAGAAGAAGTATTGAGAAGGTCTTAAGTATGTCTGTTAAACTTAGAAAAGAGTACATGTGCAGTCAAGTGTCCTAAAAAAAGGAAATATTATGAGAGGATTTCATGCTTTCTACATATCTCAGTTTTTCCACACGTATTTGTAATAATCTATAATAATAATATGTTTTAGATGTAAACATTTCAGGACCAAGAACTCAGCAGGAGTTTGAGGCTGGATTTGTCTCCTGTTAGCAGGTAAAACGTCAGACACAGCAGGTCTGGATGGTATTACTATTACTGAGTAGCACTGTAAAAAATTAAATTTCATGACCTGCCCTAGAGAAATTAATCCCTCCGAGCTACATTCACACTGCAGCTCCAAGTGTCCCAATTCTGATCATTTCATTCTCCTCACATGTGACACACATATCTGATTTTTTTTCTTTTAAAATTATGATCAGGAAAAAGCTTCAAGGTGACTTTTTTTTTGGTATAAACTGGGGCCTAAGACACGTGACATACTGTATATGAATAGTCACTGTTGAGGATTTTCACCTGAGTCTGTTGGTCACTGTCTGTCAGTATGAGAGCTGCAACGATTAACCGATTAGTTGTCAACTATTAAATCAGTTGCCAACTTTTTTGATAATTGATTAATCGATTTCAGTATTCGTTTTAAGAAAACAAAAAAGTCAAAATTCTCTGATTACAGCTTCTTAAATGTGAATATTTTCTGGTTTCTTTACTCCTCTATGATAGTAAACTGAATGTCTTTGAGTTGTGGACAAAACAAGACATTTGAGGACGGCATCTTGGGCTTTGGGAAACACTGATCGACATTTTTCCCCATTTTCTGACATTTTATAGACCAAATAACTTATCAATGGACAATGAAATGTCGAAAATAATCATTAGTTGCACTTCTTCAAATGGCTCTAATGTACTGGAGTTACAGAGGAACCTCAAAACGGGGTTACAAAACTTGAAGTGTAGGGGGTCTCACTTATAAATTCTGTTTTGGTGGAGATATTCTAGGGCCTATTTGGTAATGATTGCTTTAATTGTCAAGTCCCTCGAGCTGCGTTCAGATCCACATTAGCCTTGTATGAAAAAATGCAATGAATGAGGCCAGTCCGTTGACGCATTGGGGGTGCCAACGATAGGGGGCTCTAGCAAAAAAAACAAGCAGGGTTGTCTGGCAAAAAAAGTTAGATTACAACACAATGTCATCCGTGAAGACGCTGCAGTGGCCAATCAAATATGTGGAATCGCACAGTCTTGGCAGATTACTTTGTAACATGAATGATGAAAGATAAAATGATTGCCGCTGTGATAACTTTCCAGAGTTGTACACCACATCTGAAAAACTGGAATTATGCTTCTCCCAAGATACATGTTAAAGAGGACCTATTATGGGAATTTTCAGGTTCATACTTGTATTTTAGGTTTCTACTAGAACATGTTTACATGCTTTAATGTTCAGAAAACACTTAATTTTTCTCAAACTGTCTGTCTGAATATACCTGTATTCACCCTCTCTTTGAAATACTCTGTTTTAGCGCCTGTTTCTTTAAGACTCTCCCGAAAAAACGCAGTCTGCTCTGATTGGTCAGCGTTTTCCGGTTGTCCGTATCTGCTCTGTCGCCATCTTCTCAGTGCCACGGCAGCCGGGGACTAACTGTGTGTGTCAACTACACGCAGTTTAGCAGTACTTCTACTTGTGACTGTACAGCTGTGACATCACAACCTTGCGGAAGTCCTGACGGCTCCTTTAAAGGAACAGTTTCTGAGTACAGGCTGTGAGTATTTCTCCGTGGATTGAACGTTTTGATATTTTCACAGTATTTATATAGCACCTGCTTTATAATAAAAAATAAAGACATGGAAATCTCACTTTCTGCAATATAGGACCTTTAACGTCTTTGCGAACCTACACATAGAAGTTTGCACAGGCTCTCAGAGGAGCCAAATGTCAACAACTCGTATTGCGGACTTGCGCATCAAGCACGTTGATTGGTTGTGTGAACTCTGGTGGGAAGGCGGGTTTGAAACAAAGACAAAAAAAGTAAACCTCAGAAGTTGTACAATGTCCCAGCGCAACTCTTCGCAGCACATTAACCACATAGACTTTCTGGTTTCAACGTAACTGACAAAGCGAGCTGTAACGCCAAGCTTCCCAACAGATGCTACATCCTGGTTTTCTATAACCTGTGATCAGTGCGAATGACAATTAGACACAACAATGAACAATGGAAACTTGAAACCAGTAGCGTAGTTCCAAATATAAAAGCATCTTTTGTTGATTCTCTGCATACTCATCTCTTCACTTAAATCTGCGTAAAGATCATATTCAAAAACATCACATGGGGGACGCAAGTTGGATCTAAGGAGGAAAAACCTAATTCCACTTCTCAGGCGGGACAAAGATCAGATGTTCAATCTCATCCTGTTACAGTTTGAGCAAACTGGGCGAACAGGCTCGGCTCAGTTTGGCTCCGTTTGAATGTATTTCCACTTATCAGCATGCTCTCATTTAGTGGAACAACCCGAACAGTTGTAGGGGAAGGAGGAAACAAATCCATGGGGAATCAGGTAATTAGTCACTGGATGGAGAGACAGAGAGAGAGAGAGAGAGAGAGAGAGAAAGAGAGGTGGTGGGTTGGGTCGTTACCCATAAACGCTGCCTCGCATCAGAGACAATTACCACAACCACAACAGTCCGCATCGGCGTCTCACACACACACACACACACACACACGTACATGTACAGTACCCTCACCTCAACCCGACGCCCTAACAACCACAACCACAAGTGCCTTCAACTGTCTGCCAATCTGTCTCTCACACACACACACACACACACACACATTAGAGAGAGGGCACGGGATGAATCAAGAAGGAGACGGAGCAGCGGCGTGTATTAGGAGACAAATCAGAAAGAGGTGTGTGTGTGTGTCTATTTATACAGCTGGATCTGAAGCACACGAAACACACACAGATGAAGACAATTTAAAAGCAGAAATCCCTCCATCTTTTTTTGCACTTTCACTCTCTGTAGTCATAATACATTTGGAGGAAGAAGAAACTTTCCCCTTCTAGACATTTATTTTCTCTCTTTCTGTCTCTCTTTCGTCCTCTCACTCACCCTCTCTCTCTCTCAGACAGGATATTTTTACAGTGTTTTTTTCTCTCTTTTTTTTTTTCTCCAAATCTTTTCTTGTACAACTGTAGATCAGCGGCCTTTCAGCCAGTCATAATAAAACACAGCTCATGTAAAGACTCGGGCTGGTTTCACAAGGCCCCCCCTGGCAGAGCAGACTCTCACACACACATACACCCACACACACACACACACACACAGCTGTGTACTTCTATCTTAGTGAGGGACACTCATTGACATAATGCATTCCCTATAGCCCCCTACCCTAACCTTAACCATCACAGCTAAATGCCTGACCCCAACCTTTACACTAATCCTAACCTAAACCTAATTCTAACCTGGACCTTAAAACCAAGTTTGAACCCTCACACAGACCTTTGAAGGTCCGTCCCAAAGAGAGGACTGGCCAAAATGTCCTCACTTTCCAAAAAAGTCCTCACTCTGAAGGTCTAAAACTCAAATTGGTCCTCACAAAGATAGTTGTACAAGAACACACACACACACACACGTCAAATAGAGACACACGTTGCTCACTATATAGGGCTGTGTATTGGCAAGAATCTGGCGATACGATACGCATCATGATGCAGGGGTTCAATTCAATATATTGCGAAGAACACACCACCATACAGTATGCATGAAATCTGAATTTAGAAAAAAAGTTAGCTGTAAACACTTACGCCACTTCCTGTCTCAGTTTACGTTGTTACGTTTGAGTGGAAGAGTCAATCGGCTGAAGATTGATTACAACACTACTACAAGTGGTCGGGGGTTTAAACATAACATAAAATGAACTGCTTTTGAGAATCGATACAGTATCACAAAACATAAAATATCACGATACTCGAGTGTATCGATGTTTTCTTACACCCCTACTGCTCACTGTACCTCATCTACCACAACACACATTAGAAGAGAAAGACAGTTTCCAGCTGAGCAGCCATGCATTTTTTGAAATTACATGAGGCATCTTGAAGTGTCTCCAAGGGCCATAAAAAGTTAACTCATATTAAAAGAAGACATTCAAAAAATTAGTCACACTGATTTCAAACAGTGGTGATATTGATAAGTAAGTTTAGTGGCGTAAATGCTCGGCATTCCTCGTTCACTTTCTTCCCACAGCTGTTCTTTAATCTCTCCACCCTTCCCCCCCTCCATTTCCCCATCTTTTTTCCATTTACTCATCTCCTTCCCTTTCCTCCTCTTTTCCCCTCTTTCCTGTCACCTCCCTCCCTCCTTCTCCACCTCTGTCTGTTTTCTGTTTTTGCGAGTTGAGGAGAAAATCACATTTTGCCCGTTCCCTCTGGCCTGCTGATATGGAAAATCATCTCGGAGGCCAGCCACTAACGTAAACCTTATTTCTGTCACCGTATTTTTTTTCCCCTCCTCCCTTTTCTTTTCTTCCTGCCCTCTGTTTCCGCCTTTGTTTTTTATCCTGATCCGCACATTCCCTTTCCATCTGTCACCGCTGCATCCTCCCGTAGCTTCCCGTAGCTCTGAGCACAAATGAAGCTTATGGGTAAATTCAGTTCAGGAAGACTAGGGGTGCAATCTCATTCATTCTCACTTATTCTGGGTCTCTCTCTCATGGGCTATTACTATGTCAGCTGATTATAGGCGTCTCTCTTTTCAGTGACCAATCAGATCTTGCCATATCTCCCTAAACCAATCACATCGTTGCTGTCGAAAGTTTAAAAAACATTCTCCTCTATGCTGTTTTCAGTGTCAGTATCAGCACAAACTGATGCCACCCTCCGCCACCCCATCACCTCCAGATTCATCACATCAGAGCAATCCTGCTCCACTTCATTCATCGGATCTGCATCAATCTTTTCACTACCACCATCACCAGTGTCTAGACACGGGGGGAATAATCCTAATCCAACTACGACATCACTTCCCCCTTATTATGTCACATTGGGTCTAAATCGCCAAAGACTGTTACTAGTAATAAATCACCATTCAATTCATACGAGCCTCTCCCGATTGAAATATTAGCCACAACACATGAGATATATCGGAGGAATAGTGAGCGAGATAAAACATAACAAACATTACACAAGCTCTGCTCATCAGTGGGTTTGGATTTTCTGATCAACCGCAGATCTATGTCAAAAAATTCAACTCTGACCCAAGTGGCATCGCGATTACACGCAGCTTATTACTATACGTGCGTATGTTATTTACCATAAATACAAGCTGCCGACTGAGAAAGCAGCCCCATTCAGTCTCCGCAGTGGTAATTAAAGTAGAAAATGTGTTCGTATGCCTCCCATTTTTTTCCCAGTTGGCATCATGACTTGGAAAAGTGTGTCAACACACAGGCAGCGAATCCTCCGATGTTGACAATCCAAGGTAATAAGAATCCGATTTATGAGTTTCTATTCATACTAATACAGTCAGCTGTGCTTACAGTGAGCAAAATCTGCTTTAGTTTATTTATGATTGACTGTAATGTGATTTGCTGAGGGGAAAATCCACTCAAAAACACTTAAACACTGTTTTAAAAAAAAAAAAAAAAAAAAAAAACGTGCTGGAAACATGCCTTGCTTTTCTGGGCAGGTTTTTGCTGCTTGGCATATTTTTGGTATTCTCATGGATAACGGGGCCAAACATAAATTTTGGGATGTCGTTATATTTCCAGCGCAGCCACAATGGAGTTTGATAGCAGCGAAGTCTGGAGATTGAACAGTATAAACGTCAGGATTTGGTGTCAGTGCTTCAGCGCTTCAGAGACGCCATTTTTACACTGATGTTTAACAGCCATACAGGGAGAGAAATCTACCTACAAAAGGCAAAGAAAATACTAAATTCTCCACAGAAAGTAGCTTTTTAACTGGGAAAGCTGTCACATCATTGCTGCTATGAAAAGTTGATTGAAATAACACCTATGATAGTGTGGGAATATTTCACGGGTGGAATTTTTATTTAACCCCAAAGGATAAAAGTTGCTTAAAGAAGTATTTCTTCACGAGAGCACTCATGTTTTCACACCTTTAAGGCACACTATGACAGTTTTAATCAAGGATGAATCCGCTCAAAAACGCTCGGCAGTCATGTTTAGAAAGAGTAACACTGTGAACGCTTTCATGCAAAAAATCCAAAGAAAGTGTCTCACGATGAAAAGCACCCAAAAAAACGTCAAGGTTATGTTCTCATTCTTGGATTATAACAGATCTGCTCTTGCATTTTATTAAACCAACTCATATACAGTACATGCGGTATGTTGCACGAGCCAAAGTGAAACAAAAAAATGACCCTGCACCCTCTTTTGTGCGTTTTGTCTCAGCAGCTGCTGAAGAGTGCTCGATGAAATCTACGGTGAAACAAAAACAGCCAGACAACAGATAACGGGCCAGACCGTCCCAAGGTTTTTTTTCACTGTTCTAAAAGGGAGAAAGGGAGGATGAGGAGGAGGATGAAGGAGCAAACAGGAAAGGAGAAAGGGAAAGACACCAGAAAGGAGATAGGGGAGAAAGAAGCAAACACAGATAAAGTAATGGAGTGATATTCTTCGCTGTAGCTCTGTGAATGGACTGCTGCTGATCAATACACACACACACACACACCTGGAAGGATGACGAGTTAAATCGATCGGCATCCGATTGAAGATCAATATCCTCTCGTGCTCTATTGTCACATTTGCCAATTAACAAAAGCCTCTGTCCACACACTGATATACTGAACTCTCTCGCACACACACGCGCTCACACACACATTTTCTTGACTCTGCCACCGGTGGCGACTACTGAGAGAGCTGGAGAGCCCGACAGTACAGTCTCAGTGTGTGTGTGTGTGTGTGTGTGTCAGAGGTTCTGACTCTCGTTAGCTTGGCTGTTACGCTTATTGCCGTACACTTGGCAACCTCTCGTCAGTCCGACCCTTTCATAAGCCTCCAACCACCAAGGGCCCTGGCACTGAGCCTTCAATCTGTGCGTGTGTGTGTGTGTGTCTGAGTGTGTGTGTGTGTCTGTGTGTGTGTGTGTGTGTGTGTGTGTGTGTGTATTTAGGGGCAGGAGTCAAGCCAGACCTTTCTGATCTGTTTTGACACCACGGAATTGCACAAGTGACAGGGCTACTCAAACAAGGCGGTTGTGGAAGGCGCTCACACACAGACACACACACACACACACACACACACACACACACACACACACAAAGGTCCGTAAAAGCATTATGGCACTGGGGGACACAAACACATTCAATGTGTGAGTAAGCACCCGAGCGGTGCTTACAAAGAATACGTTCAGGGGAGAAAAGGAGTTCTTTTGCTCGACTAGATCCGGATAGCATTTTTTCCTTCTGCTCTATCTTATTATTCATCAATTGACTCATTCATGTTAGAAGAGAGAGCAGGGTGTGCAAGCAAAAGCATGGCGTGTCGCCTGGGACGAGCGGCTGTACTGAATCGCATTACGGCGGGAAGAAGAGAGAGGACAGAGGAAGAGAAAGAGAGAGAGAGGAAAAGAGTGGAGGGGGAAAAAATGAGATGAAAGAGCTACAAATGAGAGATTTCCCTGTGAGGCGCATAAATCAGCAGACTATGAACAGCACAGCTCAAAGCCTGGCTCCCAGGCTGCGGACCAGAGCTTCACCATCCACACACACACACACACACACACATGCAGACACACACACTCCTTCTTCTATCTCTCTGCATGCACAAGACTACTGTAGTTACATCCCAATCTCGCTGCACCTACATGTGTGCGTTTACACCATCAAAAGCCAGCACGGATGCGAGGAGGCACATCATCTCCTGGCTGCGTGACGCCCGTGGAAATTACAGGAAATAAAAAAGCAGGAGGAATTAAATGAAGAGGGAAGAAAACATTGCACCTTGTGCCTGAAAAGCGTTTGTTTTTTTCCGTTCGGTGAAACGTGGCCCCACGAAATGCCCCAGTAAAGCGTGAGTGAGACGGAAAATGTTCCTGCGTTTTGACCGCAGACTTTTTGGGACGCTCCACACCCACCCACCCACGGCAGGAGGAAGGGCCATATATGGTCAAGGAGAGCAGGAACTCACAACACATGAGAGATTCTTAGGAAGCAGGAGGGAGAGGGGGGCGGTTGGAGTAAGTTTTTCCATGTTTTACCAAAGAAAACAGGGGGATTTTGGGGAATAGGGGTCATACGAGACTGGTTGTGCTGCCTGGGTCAGAATGAGACACAAATGGTACGTGCACACACACACACACACACTCACACACACACACACACACACACACACACTAATTAAAAGCATAAGGTTGCTGATATTTCAGGAAAGCCTGCGGTGAGACCCAATAATGCAATTCCGTCTAACTGCTGTGTGTATGTGTGTGTGTAGGGATGTGTGTGTGTGTGTGTGTGTGTGATGGCAACCCCCCAACCATAACCCCCACAGTTGCTTTGCCGCTCTGGTAAACAGTGAGGAAGCCTGTTCTGGGAGTTCTGGTCGTCCTCCAGTCCGACATGCCTGTGCCACGCCCCTGTGGTCCATTCAGTCTGCAGCCACAGCAAACACACACTCACTCACACACACACTCACTCACACACACTCACACACAGACTGTAATGATTTGAAGCTGCATGTGCCTGCTGCTGGATGAAATACACCGGGGAGGTCAAGACACCAGGAAGAGCACAAAGTGAGTCTAACAGAAAACATGTCACCGTGAGCGTATAGAGCAAAGTGGAGACGGAGATGAAGAGGTACACATGTGTGTCTTCATGAATCATATGATCTACTGAAGTTCAAACACGACACAAGTTCACCACTTATCAACATTTACTACTTTCTGGTTACATATTACAATCTACAGTACATTAGCACCACAATCCCTATTAACACACATGTTCTTTAGTGCTGCGTTATGTGGCTCTGTTACTTATTAACATGTATTCCTGATTATAATTATGGTTCAAGACCATGACAGTGGACGTGAACAATATGTGACGCAATGGTTCAATATTTGGCCCGAATGTGAAATAGTGTGTGCCAAGGAATGATTGTAGGAGATGAGACCAGTTTCCATTTTACAACATTTTAAAAAGTCTTTTAAGATTTGTTTCTCAGCTACAATAACTGATAAAGATGTTTAAGTACTAGAGCTGCCCCCTCTTGGTCGGTTAGTCGACCAAACGGTCGTTTTGGCTCTAGTTGACTAAGGTTTAATTAGTCGATTAGTTATTTTTCATAATTTTTTCATGCTGAATGACGTATTTCCAAGAGAATTATGAGCACATCTCTGGTAAATACATGATTTAAAGTGGTGCTTTTGTGTGATTATTTGTGGAGAAACTCAGTTTTACAGCTCTGTCGATTAAATCAACTAAACAATTAGTCGACAAAATAGTAGGAGTGTTAGTCGACTAAGAATTTCTTTACCCTAATTTGAAAATGATACGAAATGATAATTTTCTACCAGCTACTTTATTTATGTTATTAAGTTTTTCAATGATTAATAAGTGAGTTTAATAGCACTCTGTCTGCAGAACAGGCACGTTTTAGCATCTTTCAGCTCATTGTCGCAGCTTTCTAGTCCGCAACTCACTGCTCTCATAGCGTTTCCAGACGCAGCTGGAAAAAACGCTCTAAAAACCTACTGCACCAAACGGCAGACAATGTTAGCAACGAGCTCTTGAACATAGCGGAGCATTTAGCAGCCAAATATATAAACAGGAGTTGGTGGAGACCAAAAATAGAGCTAAAAAGAAACTGAATATTTGACGAACATTCATCAAGTGGACACTATGGTTGGGTATCAGTACTCGATACCTTTAAGGTATACATTGAAATAACCAAGTAGTATCGAAACTTCTCCAGTCAAATAACACCTGCAATCGATCCTTTTGTACCTAGTTATAGAAAACAATGACAATTTGTATGGTTTTTGCTCGCAGCAAATCACCTCAAGCATTTTTTGATTCAATGTGATGTGTGATCGGCCTACTACCGCAGCAACTACAACCCAAACTGCCGGAATTGCCTGCAAAGGCTCTGAACATGGAGATGTATGAGCCGGCGGTGCGAACAACGCCAACAACGGAAACAGTGCTGACATTTTAACCTAACCAAAAAAAAAAGGAAACCAATTGCGAAATCCACAAAGTACGTGTAACAAATACAGCAAATACTTTGTCTATACTTAATTAATTGTTCAAAATGAATGAGTATGAATGAATTAAGAGGCGTTTTATACATTTGTGCAGGAAAATGTTTAAGACGAAGGCAAGTTCTTAGATTTAGGGTAAGATTTCAGGAGTCCCTGTGCGTTTGTACGTTTTATAGAAGGAAATGTGAGATGAGTCATGCAGAAATTGAAGCATTTCGGTGAGAACTGACAACTTGTTTTGTGATTGTGGCCTCAGATTTGCAGCAGCGGCGCAGCGCGATCCTGCCTCAGATAAACTTAGCTCAGACTCACAGTGGAAACAAACACACCTACGCAGCAGAAGCAAAGCATGCCGGGCGGACGACAACATCCTTTAACCAGCAGAGCCAGCTGCTGAAGTGTCCTTCAGCAAGACACTGAATCCCTCCCAGCTCTGCCGCCGCCGCTGTAACTGACCCTGCAGTCTGATCCGCCTGCAGCCGAGAAAAGGTGAATATCCCTACGGGGATCAAATATCACGTTATTATTACAGTGTGCTACTTACAAGCCATCTACAGTGCTTCCTTCAATCCCACACCACGGCGGAGAGTCATATCTCAGTATCACTGGAGCAGGATGTGTGTGTGCGTCTATGTATAACTGTGTGTGAGTGTTCAACCACGCCGCTCCGTATCACCCTCCATCATCGTGAGTTGAGGGGTTGTGGTTCCTAGAGAAGCACTTTACTTAAATTAGACCCTCAACGGCTCGACATGCAGGTGTCAGCGTGTGTGTCTGCATGTGTACTGCATGTGTGTGTGTGTGGGCGTCAGACAGTCAGTGTGTTGCCAGCGTGTGTGTGTGTGTGTGTGTGAGGGGGAAGAGACTGAATAAGAGAGAAGAGCGGGATCAGCAGACAGCGAAAACGAGAGAGAGGCAACAAGGGAGCGAGAGAGAGAGGGAAGGAGTGAGCGACGGAGGGAGGTGGGGAGGGTTACGGCGAGCGAGCGAGCAGGCGAGAGAGGATGGGAGCCTGTGACAGAGCGAGAGAGTGAGACATAGAGAGAGACAGCAGGTGAGAATAACCTAGTGTGACCTTATTTCAGCATGGCTTTTCCATTCTTTATATTCCCTCATTGCTGTAATATTTACACAGGAATAAAAGATTATTGGAGAGATCCACGGAGAGGAAATAAAGATGAAGGAAAGGAAAATAAACGAGAGAAAGAATGGAGAACAGGAGGCTGGAGGAGTGGAGGAGGGGAAAAAAGATTTCAGGGCTGCAAATAAGAATTCTTTTCATTGTCGATCACTATGCCAATTATTTTCTCAATTATTCAATGAATCATTTTGGTGTGTGAAAATTGAAAAAAATAGTGAGAGATGCCTATCACAATTTGTCAGAGGCCAAGGTGATGTCTTCAAATGTCTCGATTTCTCCAACTAACACTAAGACGTTCAATTGACAATTATATTAAACAGAAAAAAGCTGAAAATCTTCACTTTTGAGAAGCTGGAACCAGCGATTGTTGGGCATTTTCGTTGTGCAAAGAAATGTCTGAAACGGCTGATTGACTATTAAAATAGTTGCATTTCATTTTCTGTCAATTGACTAATCGGCTTCAGCCCTATGCTTTCATTAAGAGGGAGAAATAAAGGGTGACATCAAATTAACACATATAAATTACGCCCAAACAAATTAAACGCTAAAACACACCTTTATTCCAGCACTATTTTTCTCCACTATATCCAAAAAAGAAAGCTGAGAAAAACCATGAGGACGTACAGACAGACTGGACATTGAAACATGTAGACGGAGGCGAATATAGAACTGAAACAATTAGTCAATTACCTAAGTAGTTAACTATTTTGATGATTTATTATTCATTTAAGTCATTTGTTAAAGCAAAAATGCCAAACATTTCCTAAATCCAGTTTCTTATTTGTGAGAAACTGCTGCTTTACCGTGTCTTATGATTATAAACTTAATCTGGACTGTTGGGCAATCTGGGCTGTAAAAAGTGTTCTGCAGATTAATCAATAATGAAATTAATCGTTAGCCCTAATTCAATATTATCTTTTATTGTGTTTCAGCAGAAATATATTGCGATAATATAATAATGTCATGTTATTGTTCCACAAATGTGTAACGCACAAAAGCAGAACACGGTTAATTTCTTTTTTTTATATTGTTATATATACAATTTTGTATTGTGATATACAGTATTAACATAGGGCTGGGCAATACATCGATATTATATAAATATCGTGATATGAGGCTAGATATCGTCTTAGATTTTGAATATCATAATATCTTAATATGGCATAAGTGTTGTCTTTTCCTGGTTTTCAAGGCTGCATTACAGTAAAGTGATGTAATTTTGGGAGCATACCAGACTGTTCTAGCTGTTCTAATATTTGCCGTTACCCACTTAGTTATTATATCCACATTACTGATGATTATTTCTCAAAAATCTAATTGTGTAAATATTTTGTGACAGCACCAATAGTCAACCCTACAAAATCGTCGCAATATCGTGGTATATTATGGTATTTGGTAAAGAAAAATACCTTGATATTTGATTTTCTCCTTATTTCCCAGCCCTATATTAATATAAATAATGATAATGAACCTAATGGCTCTCTAGAAACAAACTGTGTTTTGAGACAGAGCTTCACATCCTAACTGGATGCACCAATTATACACACTTAAGAGAACAATATTTTACACAAAGCCAGCATCGTGTACATCCAGAAATCCGACAAATGAGGGTAAACAGGCTGACATTTTCAGCAAAATATGTATCCACATGCCACAACTGAAGAGAAAACCCGCTCCTTTGTTCTACTGTTTTCTGTTATATATGCACAGGATTGTACTATTTAGGATATTTGTCTTCTTGTGATTATTTATCTATTTATTCTTATGAAGTATTGTATTAAACATGTAATTTAGCTTCGGTAATAATGTTAACATCCATGCCACTAAAGCATATTTGATTTTTTTTTTTTAAAGACAAAGCAGAAACAAATGGAAGAGCTGATAAAACACAGACGAGACCAACGCTAAGAGGTTCTGGTGAAGCAAGGCGTACACACACACATACACACATACAGGCAGCAGTGAGCACACACACTCATGCAAAAGCAGAGATAAGTGCACACTCACGCACACAATAGAGGTCCCTATATTATGCATGCACGCATGCTTCCAAACATTACAAAAACACACATCAAAACGACCGGAAAAAGACAGTAGGCGGTTATTAAAGAGACAAAAGAGGAAAGTAGAGAGAAGGAGAAGAGACACTTTACCAGCAATCAAAGACGAAGAGGAGAAGAGACGGAGAGAAGAAGAAGAAGTAGAGGGAGAGACATGCAAAAAGGGAAGAGTGTGCTTCTAATCAGCCCGGATCCAAAATTTAGACAGGCACACACAGAGGCACAAGCAGTCCCAGTAGGATTAGGACCTCAGCACTGTGTGTGTGTGTGTGTGTGTGTGTGTGTGTGTGTGTGTGTGTGTGTGTGTGTGTGTGTGTGTGTGTGTGCGTGTGCGTGTGTGTGTGTCCCACGAGACTGATTAGCCATGAATGACTGATGACGGATCTTTGTTGTTGTTGTTTTTTTTGTCCCTCTCTCTCTCTCTCTCTCTCTCTCTCCTTGTTTTCTTTCTCACAACTCTCAGCTCGGGCAAGAGCATGGGAGGGGATTCTCACACACACACTCACACACACCCACACATATATATAAAGCTGCACACGGCTCCATGTATATTCAACGAAGCCTCCTGAATATACTTAATGCTTTCATGTGTGTCACTGTGTAACGATCCATGCTGTTCCACACAGCTGCTTCTCTCTTTTTCTTACTCTCATACCCCCCCGTCACCCACACACACCCACACACACAGATATGAACCTTTTTCCTATTTAGGAGCACATTAGCTGTCTTTCACACCAAAACACTCAATCTGTCCAATCAGCGGTGTGACTTGAAGGGCCCAGGATTCAGGAGGCAGTCCGACCACTCTCGCCTTCTTTAACCTCACCTCCAGATGAACCTTGCAGGCCCCCTCCATCCATCTGAGCGCCTGACAGCAAAACAAACTGGACATAGACCCGCCTGAATGGAGGCCATTACAATATGAATGAGCTGAAATGAATCGAATGGAGATCCGAAAACACAACAGCAGAGGAGAAAAAAAAAGGGCCCCGGCTGAGTCAAACAACGAGTCAGCTCGAGTGACGATGAGTCAGGCATAAATGTGACCCCGTAGACGAATAAAAAGCCGGGGTCGGTCTCAGGTGTCGGTCGCCGCTCGCGATAAGGGTTGCCGTGGTTGCACCGCCTCGCTTTTTGTAGTATGCATTTTTTTTCAGGGGGTGCAGACCTGTGGATGTGTCGAGACTGTGACATCATGTCTGTCTGCCCCCCCCCCTACCCCAGCAACCTCCTTTAAGTGATGTCACCTCTCTGTCACGTCGCGTAAACAGGGGATTGCCTTGACCTCTCTGAGGCAGTGGAAAGCCATAAAATAGCAGGGAATTATAGTGTCTACACACACATTGGTGCACACACGAATGGCTTCCTTTTCACGCATCTTGCACTGTTAAGAATTTCCCAGTAAAATAACAGTAAAAAACTGGCAGCAGGGTTGCCTTTATGTTACTGTAAAATTAACAGTATTATACTGTCGCTGAAATTTACAGTTTTGTACTGTTAATGAAAAATACAGTTTGAACTTTAGTATTTTACAGTTAATTTACTGTTTAAAGATACATTATATAGCTGTTTTTCACCTTTCTTTTACATTATCTTACTGATAATGCACTATTTAGGTTGTATTTTTTACATACATTTTAATAAACATTATGTTTTGCCTAGATGAATAGACTTAGCAGGTTACAGACATAGGAACAGTCACACTAAATACACTTAAAGGCACTTGTTAGGAAGAAGGCTATAATAGACTTGTTGACACTTTTCCCAAAATGTCTGTCTCTAGCTGCTACAAGCACAGAATGCAAACCATAACAACATGTGAGTGAAGAACAATAAAGCTAATTCACTGATTTTACCAACATGCACAATGTACAAGCCTCACATGTGCAGATCAGGTCCCAGAATTAAAGAAATACTGCATGAAACTGTTACTGATGATACTTTAGACAGTTGATCAGCAGTAAAGTGCTGTTTTTTAAGAATGCATTATAGTTCAGTTAAAAAACGGCCTATGAGCGTAATTTAACAGGTTTTCTTTTGTATTAACAGTCAAGCACTGTTTTTAGCAATAACAGGTTAATACTGTTGAAATCCTGCTGTAAATTAACAGCAATTGTTTACAGTGTACACACACATTTGTGCACACACCAATAGCTTTCTTTTCACGCATCTTGTGACTGTTTCATGCATTCATTGCATGAATAGCAGCCACGTATTCACATAAAACACCTTACATTGTGTTTCTAAATGAACACACACAGCTCCCCCCTCCTCCCGTACAGAGTAAGAAGCTGTTTTAGCCTTGTGTTTTGCGGGCTGTTTAAAATGTCATTTTTCTCTCGTTTCTCCGACTTCAAAAGGCGCCGCGCTGAGCTCTCACTCCCTCTTGCCAAATCCTCCAATCGTTTCTGATTTAGTGAGTTGGCCATGGGCCGAGTAGCACCGGGACGGGCCCGTTAACAACCGGCCGAATGGTGATGGGGGGAGGCGAGAGGAGAGGAGGGGGAGAAACAAATGAGGCGATGTGGAAAAGGAGTGGAAGCAGGCTGAAATTGAGACAGAAATAGGAGGAGTGCTGAGAGAAGCTGGTCTGCTAACAACGCGAGGAGGCGATGGGTGTGTGGGGAGTTAGACAGAGATGGGAGCTGGATATAAGAGGTGGGGGGATCGATTGAGAAGAGAAGAAGAGGGGGGGGGGGAGGTAGGATGGCTGTGAGGAGGAAGGAGGGCTGGAGGACCACTCGAAAAGCTGAGAGGAGCCAACGCAGAGTGAAGGGGAAGTGAAAGAGGAAAGCAGAAGGAGAGGAGGAAGAGGGAGGGCGAGCATGTGGTCAAAGAGGAGCGAGGAAGACGGGTGGAAGGGAGGTCTGGCTGGCCAGAGAGGGACAGAAGAAGAAGAAGAAGAAGAAGAGAGAGAGAAAAAGAGCACATGGACACAGGAAGTCTGGCGCTTTCCATTCACATGCCAAGTCATCAGATGGCGGTGTGTGTTCACACCCCGGAGATGTCGCAACCAAACGCGCCCCACTCCCTTCAAATCACTGCTACCGACAATAAGCAGCTGTTCACATGTTGGATGAGAGTTGGAGATGAGACAAAAGTCTTCTGTCAGAGCAAGCAAATGTGCTTCAGAACAAACGCTTCGCTCCAAAACTCCCAACATTAAAAAGAGTTAATATATTCTCTTTTTTTTTTTATCTCTCAGTTGATGTGACCTTTCAGACGGCTCAAATCTCGGTCACAGTTACTCCAGAGGTCAATTTGATTAGACGCAGTGAAACATTCAGGAATATATTGAAATGATGTGGCGTAGTTTTGCTTGAAATATCAAAGCGTACACAAGAGAGTCTAATTTGTAATGGAAATGCCTTTAATGACTTTACTTAATGACTTAATGCCTTTAATGCGTCAACGCGTTTCAAACAGTCAGACTCTTTAACTGATTTCTTTGGCCTCGCTGCATATTTTTATTTTAAGTTGAGATAAGTGCAGCACTGATGTGGGTATAAAATCTTTTTTTTTTAAACTGTGTGTATGTAAAATGTGTTTTTTATAGAATTTGTAGTGGAGTGAGTTTCACATTACTGTTGGGTTATTTAGACAAACTAAAATATGGTTATTTTGACCCAACATGCTTTACCTTAAAACTGTCACAAATGTAGTAAATAGTAAATAAATAAAATAAATGGTAAGCAGTATATAGTAAGTTTAAAAAACCTTATTTGAGTTTGGGTAAATAAACCAACAGTAATATTAAAAAACAACAACACTGGCTTTCATTCCATGGCTACTAAATTAACCCAGTAGTGCGTCGGTGCAATATTTAGATTTTAAGTGAAGCCTATTTGTGTTTTTTTCCTTAAAAATTGAACTGAATTGACAGTTTACACCAATCGTAGCTCGGCTGGCTGCAGCCTCCACCAGCTGTCTCCAGCACACAGGGGGTCGTCTTGCACGCTGCACCCGGGATGTGCCCCTTGTACCCTGGGTAGTGCTGGTGAGGTGAAGAGGGGGGGGTCTGTCTGAAGCTCATCCACTGCTGACTCATCTCACATACACACACACATACAAGCAAGCGTCTCCTCTCTCTCTCTGGCGGATGGCTGGCCAGTGGGTGCCGTCAGGCAGTGGTAATCTGACTGGATTACCAACCAGGTGGAAACATTCAGCCTCTCGACTCCCTCTACTCCTCCTCCTCCCTGACTTCCTCTGCTCCATCCATCTATCATTTACATGCTCATATTCTCTCGTTTCACCCTGTTCTTTCTTTCTCATGTAGGACCTTTAACATAATCAACACCCTACACACACACAGACACACACAAACACACAAAGATATCTGCACGACAGACCTTTGTGTCTCTAATCGTACAAGCATACACAGAAACTTCCAGACCCATGCATACACACACACACACACACACACACACACACACACACACACACACACACACACACACACACACACACACACTTCATATTTTCTCCCTACGTCATGCAGGTTGTTTGTGTGTGAAGGTGTGTGCAGGTAGGAGGGTGAAGGGGCGTGTCTCTCATCTGTGCTGCCGTGACGATCAAAGCCAACGCCGAGAAACTTCCAAGAGAAGAGAGACATTACTGACAGCCTCGTGATGAATGGACAGGGTGGCTGCATGTAACACACGCACACACACACACACACACACACAGAGCTACACACATTTATGGCAAAGAATCACAGGATTTCGCTGCAGGATCTTATGCTTCGCGAACAAGACTGAACAGGAAGAAGGAAAAGGAAGGAGAAAAGAAGAAGAAGAAGAAGAAAAAGGTCAAAGAGGAGAGGCCACCGAGAGGTTATCTAGTCCTACCAAAACATTCTGATTATTACTTTTTTCAAAGCACAGAACACAAGTAGCTTAAGATAGAAACCCTTTAAGGACTGTGTGTGTGTGTGTGTGTGTGTGTGTGTGTGTGTGTGTGTGTGTGTGTACAGCTGTGCATGTGTGCACACATGTGACATGAATGGGTGCTCTTTCTGTCTGTATTACTAGGTCATATACACACACACACACACACACACACACACACAGTCATGTAAACAAAAACCGTCTGCTGTCTGGGAAGTAACACACCTGTTCAATGACAAGCTTCGCCACGCCCTCCATAATACTGCACACCTGTGCTACTGCAGGCTAAACCTAACCTTAATCACACACACACACGCACACATACACACTTGCACAACTACTGCCCAGGGGCTAACATCACAGAAAAAAAAAAGGGGAAGAAAGAGAGGGAGACTGGAATAAAAGCAGAGCAGTGAAACAGGGAGGGGGAAAGAGAGACAAAGGCTTTCCCACTGCTCCTATCAGTAATCTAAACGCCTGTGTAATATCATTGTGGGGTTTTATCAAATGGGGGTGCTGAATCTTATGGCGTTGGTATGCGCCTGTCATTCCATCACCTTGTCAAGCGAGACCACATTCAAGCAGACACCATGCTGATCTAAATAAGAGGCTTCGGCAAATTGATGGATTGCAGGTTTTTCCGGGATATGAAGAAACGGGGGAATGAGAGTTTTTTTTTTTTACTTTGAATTACTGTAAGTGATACACCCGGTTTGTGAGAAGGTAAAAAAATGTGTGTGTCTCTTTCCAAAGATCTGAAGCAAGGCCCCCCTCCTCTCTCCTGCCCTGGTATGGCCAACCCCACATCATATCTACCCCCTGTGCCGAGGCCTAGGGCCAGGCATACAGCTTTCTGAATCTCTAAGGGGGGCAAGCACAAAGGTAACCCCCATCCTAACCTCCCAGCAAACACACACACACACACACACACACACACACACGTACCCCAACCCCCCATCCCAAAACAACAATCCTCTATGCCCATCATGTCAGTCAAAACCCCATCAGGGACATGCATGGAGAGTCTGGATATCTGGAATCTCAATACAGTGTCATGCACCTTGAGACCCAGTGAGAGGCCCTCTTGAATATATTTCAATAGCATTATCACCCCGCATTACTACGCTTTTTTTTTTCCCCTTTCAACATTACAGAATCATCTTTAAATTGGTCCATAATATATGTCAGCGGGCAGCGATATCAGTCAAAGTGGAGCATAATCTGTTTAAATCGTTATGCAAGTTGTGTTTGTTAAAACAAACCTCACCGTCAGGTTAGAGGTTTAAAAAATGACAGATTTGTGGTAAAACCATTTCAGTCAAATTCAAAGGAGACATGCGGCTAAATGTCTCATGAAATATGGAAAATGTTCTGTTAATATAAAATAAATTAAATTATTGTGTAATATATTTTAATATAATGTTGAACTGTAATTATGTAAATTATTTTATATCTCTATTTATATTATTTCCCCCTATAATATATTGTGTACACATTATATAACAATAACACATTTATTAAACATATATAATATATTTTAGAATTATTTTTTTTTAAATTGTAAATTGTGAAAAATAAGAAATATACATCCTGTACTATTAGTCCTACATATATAGTCAAATAATTACAGAAAATTAAAGCATATACATAAGCTACTGTACATGCACAAATACAGTTATAGCAGCCTAAAAAAATACACAAGATCTTAATTTTAGAGTCATTAATAGTGTTTTAAGAATATTCCTGTTGACAAAACAAGCTAATAAAAATATAATTATTTTTAAATCATCCATGTGAAGCAGCCAAGATCAGAAACAGGACCTATAACACACCAGATGTCAAACTGGTTCTGTTTCTATTTCTGTGCGCTGAGCTTTAATGTGTTTGACCGGAAATGTGGAAATTATTCTATTTTATTAAAACATTTTAAGAGTTAAAATTGCGCACCGGACGTCTGCGTCGATTTTCTTTTTTTGCTGTTGTGTAAAAAACTAATGAATATGCAAATGAGTGTGGAGACAGAGGATGTGTGGATATATCAGTCATTCATAGGAGCCTCTGCGTCTATTTAAAGAAGCCGCTGCATTTTGATAAATGATAATTAATGAGATTTCTCATCGGGCACGTTTATACGTTCATCCAGTGAGTCCAGTTTATAGACACCGTATGATTTGGAGCAGAAGCTTTCTTTCTATTCTCTCTCTCTCTCTCTCTCTCTCTCTCTCGACACACACACACACACTCATACCCCCCCACCCCCTCCCCTATTGAGACAGGATACCAAAGCTACTTGTTAAATCTAATGCATGCACTGTCAACCCATTCGCACCCCGTCACGTCCCAGCTCAATATAGAAACCGGATTTTCTGGTATTACCCTCACCTCTATTAGCCAGACCTCCCCCACCCCCCCCACCCCCATCTCCAGTCTGAGACCAGTACAAACCAGCATGTAGCCTCCAGAACCAGCACCAAACCCACCATGCTCCTGGAGCCACAACCACCACAGAAACCCTAGTGAGCTAATAGCTTTTAATTTATTGTTTAATGGGAAATATAAGCAGCGGAATTACCCAATTCTAATTAATTACTTCAAATGGCAATGATTAGTACTTTTACTAATTGATGAAAGCATATACATCTATGACAAGATTATGCTTTTTGGAAACGCCTTATAATAATCCCTGTGTGAGAATAATCCTGGAATATTTCTAAAAATCATGAGTTTTTTTTAAATAAAGAAGGGAGTATGTATGCCGTAAATTTAGAGTTAATCTAATTTGCCAAGTTTCTTTAAGAGGGAAAAACGTCCCATGGTGTGTTTCCATATTTTTGCTTTTACGCACGACACTAAACTGGTAAATTATATTTATTTTCTATATATAACACACAGAAAGCAGTCATAAACAGTTCATTAAATAAAGTAAAACTATTTGCTAATTTCTAATTGCCCACTTTTCTGAGCAATTTCCTTCCACAGTAAATTCGTCCCAAAGAGCTTTTTCCCAAGTTTGTAATATGGAGAACATATGCTTCAGACAAAAAGAGAGGATCTGATTTTTTTTTTTTAAACCCACACTTGTCATTTTTACACACGTGAACAAAAAGAGCTTGCATGTATTCAAAAAAACGTACCTGAGTGCGGACCCATGGAGAGGTGGGACGAGTAGTATTTCCCTGGCTGGAAGTGAGCCGGGTGCTGCACGGAGCCGTGGCCGCCTGGAGTCATCCGAGACGCGGCGCTGTGAACTAGCGCGCTCCGCTCCGTCAGGAGGTGGTGCGGAGGAGGAGCGAAATCTCGGCTTTCCATCGATAAATCCCAAATGCAAAAGTAAAATCCGGAGGTCTCAGGCAAACCCAGATGCAAATAATCCCTTTTATGAACTTCGGGCTCCCCTCGCATTGAGCGGAGTGTTGTCTTTGCAGGGTAGAAACTGAGTCCCCGTCATGTCCTACAAAAGAGAGAGCAAGGAGACGCGTCAAAGCGCTGACAATAATGAGCCAACCAGGGGATGTTAGAGCTGAAGAAAAAGGGCTGGAGCTGAGAGAGACAGTCGCTGTTCATGTTTTAGACAAAACAAGCAGCATTTTTTTACAAAAGAAATTCAAATTTCACAAAAAAACACAATTTACTAGTCTGGTGCTGTCTATGTTGCATTTAAAGACGACTTATGCCAGCTCAGGAGGGTGAGTTCTGCAGATAAAAAAAGGTGGTTGAACTGACTTTATGTGGATTTTACCCTGCACCTGAGCTGAGCGACAGTCGCTGTTCGTGTTTTAGACAAAACAAGCAGCATTTTTTTTACAAAAGCAATTCAAATTTCACAAAAAAACACAATTTACTAGTCTGGTTTTCAAGATTCAAGATTCACTGTATTGTCATTTCACTTGAGTATTTGCATGCACAGAATAATGACACGAAATATTGTTTCTCCCAACTCCCTTCTCAGTGCATTAAAAAGGATAGAATAAATAAGTATTAAAATTAACATACCTAAAAATAAAAATAGAAGAATAAAATAAGTAAACGTTTTGGGAACAATTTCATACAATTTGCAGTCATACACCAAATTTGCAGTCGTGTTTAGCAGCAGAGAAAAGTGCATTTATGTCCATTGTAATGTGCTGTTTTGCATTACTGTTCCAAAAATTGTCTTTTGACATGTGACTAGCTTTAAAAAACGGTTTCTGTGTTGATGCTGGGGGGTTGGATGTGAGTGTGTGTCCATTTACAATGTCTATGTCTATGTCGCATTTAAGGACGACTTATGCCAGCCCAGGAAGGTGAATTCTGCAGATAAAAAAGGTGGTTGAACTGACTTTATGTGGATTTTACCCTGCACCTCATCGTTGGCCCCAACAGAGGAGTTTCCCCCCCCCCCCCCTCTTCCTCATCCTGTGACCAAACACGATGCAAATAAGCTTTCTTTATCAGCGAAAAGAATGGAAAAGGAAAAGGGGGTAGATCTGGCACAGGTACAAACACAAATGGTGCATTTACAGTCTCTCTCGATGAAGGACGAGTTAAGTCTTTAGACTGAGCCAGGACTGGTCATAAACAAGCTTGGACCTCGAGGGGCTCTTGCACTAAAAAAATATGAAGAAAAAAAAACCCATTTGCGCAATACTTATGAGCAAGAATGCAACAAACCCTAAATTATGGCGACTAATATATCTAATCCTCCCAAACCTCAGAAGTCCCCATAGTGGCTAAAATCCAGAACACGTTTCTGCTTTGATTAATGGTTGTTGTTTATGTAAATTAAGTTTGATTTCTTTTTCCTCATTCAGTTGTCATAAAAATCGGATCCACTGTACGTCCATTTAACATGTGGTTGTGTCACTTTAGACGACAGGATATTCTTAAAAAAAAATTTAATAACACATTATATAAGATCCAGTAGCCACACATTTACCTTGGATCATATATGATGTATAGCTTTTATAAATTACATTTTATTGATGGCTGTTTTTTTATGCATTAACCAAACTTGTTTCACCTTCAATGTTTGGCTTTTTTTCCCCTATTTGGCACCGTTGGATTCTTATTTGTGGTGCTTATTAATAAAAAAACAGCTATTTCTGTCAACTCCTACTGGGGTCAGCAGCAGTGGCCTCCTCCTTGGCAATGGTAAACACCATGCATCTCCATGCTACATATATACAGTATATATATATATATATAGGCTGCACTGTAATCACAAACACAAATCAAATCACCTTTTATGCTCCAAGTGCGAAAGAGCTGGGGCAATAAACAGCGAAATAGACTCGGAAATCATCGACTTTATATGTATGCCTTATAGCCCAGGTCGTTTACTTAAATAGGGCTCCACGTGACGCTCAGATAGTATGCAATCGTTTCACCAAACACACCTCAACAGTCCATCTATTAAGGCCTTTATTCAATGCATGGCACGTCCATCTAGCAGCTCTGTATAGATGCTGATAGCACCTCCCAGGAATCAACCGTAAAGGAACAAAGAAAAATATCAAATTATGGATATCCAAGTCTCCTTTTTACGCACACACTCGCAGACAAGCTGCTCAAGGACTCCTAAACTTTCAGGGATTGTGTTTGGAGAGAAAAATCTCCAAAGTTCAGCAGCTCTGACAGAATGTGTGTGTGTGCACTCTCATGCGTAAAAATATCCAAATGCATGCACGTTTCTAAACGCTTCCCATATGAGTATTCGCCAAAGTGTGTGAGTACATTTAAATAATTTAATTCCCCTTTTTGTCTGTGAGCACCACGTTATCGTTTTTGACCACATCTAGTCGACAGCAAGAGGAGAAATGAGGGGTGGAAAAGAGGACTGCATGGGAAAGGCAAAATGGACTCTCTCTCTCCATGTCCCCTAGGCTGTGTGAGAAACAATGGCCCTTCTCTACGGGACATCAATCATAAACCACTCTCCTCTGACATTTGTCTATACATTTTTAAATTTCCAGGGCCGTAAACACACGTCCTCGGTGTTTACATTCGGCGTCAACAGAGAGCCACTCAGGGTTTACATTTAACAACCTCCATGGATCTAAATCCTGCGTGTTATCGCTCGCCACGCAAACACAAAAAAACGACGTGAGCAGCATCGCGAGGAACAATTTTTTGGAGAGAAATGGATCATTTTGGATCTACTGTATTTATTGTGTGTGTGTGTGTGTGTGTACGTGGACGTCGTTCAGACTTCCTTCCACTCAAGCCAGACTCACACACACACACCTCCCAAACACACACACACACTTTCCAAATACGCGCACACACACCTCCACTGCCCTGCAAAGGGTCAAACTATCCTCAGATGAAAATCCCCCCTACAAAAGTACCCAATACTGATAAAAACGACATCACGTGAACTCAACACAAAAGACAACAAAACTGCAAAGAATTGTTTTGTTTTCTTTCAGATCTCAGGGTTCAAAACCAAAAAGAGAAATCTATTAAATCATCATAAATGTGTGGACCTTTGGACAAAAGATAAAAAAGGGGAATTAGTGTGCTCTTGGTTCCAGAGGTCCAACTCATTGCCTTCAACAATTTTGCAATAAAAGTGAAGTCACAATGCATAAGCGAGACACTAAATCCGGATATTCAGAGGTCGGCTAAACAGGAGAGACAAGCCCGGCCGAGGAGAAGACAGACCGGCGTCTGCTCAGCCTTCATACCGATAGGGTGTTGGAGGGGGTGGAGGTGGAGGGTGGATGCAGGGGAGCACTGCAGTTTGCAATAAACTGCCCTGTCTGCCTCTCAAAACACACACACAATATAGGAAACTAACAAAGAATAATCCACAATTTAGAATCTATAAAACTACAGGTGTGAGGAGGCGCGCTGAAAAGCGAGTGTGTTTTGAATAGACCTCTGAATGAATCAGAAACACACAAGTAATTCTAAGGCTGTGGAGAGAGGTCAAATCAAAAAAGTGACACATATACCATCGCCCACAGCTCCACACTGGAAATGAGAGATGTGGAAATAAATCCTTAAAAATAGACATGTTGCTTTAATGCTAATATTATAATTACTGAATGAGGGTTTTAGATTATTATATAGCAGAGTCATTCTACTGTTTACTTCTCCAATGGTATGGCAGTGAGTAATAGTAGTATTTTTTTTAAAAAATAGATCCCTATTTAAATAAAAAAATTCTCTCACAACTGGAATTTACATCCAGCAGGCTACAAATCAGTAAAGATTATAAAAAACACGGCTGTAAATATATTTTTGCTTACTTACTGGTAAGTTACATCCATTGCGTGGCGAGTCGGTTTGTAATGAAAGCAAAAAAAGTACAAAAATATTCAAAGTGAAAATCCCCGAGTCGCAGCAGAGATGAAACATGTGGGATTGATTACATCCTATGCTGCTGCTGCTGCTGCTGCTGCAGACTGAGCTGTGCAGTCAGTTGTTGAGGTATGGGGAGAGAGACGCATCGTAGAAGTTCAGGCTTGTAGTGAATCGAGGCTCGTTCATGCAGCCGGAGACTCAGACACGCCGGGAGGAGGAGGAGGAGGAGGAGGAGGAGGGGGGGGTGGAGGAAGAGGAGGGTGGAGGGGTGTGTGTGTGTGCGCGAGGAGGGGGTGAACGCGCAGGCCTATTGGTTTGAGAACGACAATGTGAAAGCGTGCCCGTGAGGCGCCCCTCCACCCGCCCCACCCTACCTACACACCTCCTCCTCCTCCTCCTCCACCCCCATCGACGGTAAACACACGCTGCTATTGGCTGCAGCTCAGAGCCAATGAGGAAGCAGCCGGAGCCGCCGGAGCGAAACGGCGGGCGTTTGATTTGCAGCCCCGTCGGCGCACTGCGTGCACAAGCAAAATGCGAGGAGACAGGCGGCACAGCTCGGTGCGAGGAGAGGAGAAGAGAGGAGAAGAGAGGAGAGGACTGAGGAGAGGAGAGAGGAGAGGAGAGGAGGTAAGAGAAAAGGAGAGGAGAAGAGAGAGGAGGGTAGAGGAGAGGAGATAAAAAGACAGGAAAGGAGAGGAGGAGAGGAGAGGAGAGGAGAGGGGAGGAGAGGAGAGAGGAGGAGAGGAGAGAGGAGAGGACTGAGGAGAGGATAGAGGAGGGGAGAGGAGAGGAGAGGAGAGGAGAAAAGAGGAGAGGACTGAGGAGAGAGGAGAGGAGAGAGGAGAGGAGAGGAGGTAAGAGAAAAGGAGAGGAGAAGAGAGAGGAGGGTAGAGGAGAGGAGATAAAAAGACAGGAAAGGAGAGGAGGAGAGGAGAGGAGAGGAGAGAGGAGGAGAGGAGAGGACTGAGGAGAGGATAGAGGAGGGGAGAGGAGAGGAGAGGAGAAAAGAGGAGGAGAAGAGAGGAGAGGAGAGGAGAGGAGAGAGAGGAGAGAAGAGAGAGGAGAGGGGAGGAGAGGAGGACGAGAGGAGAGGAGATGAGAGGAGAGAGGAGAAGAGAGGAGGAGAGAAGAGGAGGAGAGGAGAGGAGAGAGGAGAAGAGAGGAGAGAGGAGAGGAGAGGGGAGAAGAGCGAAGAGAAGAGAGGAGGAGAGGAGAAGAGAGAGGAGAGGAGAGGAGAGAGGATAAGAGAGAAGAGGAGAGGAGAGGAGAGAGGAGAAGAAGAGAGGAGAAGAGAGAGGAGAGGAGAGAGGATAAGAGAGAAGAGGAGAGGAGAAGAAGAGAGGAGAGGAGAGAGGAGAGGAACCGGAGCCGTGCAGCGCTGCCTGCACACTTTCTGATCACTGGTTGGAGAGCAAACAGCATCTAGCCTATTCCGTGTGATCCCACCGCAGCTCGGTTCAAAATGTGCTCCTGAGTGTGTATCGTTATTTTTTTTGCTATGTGACAGCGATGATGTGATAGTTTTATTGATGCTCCTTTAGGGATTTTTTTTTTTCCCCCACTTAGCCCCACTGCACGTGTTTTGCTAAATAAATCCTTATTTGCAGAAATCTGTATGTGATTTATTGAACATGTAAGCTCGACAAAGCAAGACATTTTTTGCACAACCCACATTAAGATAAGACAAGTTTAGGACCTCCTAATTGACAGGCGTAAAGTTTTGATAGAGAAAATGTGTCCACTGGGATACTGGGAGTAAATCTATAGCAGGATTTTTTTTATCAAATGTAATTCTTTTGTCTCTGTAGTGCAGGTTATATGCTCGGAACATTTCTTCTGTAACTTCATCAATCAATATGCCATATATTTAAAGGAATCTGTCATTTAGCAGAAAGCAGTAGAACGTGAAGAAAGGGTTAATAAAGTTGCTTTATTTCCATCTATTTTATGGCTGTGTCTGTTTACCTGTCTCTGTCACACATGTGCGCACATATATATACATATATATATATATATGTATATATATACATATATACATGCCATATATTTAAAGGAATCTGTCATTTAGTATGAATAAATGAAAGACTTTATTTCGAAAATAAATAAAAACAGATACAAAATAATAAACAAAACGAGAGTAATAGTGCCGAAAAGGAGTAGGTAGAAGTAAAACTTATATTTCCCTACCCCTTTCTCACTTTTCCTCTAATAACTCATATATCATAGAATGATAGAATGATAATATAATATATAAACTATCCCAGATTTATTTACATCCCAAATTAAATATATGAACAGCATCCCAAGTTAATTTACAACCCACATATCCATCCGGAGTTAAAAAATAGATAAAAAAAACGAACCTTAACACAACTCTTCCTCAACCATATACAGTAGAAAACAGTAGACACAGAAAGGGTTAATAAAGATGCTTTATTTCCATCTATTTTATGGCTGTGTGTCTGTTTACCTGTCTCTGTCACACATGTGCACACACATATATATATATACATATATATATATACATATATACATGCCATATATTTAAAGGAATCTGTCATTTAGTAGAAAGCAGTAGAACGTGAAGAAAGGGTTAATAAAGTTGCTTTATTTCCATCTATTTTATGGCTGTGTGTCTGTTTACCTGTCTCTGTCTCACACATACACATGCACGGGTAAATTGAATACTTACTTGTGTTTGAGTAAATCTATAGCAGGATTTTTATCAAATGAAATTCTTTGTCTCTATAGTGCAGGTTATGCTTTATCATCTGTGTAAGCAACATAATTCCTGTGAATGTACATTTGTTTGTTACTTCAGTATCGTCTTCATGCCCTCAGTATTGGTCATTGACTTACAGCAGTGAGCACTTTTGGTTGTTCAGACAGATGAGGGAATTAATCCATCAATTTGCCATATATTTAAAGGAATCTGTCATTTTAGTAGAAAGCAGTAGAACGTGTAGAAAGGGTTAATAAAGTTGCTTTATTTTCATCTATTTTATGGTTTGTGTGTCTGTTTACCTGTCTCTGTCACACATACACGCAGTAGACACAGAAAGGGTTAATAAAGTTGCTTTATTCCCATCTATTTTATGGCTGTGTGTCTGTTTACCTGTCTCTGTCACACACACACACACACACACACACACACATACATACATACACGCACGGGCAAATTGAATCACTGCGTAATTTGAAAGCATTACTGTCCCCGGGGTTAGCCTCGCGCACGGTTCACTAATTTAGCCAATTAAAAAAGTGGAAGGATATGGGGGCTTGTGTGTTTCCATGTCGAAATATATGAGCTTGCTATAGGCTAATATTCCCCCGTCCAGGGTTTTGTTTATACGTGGAGGCAAAGGGTTAAAAACTCGGGTGCTTTCGGCCTCTTTGCGAGGCTCCTGATTGGCTGGCTTGCTGCCAGAGCTCTGTCAATCAGCGAGTGTAAACAAGGCTCTGATTGGCTGCTGGCCAGTCCGCACTGGGCTGCCTGAAAAAAGCAATTACTGCCCCTGCGGTTTCAAGGCGGCCCCGGCGCACAACGATGAAAGGAGATAAGGAGGGGCGGTTTCAAGGCGCCCCCCACGGAGAACCCCGTTGGCCCCAGAGCAAAAGGAGAGTCAAGAGTGACTAAATCAAAGGGAATACGGTAAAAGGGGGGGAAATTACACGTTGTATTAAATGTAGAGGCTAGATTCAAGGAATGGTGCAATAACAACTTTGTGTTTAGAAAATGGAGGCAAGGAAAGAAACCGGAAAACAGCTTATTGCTGCTGCTGCGAGGAAGCTCCTTTTTCTTTTTTCTTTTTACAAACACGAAGAGAGAAAAGTTTTTGTCGACGCTGGAAAGAGAGCAATATAGGTCTGTTTGTGAAGCTACATTATAAGATGTTCTCACCTAAATGTTAAAACAGTGACGGTATTGTTAGGACTCACGGCTCTTATTGTGCTGCTGTGCGTAAAAATGTTGACTAAAAACTTTTTAATGCCAAGTGTTCAATAATTAAGTGGACATTTCCGCTTTTACGCAGCAGCTTAAACGGTTCTAATAATAAATTAGCTCCGAAGAAGAATTTATACAGGTAGACCATTATTTTCAATTTGCAGTATAAATATATATATATAGAAAATCATAAAAAATATATAGAAAATAAATAAATGTAAATTTAAATAAAAATATAATATATATATAAATAAATAATACAAATAATCATGAAAATAAAATATATAGAAAATGAATAAATATAAATGTAAATAAAAATATAATATATATAAATAAATAGTATAAATAATCATGAAAAATATAATATATAGAAAATAAATAAATAAAAATATATAATATAAATAAAATATGAAATGCATATGTGTGTAAATATGTTTGAGAAAACGTGTGTGATACATAAAAGTATGCCTACATAAAAAATAGAAGTAAGAAAAAAACTTAATGTCAAAGTAATGACACTAAACAGGACAATTAAGTATATAAAATTATATATATAATATATAGAAAATAAATAAATAAAAATATATAATATAAATAAAATATTAAATGCATATGTGTAAATATGTTTGAGAAAACGTGTGTGTTACATAAAAGTATGCCTACATAGAAATAAGAAAAAAATGTTATGTCAAAGTAATGACAATAAACAGGGCAATAAAATATATAAAATTGTATTTATATATAAATATATATATAAATATATATTGGAATCATTATAATTATTTATTTAGGAGTCTTTCTTCAAACCAATAACGCAGCAAAAATTCAGTCATGTGGCTGCATGAAAGCAAAAGCTCACCGACTGTATGTCTTATAGCTGAACTTGTCCGGAGCTGACAACAGTGAACATGCACCTCATAAAGTATATGAAGATTGTTCCAACTGATGTCCCTTTACATTAAAACAGAGACTCGCTCCCTTGCTCTGGTCCAGCCCCCCTTCAACAAAACACACTGGACAAAGGAGAGACCCAAAACGCTGCAGCCCATAGATATAGCTTATAAAAGTGTGTGCATGGGAGGAAACCGAGGCTTTCATCTCTACAGCAGGATTAATTGATACGTATATAATTCAAATCAAATAACGCCAAAGCGAGCAGATTTATCACGTCTGTAATTAGATAATCGTTACCCTCTTTTCCTATTTACATAGCAGCCTGCATTCCTCAGCCCTGCATGGCTCTCCAATGGGCTCCAGCCACCACGTGTCCACACACACACACACACACACAGACGCTCTCACACACACACGCGCTCTCACACGCACACACACTCACGCACACACTCACCAGTATACAAAAAGCTCAAATCTAGCTATATTCTGCAGACTTCCACAGGCGATATTTTAATAGTCCAAATGTGCTCTGCAACCAGCAAGACAACTGTGAATTATCATTTATGCGCATTATAGCGTCCTTTAAGATGAAAACCTTTGTTGGAGTTTTCGAAAGTCATATAAGGTGGTGCTTCGACGTCCATCAGAATGTATATGGATACTTATTTGTGCAGCATCCATAAGAAAAATAGATATTTTATTATTTAACAGGTTATATCTCACATTTAATCCACATGTGAGATATAACCTGTTAAATAATAAAATATCTATTTTTCCAAATATGACCTTTAGGGCCTACTTTAAAATCCTATAACCAACAAGTTTGCTGTGAAATTCACAATCCACATGCTGGTAATATAGCAAAAATATTGATAAAAATAGTGCCTACTTGTTTTATCAGGATTTTGCATCAACCATTACATTAATTTATAGGTAAATTCGTCACTTTTCCTCACTCCAACTGCTTTTGGACATGTTAGAAAACCAATGCCAGGATATGTCGATAAACAGAATGTATGGATACTTATTTGTACAGCATCCATAAGAAAAAAATTCTATTTTTTTATTTAATAGGTTATATCTCACATGTGGATTGGATCCAAATATGACCTTTAGGGCCTATACTTTAAAATCCTATAACCAACAAGTTTGCAGTGAAATTCACAATCCACAGGCTGGTAATATTGCAAAAATATTGATAAAAATAGTGCCTACTTGTTTTATCATGATTTTTTGCATCAACCATTACACTAACTCAGGTAAATTCGTCACGTTTCCTCACTCCAACTGCTTTGGACATCTTGGAAAACCAATGCCAGGATATGTCGATAAACAGTAGCCTATAAGTACATATATATATATATATATTTTTTTTTTTGTTATTTTTGAAATGACTTCCCTGCTCTCTCCCACAACAGTGTTGCCCTCAGCACTAATGACAGAGGGACAATAAAGAATCCTGTTCCGCAGCTCACAAAAGGGGTCCGGCACTTAAAACAGAAATCTGCATTTAATTTATTTAGTGACAAGGAAAAGCCTTTTATAGCTTGATTTTTATTGGTTCTTTTTTTCACTTAAAAGGTGGGGGTGGGGGTTGGGAGTGTGTGTGGATGAGTGTGCGTGTGTGCAGAGAGAGAGAGAGAAAGCATAACACACACACGCACACACACACACACACACACACACACACACACACACACACACACACACACACACGCACACACTCATCTGGTCCGTGTGCCAGCGCGAGCTACCCTATACGGTAGGGGTGGATGGGAGAGGGGGGGCAGTGGGGGGTGCGCGCGGATAATTAATGCGGATTGACTGATTGCTCTTGAAACAGACCGGTCCTGCGCGTGGATTGTCCTCGAGCAATGAAGCGTTCCTGACTGACACTTTCCACCTTCCCTTCTTCGCTTCCTTCTTTTCTTCCCTCTCACACTAGACTAGACCGGTGTGCCCGAGTCTTCCTACCCGGCCGAGGAGACGTCCAGCCCGGCCACTTTCCAGCCGGCCAGCCGCTCTTTCGCTCTGGAGATGTGGCTTTTGCGCACAATTGGAAAATTAAATAAATAAACAAATACATTAAGCATGCAAAACATAATGTATGGTCCACTTTTAAGATTTTTATGCTTTTGTGTTCACCTAAAACCAAATTTGTTTGTGCAACCTCATGCATAACTTCAATAAGAGCTCTATACTGCAACTTCACCTGAGGAGTTATGTCTCCTATGTTTAAAAAAAGGTGAATAAGCTATTTTACGCACATTAAAAAGTGTTTGAAGTTGCTCTGGAGATGTGACGTTTGCGCACAATTGAAAAATTAAACAAATAAACAAATAAATTAAGCATGTAAAACATAATGTATAGTCCACTTTTAAGATTTTGATGCTTTTGTGTCCACCTTAAAACTATATTTCTGTGCAAACCTCATGCATCACTTCAATAACTAGAATTCTACTGCAACTTCACCTGCATGAGGAGTTATGTCTCCTATGTTAAAAAAAAAGGTGAATAAGCTATTTTACGCACATTAAAAAGTGGTTGAAGTTGCTCTGGAGATGTGGCTTTTGCGCACAATTGGAAAATTAAACAAACAAATAAATTAAGCATGCAAAACATAATGTATAGTCCACTTTTTGATGCTTTTGTGTCCACCTTAAAACCATATTTGTGTGCAACCTCATGCATCACTTCATTAAGAACTCTACTGCAACTTCACCTGAGGAGTTATGTCTCCTATGTTTAAAAAAAAAGAAGAAGGTGAATAAGCTATTTTACGCACATTAAAAAGTGGTTAAAGTGCGTTTAAAGTGGGGTGCTGCACCCCCAGCATTAATTAAATAAACTTCTGAACGTCTAAATAGAAACACAAAGAAAAAAAAAAACATAATTCACAGTGAAACGGGAAACACATTTATAGCAAGGCTGCATGGTTTTAAATGAGGTCCAAATGGAGAGCTGTCTCCACGGGAGGCCCTCCATAGAGGGCAGCCATCAGATACTTCTGATAGCCCTTTAATGATGCGGATTTCCAAACAGTGCCATGGAGGGAGACGCCCAGGCTATCTAAAAAGGTGGTGCAAAACCCCAAGAGACAATAGAGTCATATTAGAGGAGAAAAAGAAAAGCAGAGCTCTGCCAAGCTTTTGGGATATGTTATGAAAAACAAGGCGTGTAACAGTGGTGATGTGGGTAAGCCTGTATCGTTCTTTTTCCTCCTTTTTGGTGGCCGACACACTATAAATATCAACCTCAACAAACAACAATGGCACCCATAACCGCTTAGAAAGAAGACATGATGGAGTCAGAAGTTGATTTGGACACAAAAACAACGTGACCTTTTACTTCTCTGTGTGTGTGCAGGACAGATGCTGCTATTTCTGACAGATAGGCTGGAGGCCTCACACCGGGAATATGTGAAATATAAAAAAATGTTCTCAAAACTGTTACATGACTAAGATCAAGAGGATGATGGTGCAGAAAGAAGATGATGATGGTGATATTGATGGTGACGGAGGGAATGGCTCGGGCACCAAATTAGTGGCTGTCACACAGCCATATATCCGGGCTGTAACCACCACCAGGCCTGCATGGATGAGATGAAAGCACCAACATCTATTTATGGGCCATCAAAACACGCAGGTGGAGGCTTTAATTATCATTTGAACATAACTGGCCATAGCGTGCAGCGCGTGTTTCCACTGTAAAGGTGGTGTAGTAGTTTATATTCAGACAAAGGGAGAAGAATTGAATCACAGCCACTGAACATATCGTGAAATGTTGATATTATACACGCAAATAATGGGATTACATATATCGTGTGGCTGACACGTGACCCAGTGCCACCACCTCATTTTGTGCGTATTTGTCTCCAAACATGTCTGTATACTTCCGCCTCTGTGCGCGCAATGGCACCGTGTACACGCACTTTCACGCAAATTAAAGATCTTTGTTTTTCTGGTTGTTCCAAACAATGCACTAGAAGACGAGAAAACATATGTTCAATTGAAAAAAGCTCCAAAAAAAAGTTAAAAGTGTATGAGCCACGGGGTCAACAGGTCAGCTGACCTTCTGCAATTCATCACTCTACATTTCTAATTCAATTGATTATTTCAACAAAGACTCATTTTAGCAACAAAGGTCTTTGCATGACTCATAACTTTAACTCATGAAGTGCTTTAGTGACGCACCAGCAAATGAAAAAAAACACTTTCAACATTTTGTAGTCATCTTCTCCTCTTGCAGACTGTTGCTTAATGGTCATATTTTTTTTACCGTATATTGTTGCTGATGTAGGATTACACTTAATCAGATCACATCTGGATCATCTCTCAAAAGAAAACTCATCCAACAACAGTTTCATTTTGAGTTAAGGCTGCATGTCGAAAGCAACAGCGTGTTGCTGGCTGATCACAGGAGCCAGAAACATTTGGGACTGATCAACCAGGCAAAGTCAAACTTTCGAAAGAAACTACACTTTGCGATTGAACTATAAACCAATAACCACTGCACGATCCAGAATGACACTGATCTAAATACAATAAAACATTATAATATAGCTGCAAATTATAATATTTAACAATATTTATTTACTGTATATTTTTTAGCTGATTCTGGGACATTTACTAAATGTGTAGTTGTCCCTGAAATAAAATAAAATACACACAAACTCACAATAATTGTGTGTTTGAGCGATGAGACTAAAAAGTTAAGCAGGTGTTAACTTTACACTGTAGAGTGACAGTAATACCAAGTTTATTCTATTGCAGCTAAAGTGCCACAATGTGTATATTCAGATGCAAACATCAGGAAACAGTGTAACATTATATTTGACTTGACTGCAGAATGTTAAACACAATTATTCATAAATTAGACAGTAAGAATTTTTTTTTAAATAAATAAAGATTTTGACCTATTACTGTAAAAGCAAGGTGATTAATAATAGGTCCATATGGTGAGGGGATTTGTAAAAGTCTCCATCAATATCTAAATTGCGAACTATATGTTACCTCTTGTATTTATTGACACTTTTTCAATAAGTCAGGAATCAGAAATGTGACTTGAAAAAGACGTGTGTCATCTCGCATGGATGGCTTTATGGCCAACGGTGCCAAAAGCTCTTGGTGTGTGTGCGTGTGTGTGCGCGTGAGAGAGAGAGAGCGCGAGAGAAAGAGAGAGACTTCATTATACAGTGTTACCGTGTAACTTAATATAACACAAGTAAGCCTGACAAACTATAACACCCAACTGTGGAGCCGATCAACTAAAGGGAACTACGCTTTACATGGTTGGATCACCTTTTGTGTGTGCGTCATGTATTGGCACATGCACCCCCCACGAGAGGCCCCAACTGATTCTTAAATTAACTCAATGTTAAAGAGATTCACAAACATGCATCCATTCGGGTTGTTGCATTGCATTGCTAGTTATCATCACAGGATTACAATAAGATGTAAAAAGACGATCACGCACACGTTTTCACGTGTTTTACTCGTAAATAAAAAGTAGCCCAAACCGCATAATCAGCCATATCTAAATAGACAAATAAATAAACATATTTTTTCTCGGACCATATTGGACCCTGGAACCACAACTCAGAATACGCCTGTCATTAAAAAAAATGACTGTTTAGCTTTATCCCAAAAAAAGCAAGCCTATGTAAACTACAAGAGTGCTAAAACTATATTTTTTATTATAAGAGTCCTCGCTGAATGAATTGCAACTGAGAATGATTAAACGTAGTACAAAAATACAACACCTACCTATAAAACGACCGCCTCCATATAGCAAAATACTTGTGTTAACTGATATAAATTGGAAAATAAACAACCAAAAAAGAGTCTTTCTTCCTCCCAAAACTTGAAAAAATAAGAAAAAAAGTCCTGCTCCTATACACGCTTTATCCAAACCAGCGCGCATTCAAATGTATGGAGTTAAATAGCGCTGCGTCTCTCTCTCTCTCTCTCTGCTGGATTTATCCACCGAGGGGTTTTCCCGACTATACGAGCTCCAGATCCTGTGGATGTGAGTCTCCGTGAGTCTCTGTGTAATAGCGAATTTATGTCTGGATGACGCGTCTCCTCTCTCTCTCTCCCACAATGGAGAGCTGGAGCTCTGACATTAAACAGAGAATTGATGGAGAGTCTTTCTTTCTCTCTCTCTCTCTCTCTTTCCCATGCACTCTCTCTCTCTCTCTCGTGTCTTAGGAGAGTTGAAGAAGGGAGCTTTCTCACATTTTATTTTTTTTTTATCATGGGAGGGAGCAAAAGGGACATCATCAATGAGTTACACACCAGGAATACACCCACTGACATCACAACATAGATCCTATACGAGTCCACATTTACGCACCAAAACATACCTTTATTCCTGACAGGAGGCCTATCACTCTTTCTCTACAAGTTTTATCAAAGTGAACTACAAGGTTTTTCCTCTGTCTATATGCACCATGTGTTTAACCTATAAGTCAAGTCAAGTCAAATGTATTTCTATAGCACACATTTAAAACAACATGAGCTGACCAAAGTGCTTTACAGACATATAGGCAGAATAAAAACAGAATAAAAACAAGGTCGACAGAGCAGACAACAAAATCTCACACATATCCACAGACAAGAGACCAAGATAAAATCCACGAGTAAAAGACTGTTATAGTGAGCATTATAAAAGGCCAGTTAGTAATCACAATAACCGTGGTGTGGAAGAAGGCAGGCCGTGCTCGCTTTTTTTATTTGCGGAATAGTTTTTGAGTTTTTTGGCATGAAAAGGAGTCAATGAGCACTCCTCTGGAAATCACACTGATATTTGTTTATAGCCGTTTTGCCAAATGATATCCCTAATAACCCTATATTCAGATGCAAACATCAGGAAACAGTATAACATTATATTTGACTTGACTGCAGGATGTCAACCACAATTATTCATAAATTAGACTGTAAGAAAAAAAAACAAATAAAGATTTTGACCTATTACTGTAAAAGCAAGGTGATTAATAATAGGTCCATATGGTGAGGGGATTTGTAAAAGTCTCCATCAATATCTAAATCGAGAACTATATGTTACCTCTTGTCTTTATTGACACTTTTTCAATAAGTCAGAAATCAGAAATGGGACCTGAAAAAGACGTGTGTCATCTCGCATGGATGTCTTTATGGTGCCAAAAGCTCTTGGTCACAGTTTACCCACCTTTTAAAAAAAAATCCACCAGCAGCTATACATTAATGCACTGCTATATATATATATATAGCTGAACCTCCAGAGTTTCACAGGCATTTTTGTTGTTGTGAGGATGACCATGCACAACATGCATGCTCACACACGGGTTCAATTGTGAGAGCGCTATAAACATTTAGCACACAGGCGTTAAAGAGTCCACGGCGTTTTTGTGCGCAGCCTTTTGATTTGAGTCCAAAACGGTCCAGACAAGTTTGTGCGTAAAAAGTGAATTTATCTCCCCGTTTTCTCCGCTCGGGCTGCTTCCGTCTGGACAACAGAAACAAAGACATGATTGCAAAACAATCGTGCAGTAAAAACACACACAAACACAGTTTCCATTCGGAGGAGGCGTTTTACTGAAGATGCGTAAAACAAAACGAGCTTGCAGGTTGGAGATGAATGCGGAAGAAGAAGCGAAAAAAGGGCTGCAGTTTAGGAATAATTGCGGCTGTTGTTGGGAGTCTTCTTCGGGACCTCAGCCTCGGTTTTCCCCCTCCTCTTCTTCTTCCTCTTCTTCCCCCTGCAGACCCCCACACTGGCTGCCCCGTGGGTCACCGCTTCAGGAGCAACCACGTCACCACGTTAACCCCTGCATCGCCGCGTCCACCGGGACAGAGGCAGCAGGGCCCATGCAGAGAGAGCCCTGTGGGGGTGAGCAGAGAGGGAGGTCCCAGAAAACCCTCCAGGAGCCCCGAAGGGCGGGTCCAGGGGGTCTCCGGCAAAATGAGGAACAGGTTTCATTCAATTTGGTTCAATTTCGGGGGGAAATTCACATTCAAATACAGCTTCTATTAGAATAACTGCTGTAATTAGTTTACTCCTCTTTGTTTTCTCTCAAGCTCCTGACTTACAAACTTGAACATTTCAAATGAATATCCATTTAAAATCTTAATGAAGTCAGAAACAACATAGTGGAGAACTCAACACTCTTTTAACCCATTTGTGTCCGCAACTGAAATCTTTAATTTTCCTTTGGTGGAAGCGTTCTTGTGGGCTTGCTTAAAGACAAAATTTAAAGACATTTTCAAAATTGGTCAAACCGTTGGATGGCTGGAAAGTGAGTTTTTCTTATCATACTATATCTGAGCCCTGAAGGGCGGGTCCAGGGGGTCTCCGGCAAAATGAGGAACAGGTTTCATTCAATTTGGTTCAATTCGAGGGGAAATTCACCCAAATGCAGCTTCTATTAGAATAACTGCTGTAATTAGTTTACTCCTCGTTGTTTTCTCTCTATATACAGTACACAAGCTCCTGACTTACAAACACCTTTATTCTCTTGAAAATTTCAAATGAATATCCATTAAAATCGTAATGCAGTCAGAAACAACATTGTGGAGAACTCTTAACACTCTTAACCCATTTGTGTCTGCAACTGAAATCTTTCGATAGCGTTCTAATGGGCTTGTTTAAGCACAAAATGTAAAGACATTTTCAAAATTGGTCAAACCATTGGATGGCCAGAAAGTGAGTTTTTCTTATCATACTGTATCTTGTCTTTGGGCACATGCAGGGACGAGCGTTTTTGCTACAGGAATGACTCCTAAAACCTGGAAATGAGTTAGCACTCTAACACTTCCGGTTCCCTCGTCTGGAAGTTAATGGGTTTTTAGTTAGATGACTGAAATAAGGTCTGCGGTTATAACACAAGCTTCAGAGATTTTAACGTTTTGTTCTATGACATAAAATAAATCAATACATACCCCACTCATGAAGGTTTTATGTGTCTTAAAAAAGGCAGTCGCTAACAAGTGTCTAAATGAGACTACTAAACGCCATCACGGTGACTCGTCCGCCTTTACAACCTTGTCGTGTATACTCGCGCTCATGCGACTGTGGTGTAGTTTGTTTATAGCCTAACGTTACCTTTTTAATTCTGTCGATCCTGCTTCCAAAATCATAGAAGCGGTATTAGTTTGTGGAGATTATTTTGCTGAACAAAACGTGTAAACTTTGTAAACGTTTGTTTGCCACAGAGTTTATTTTCTCCAATAATCCCAAACCCAATGGAAAAATCCCATTGGCTTTTTGTTGGGGGAACCAGGGTGATGCTTACTTCCTGGTTGGCCAACAAAAACACGTCATCCCTGGAGCACTCTATAGACTCCATAAAGTAAAGAGTAAAAAAACAATAGTCTCATGTGCCCAAAGAAAAGATATAGATATATATGGAAAACATTTAATAAACACAATGTTAGCATTTTTTCTAATTTAAAAAAAATCTTGATTTTGACTATTAATAAAATGTGTTTTTTAATGTGATCTAAAAAAATCAAAGTTGTACTGTTAGATACTTGCCCAAAGTATGTCCATACCAAATTCCACGACTTTTGACCCGTCAGAACAAATGTTGTGGCATTTTTCCTTATCATACTATATGTCTTTGGGCACATATGGGTTAAATACCCCCCCCTCCCTCATTTGTATGACAATATATATTTTCAGTATAAATGGTCAGATTAGTTTGCTTGTTATTAAGCAAATTCACATCAGCCCTCTCCAGATGTCATGTATGATTCATATTCCTGCAACAAAACAGCATGTGAATTATTGCTGTGGCTGCCGAATAAAACCAAAAACATCCAAATGGCACCACAAAAAAGTAAATAAAAATATTGATAGTCAACCGTGGGTGTATGTTATATATTTTGGGGGTCAGTAGACTGAGCTGCATGAAAACATCCGACTAGAGTGACACCAGACATTTCCATCAAACAACGAAGAAATACGCTTCACCAGCCCCCAACAGATAAATCCACCAAAACAAACTCACCAGAGTTCAAGCCAAGTCACTCTATTATGACTTTTCCAAACCATCGCTGCCCTCATCACAGCGTTGAAAAATAGAATCTACGCTCAAGACCAAAAGCAACAATACACCCATAAATCCTTCCAGTATGGTTTTGGCTTTGCCTTTGAAAGGATTTATGGGAAGGGGAAGTGGGAAGGTCACGGCAGACCCCACCCACTCAGGAACTGACCTTTATTTGTGTCTGTAACGGCCTGCTGTTGCATTGTGGATTTTGCAGTTAAGTCTATAGACTCAAACCCTAGTTCACATTTTCATTAAAGGATATTTTCATCTTATTGCACTCACTTTGATTCTGATTCATCGGGTTATATGTTATATACTCATTTAAATGACCACGTGTTTGAATTTAAAAACATTTAGAGAACTTTTATATGCACTTGTGACTTTTTTACAGAATTACATAACTGTTTTGTGTGTATTTATATTTAAAAAAAAGTCTTCTAGGAAAGTCAAGTGTTTTTACCGAATGCCTCCCAACCAAAAAAACATCATCACAGTCTCTTTGTCTCATCTTATAAAGCCTTATGATCATAACTTTTCCTGGAAAATATGCACCCTGATTTCTTTTTTCTTTTTTAGGAATACACAATGTGTAGCAGCTTATGCTACACATTTTTGTCACTTGAAGAACACTTTCAAACGGCTCCTTTCTGCTTTATACCTCACAAAACAGCTTTGTTAAATTGGGAATTCTCCAGCAAAGCCTCATGGAAACTCTGTTTACCTCCTGTTGTAGTTGTTGTTCCTTCTCTTGCAACCAAAGTTTCAGAGAAACTGAAGCTGTTTTTAGAGAACCGAACCGAAGCCGTTCACACACTCACTCACTCATCCATCTATTTCGACTCTGATGAAGGACAATTCTGTTGCGCTCAAACCATCGCCTGCAGCCTGAAACGCGACCCTTCCCTCCTCATTAGAATGCTCCCAAACAGCCAGTTTACAGCTCAGCCCCCGGCCAGGCCCAGCCCTCTCTGCTCTACACTCTGCTGGTGTTGGGTAAACACACCTCAATGAGATACTATCATAGGTGTCAGGTGGTTTTCACTCCTTCATTCCTTCACATCTAATGTGGATTAGGACACAGTTATGTCTCACGGCATTCAAATATCTTTTGTTTTGTTGAGCAAGTTGCTTCACAAAATGTACGTCAACAGGTTTACGCAGGAAACATCTGTAACATTCATTACAAAACCCAGCAGCTGCAGAAAAGACAATGCTTGCCCTCGTGCGTGTTTCCGACAAGCTTTTAAAGCCGATCGTGATGTCGTACGCATATGGCGGTATCGATAAACGTAGGCAAATGTTTTCTAGATTTACTTTGTAGATGTGATGCTTCTCATTTGCTGGTGTGGTGTAATACAGTTGCTCACTCTTAACCCTGTTCAGAGCCGCCTGGCTGCTGCACCTGTGTGTGTGTGTGTGGACCCCTGATATTTGTGTGTGTGTGACACAGCTGCGATAGGTTAAGAATCAGACGCTAAACCTGTTTCTGGTTCCAATTTGAGGCCACAGCTCCTCTTTGGCAAATGGAAAACACTTCAAGGTGCCACCGGACCTAAAGACGGTGCCTGTTCCTGCACAGTTTACGTGGTCATGTGATTTTTTTTTGGAGGTTGTTTGCCCCAGAGGCAAGTGCACACACACACACACACACACACACACACACACACACACACACACACACACACACTTCTTGAAGTTTATAGAGGCCCAGTGACCCCGTAGGTGAGCATAGCTGCATAACTGAGACGGCCACAAAAGGGTGAGCTCAGAGAGCAAAGCATCCTGGGATACGACTTCTTGCCAAAGCACTAAATTCTTTCATCTTTGCTCTCATATTTTAATGCATATCAGTCATAAAAGAGTGTTACATCACTGCACACACAGTGGTGCCTTTATCTTGAATCTGCCATGTAGGTTTCCATCTCTCTCTATATGAGTTATGGCGTGTATGCATATTCTATGGAGCAGCATTAAAACACAGTGTAGCGAAGGGACAAACAGAGACATCTCTTAAACGTCATGCCAGGCCATTCACCCCTCCATGCCATCCTCTTCTCTCTGAGCTTTTTTTTTATTGCAGCTGCTAACGCAGCAGCCAGAACTGAAACAAAGCTAGCTTTGTGGCCCCCCCACCTCCCCTCCGCGCTGTCTGCTGACGCGTTCGCTTGTTCTCCATGTCACCCCCTAGCCCTTGTTCCCCTTCCAATCTTTCACTAAAAACTTCTTTTCTTCCTTTTATAATTTTTTTTCTCCCCCCCCTTCTCCCCACATCTGCAGCAGCAGCGTCACGCGGCCTGGCATGGACGGCCCGGAGAGTCGGTCATGTGATCTCCGCAGTGGCTGTTGCCTGGGAGAAGAAAAAGGGGAAGTGTGTGTCAGAACCCTGTTTTTGGCCCAGCTGGGAGGTCAGAGGTCAACTCAACTCTGATCCAATCAGTTGAAGCCACAAAAGGGCCGACTCATTTTTACTGTCCTCCTTCCCTTCTCTGAGGCGTCTCTAACGCTATTTTTCCTTTCTACTTTGCTTTGAGGAATAAGCACCTCATTATGTGCATTCACTCTTAGAATATTTAAAAGAGAAGAAGTGTCATGCCTCGTAAGTGTGAAATCAGCAATGGATGAAACTGCTGAGCTTGAAGGCACTCGGACAATGCTGGATTTTGTTCCTATCACTTTGATTTTCTGTTGAATGGATCTACAGATTCAAAAGATCCACAGGAACGTGGAATCAACTCGCTTGCTTTCATGGTTATAGTTCAAAAACACAAACGGTCTAATTTAGGGGTGTTACAAAATATTGAAAATATCGTGTATCGCAATATTTTGTCTTTTGGTGCTGTATTGATTCTCAAAAACACTATTGATTTTTAATTAATATATTACATGCAGAGATTAACTCAGTCATTTCATTTACAAAGATATGCACCCTCTCAGTGTATGTGTCCTCTCTACATACGATGTTGGACGTTACAGGGACTGTGATAAATGCAACTGCAGATCCCACTGTCCTGATTGCATAATAAAGTAAAGTTTTTTTACTCAGATATTATGCATATGGTGGTGTGTTCTTTATACTCTGACAGTTTTCATAAAATTTGATTTAAAAAAATTTAATCGTAACCCCTGTACCGTGATATGTATCGATATGTATCAGTTGCAGATTGCAACCAACAGAGTACCCCTCCGCTCACTCCTCCGTTTCCAAGACTGCGGTAACGTGAGCCGCCGAGTGCAAAAAAATCGTGATAACGCCGTTCGCCTCGCTCAGAGGCCATCCTTACCTCGGAAGTCAGACGGTGGCTGGCGGTGACACAGTTTTGCACTCTGCGGCTCGCGTTACCGCAGTTTCACAAGCGTGTCGGAGAATTACGGTGGCCTTCAGGTAACGTAAAAACACGAAAGGCTTTCTCTAGAGTCAGTGTTTGGTTTGTCCGTTCTGGGCTACCTGTAGAAACATTGCTGATCACCATGGCGGACTCCGTGAAGAGGACCCGCTCCCTATGTAGATATGAAGGACTCATTCTAAGCTAACAAAAACACAATGATTCTTAGTTTCAGGTGATTATACACTAATGAAAACATAGATATGAATATTATATTCCATTATAGATCCCCCAAATGCTACACATTGTTCCTTTAATGCAAACGTTATGCATTGGGAGAATTTTAATGCTGGATACAATAGAAGGTAAACTATCAGTGTATTCGAGGTCAGCACAGGTGCGGTTGCTGTAACGCAACAGTAAACCGATGCCGCTACAGGTATAGTATCAGGAAGTATGTGTGCATTGTCCGCAGACAAAGCTCCTTCATCGACTAGAGCCATCTTCCCCCGACAACAATAGCTTGTGTATACACCCTCTGTTGATCATGGGACTGAGCAAGCGCAGCGATACCAGGGGCTGATGAAGAAGAAAGTGAAAAAGTTCAGAGGATTCACTGAAGCTGATGAAAGGGAGCTGAGGGAAGAAATGGGATAGTTTATGGGTTCATGGTTATTATAATCACGATTGATCTGCGTTTGATTTCATTCGAACCAAATGTGGTTCTAAGAAAAACCTTAATTGCTCTTTGGTTTCATCAGCCCAGAGCTAATCCAACTACCGGATAATACAGTTTGACTGTTTTTGAATATAGAAAAAATATAAATGGTAAATGCGAGAGAAACAAATGTAGACAAACTATGCCTAATATACGAGCTGCTTACACTGGCTCCCTGCACACACACACACACTTCACAACTGACAACTCTTTACCACCTCTCTCCTCCAATATCATCCCCACGTCCATAAAGACAGATATGTTTATGTGGCATGTTGTGGAGGACTTTACATGAAGCAGATGCATTAAAACATCCATCTTACTTGGATGGAATTATTCCACCTCTCCTCCTCCTCCTCCTCCTCCTCCTCTCTCTCCTCTTCCCCAGCCGGCTGTCTGTCGTCATCTCCAGCAACAAGTGTCCTCTTCCCCAGATGAATTTTTACATCCGTGGTAATGCAGTCTGCTCCTGACATGAAGCAAAACGGGGGAGGCGTTTCATTGATTGTGCTCAGGGGTGACAGGTATACATGGAGGAAGTGGGTTTTATTGTTCGCAAAAATATAACAAGTGCATGCACACACACTTGCACCTAAATACACAACCACTTTGAGGCTTTCCATCTCTTTTCTCCCCCTTTCTCCTCTTGATCAACCTGAGTGAGCGGGCTGCTCAAATAAAATTTTAGTGCCGTGGTAATGTTGCGGAGCAGCATGGCGCCACAGCTAATGGGGGATCATATCTACATCCCCCCCCGTTCCTGCACCCAGCTCCATGTTAAACCGCAGCGTCTGTCATCGTCTTGTGCGCTCCGGCGCGGGATACAAACGGGCCCGAAAGTTCAAATGTCCGCACATAAAATGGAAATAGAATTACAACAATGTGATATTTCGGTGTTATGGAGGTCATAAAGGAAGGTGGGAAAACAAGTCGTGAGTGTGCGCTTTGGCAGGATTTCTTCTGCTGTCGTGGTCACGGTGGTTGCGTGGTTTGTGAAATCCCAGAGTGGGGCTTGATTTGATTTAGGAGGCACTCAATCAGGAGATAAGAAAATATAAAAATTAAACAAATAAAAGCACTATTGGGTAACCAATATACAACTGCAGTAAGTTACATTAAACATCAACCATATATAGTGTAAAACTCAAAATGTTTTATCAAATCAGAGGCCTGCCAGTGAAAGTGTGTGTGTGTACATCATGTGAGCGCAGCATTATTAGGCCTTTCTGGGGAGTTATCCATTAATTCGGGGTTAAAGTCCATTTGCATCGAGACAAAAGGGACATGGGCCATCCATCTCCACGCTGAGGGGAAGGGGGTAACAGAGAGAGGGAAATGGGGGAGGGGGACGCATGTGCACGTGTGTGTGTGTGTGTGTGTGTTTGTGCGAGAGAGAGGGAGGTGAACCGTCCTCTTGCAGATAAATCTGTTGCCCTCAGGGGTGCGTTTACATAGGTGAGGACTGACTGTTCTGCAAGCCGAGAGTGATTTATCTGAAAATATACCACCAGTAACCGCGCACACACACACACACACACACACACACACACACACGCACACACTTATAGCAGCGCTTTGAATCAATTCCTTCACTATGCATGAAGCAGCCTATTTCACTTCCAGTGTGTGTGTGCGTGTACTCACAGCTGCACATGCATGCAAACACTAATGCACTCAAAAATAGAAGAGCATAACACACACACACACACACACACAGCTCAACAAATCCATACCTTGTACTTTTTAAAAAGTAGAGGAAAAAAGACCAAAATCTATATTTGAAAGAGGATAAAAGTTGATTTTTTTTACTGCAGCTGCCTTCTCATCCTGCCTGTATATCCTCCCTCATACAACCACAGAAAGGATTTCCTAGCAACGATTATAATGCGCGCGCACACACACAAACACGCACGCACGCACACACACACACACACACACACACACACACACACACACACACAGAGACACACACAAGCTCAACGCGCTGGGGCTCCCTCCAGCTATCAGCGTGGGCTTCCCCCTCCTTCTCCCTCCTCCTCCTCCTCTTCTTCTCCCTCGCTGCCGCTCCGCCGTGGAGGGAAGGAGAGAGAGAAAGAGAGAGAGGGAGAGAGAGATCCCCTCTTCACAACTCTCCCCTGGAAGCCCCAGCTGCTGGCTAGACTGCGCGGTTACACGGGCTGCCTGCCTGCCTGCCCTGCGCACCGGAATGGCGGTGTGGAAACGGTTTGTTCTGCGCCAAAAAAGCGTCCGGAGCGAAGGAATGGACGGAGACGGAAAGACGGAGAGAGAGAGAGAGAGAGAGTGCGTCGTTTTCGCGTGAAAGTCGGGGGAAAAAACGGGGAAACGGCTCCGTGTTTTTCGAAGACAGAGATGGTGGGAGATGGGGGGATGGGGTAGCTTGGTGGAGAGCTGCGGATTTGCAAGAGAAGTGCGCTTTTATTCGGTGCGTAATGACACGGCGCGTCTCTCCGGTGGTTGTACAGACTTGCTGAGGAAGAGGAGGAGGAGGGAGGGGAGGGGGTTTCAACTTGTGAGGCTATACCGGCGAATACCGGGCACGGTTTCATATCCAGATACTACAACCGACACAGGAGCAGGAGGCTACAGCCCCATTGCGCGCAACTCGACGCACATGGCACGCCCCTCTCTGCACCTTCCTCCTCCTCCTCCTCCTCCACACTGACAGGGAGGCGTTTGCTGCAGGGCGCCATTTTCAAAAGCCTTCTTTGCATATGAGATTTATTTTTGCTGCAGGAGGTTCCGCAGCCGTCTCATGTTACACTTTCTATCTGCTCAACGAGAGCTGGACTCACTGATGAGGAAGAAAACTGCAAAACTGAACCAAACTTCAACCAAAATTGTTCTTTTTAACTTCTATTATTTATTTTGTTTGTTGCAAAGGTGAGACATTTTCAATTGTTTTTTAGTAATTTATTGACAACTAGCACATGCAGATTGTAGGTCGGTATAGGGCAGTGATTACAGTATTATTGTCATTGTTTGTTTTTTATTATTACATTATTATAATATATATATATATATGTAATAATCATATTATTACAATAGGATTTAAATTGTTATTTGAGTAGAAAATCAAAACAGAATCACATTCATTGTTTAAACAATAGCCATGCAAAATTAATAACCGGTTACAATTATTAATATGCCAATAATTATTATATTAATAATAATTAAATAGAATTAGCCTACACATAAAATAAGTCAAATTCTTAAATTCTAAATCTTAAACTATAGACTTAATGCGAAACATTATATATAACAAATATAACTGAATTCAAATATTTTATGGGACTAATTTATTTAGAATATTAAAACTTCTCTGGATGTTTTACATTTATTTAAAACCAGTTTGAACCGTGCCGTGGTGCGTTCACGGCGTTAAAACTCAAACCAATGCAACCTAGAAAAATCGATCATTCAGCCATGTTGAGATCCTTTGTGTGTGTGTGTGTGTGTGTGTGTGTGTGTGTCCAGAGGTCCTATTACCCTGACCTTTTATTTTTTACCAAAAATATAAAATAGACTTTATAGGCTACTAATTTAATATAGAGTTTTCAAATATAAAATAAATGTAATTAATTTAATTATCCTGATTTTAGTTGCAAGAAACAAAAACACAAAAAGCTGAAGAGAATTTGACACCACAGTGAGAACAGTTTTTTTTTTTTGGGATTTTAGAGTAATTTCATCCGAATTTTTTTCCTCGCTGAAATATTTAATTTGAGGGAATTCTCCTCTTGTTTCTTGTCGATGCTGGATCTTCTTTTAAAGTCTATACGGGCTTCAGAAAAAATGTCAAATTACAGGCTGGCTGCAGGAGCATGGCCTGCTTTACATAATTACATACGGAGGACCGGTCTGCTCACTTTGAACAACACGCTTTTAGTTCTACTAATCATCACAGCACGTTCAACAGCAGCTCATTAAAACCCAAACATATTATCCTTATTATCTTATTCGCACTTTTTTTAATTCAGTTTGAACATTTAGAACAAAAAGGCAGCTTTGTGTTTTTCTTCTGTCCGCTCATTTGTTTCAGTCAAACACACTCGGTTACTTTTTATTTAGTTGAATAATGTGTCCTCATTGACAGCAACTATAAACAGGTGTTTGTATTTAGGTGTGTTTGGTTAAACTTCACACTGTAACCTGTGAGTGTGTGTGTGTGTGTGTGTGTGTGTGTGTGTGTGTGTGTGTGTGTGTGTGTGTGTGTGTGTGTGTGTGTGTGTGTGTGTGTGTGTTGGGCTGCTGCTGCAGTCAGTGAGGAGTTAACGTGTTGGTGAAGTTAATTCAAAGTGACTGCAGCAGGACGGCCAGCTTTTTTCTGTGGCAGCACGATGAGGCGATAATAGCAATAATAACAATAACAAGGCGCAGACTCACTAACGGAGGACAAACACCGGAATATTAACGGTTACCGCAGCAGGTAGACACACTGAACGAGCACTTTTATTATTCACTCACGCGTGTTTGATACTTGCAAACTCATAATGCTTCACAGAGTTTAACATGTACGAATAATAATAACTACAAATAATAAAAATAATACATTTCTAAATAAAATTAATAATGAGTGTTATAACATTGTCCATAAGTCATTCTCAATACTTTTAATTGTTTTTTTTAACAATTATTAGAATAAGGAATGTGTCATCAATGGATATTAATTGATACAAATGTGATGAAAAAATAAATACATTTAATATAATATGGCAAATAAAAAAAATAGAATAAAATATTTCTAAATAAAATTATTAATTAATGCTTACATTGTCCATAAGTCATTCGCAATACTTTTAATTGTTTTTTTTAACAATTATTAGAAAAGGGAATGTGTCATCAATGCATATTAATTGATACAAATGTGATAAAAAATAAATAAATTAAATATAATATGGCAAATAAAAAAAATAGGATAAATTAAAATAATTTTGCTTTAAAAGAACAAAACTGCTCCAGAGATACTTCAAACAAGTAAATACACAATCAACGAACCATGAATATATAAATGTAAATAAATACATCATTTTGATTGTTTTATTTATTTAATTATTTATTTTTTCCCAGTCAGGTAGTGTACTTTTTTTCCCCTTTCTTTTTTTAACTAAATATTCACTTAGTCAGAATAGAGATCTGACAGCTGTATATAGTTGTGTGTTGTATTTATTTATTTATTTGTTTGTCCTTTTATATTTGTGTAGCAAACGTTTAAAATAAAATGTTTTATAAAACAGTTCGGCCATTTTGTAGTTTATTCTTTCAAAACGTGTCCCAGTCTTCAGACTGTATGAAATACTTATTTTTATTCAGTAAGGTAGTGTTTTTTGTTTTGTTTTTTTAACTAAATATTACCTGGAATATTCACTTAGTCAGAATAGAGATTTGACAGCTGTATATGGTTGTGTGCTGTATTTATTTGTTTTGTTTGTCCTTTCATATTTGTGTAGCAAACGTTTAAAATAAAATGTTTATAAAACAGTTCGGCCATTTTGCAGTTTATTCTCTCAAAACGTGTCGCAGTCAGACTGTATGACATTTTTTTTTGTTTTTTAACTAAATATTAACGGAATATTCACTTAGAATAGAGATTTGACAGCTGTTATAGTTGTGTGCTGTATTTATTTATTTATTTGTCCTTTCATATTTCTGTAGCAAACGCTTAAAATAAAATGTTTATAAAACAGTTCGGCCATTTTGCAGTTTTTATTCTCTCCAAACGTGTCCCAGTGTTTTTTACTATACATGAAATACACGCTGTGTTGGGAGTTTTTCATCATCTTCTTCACGTCTTTGTGTCATAAAGTAAAAACAACTGCAGATTTTTAGATTTTCAGTTGTAGCTTATTTGCCTATGAACCCATCCTTGTGCGTGCATGTGTGTCTAGTGTGCACGTGTAATTGTTAAAGGTCTACCTGAATTATTTAAAAATTTGCAAGACAAACAAGCTGTGTGCGTGCGTGTGTGTGCGCGCGTTCACGTGTGTAATCTATGCAAACCTGAAAGAAGGCTGCTGCTGATATAAACTTCCATTGAAAATCGCCTAAAGTGCAAATAGATTTAATTTAAAAAAAAAAAAACGCACTCAGACTGGTTGTGATGGGCCACAGCAGCGGGGCATGCTGCGGAGGCGATCCAAGCAGCATATAGAGGCCACAAACAAGTCGCCTCAAACCGGGGAGACAGAGCTGATCTACCGGTCGTGCAGGTCCGATGGGCGTCATGCAGACCATCCATATCTCCATAATGGAATCGCAGACAATTAAAGAGGCAAATTAACAAAGTGGTGGGCCCATGAAGAGGAATGTGTTGGCAAAAATACAAACAAAAGTTGTGCTTAGATAACTCAGACGCACATGGAGGTAAACCTTGTTTCTTCACCTTATTATTTAATTGATTTTAACTCATAAAATCACATTAAATGAGGAACAAGTTGATGCTTTTAACTTGTTTGTTTAGGTTAGAAATGGGGGTTACAATCATTTACCAGTAAATGCTTAAATTTAACCACTTTGCCATTTAGAGAATATGTGAATGTGCAGCCTGTTGTTGCTCTACTTTACATGAAAGATGCCCATTTTCGCTACCAGTTGATTGTTTGGTATAAGACAGAGGCGGAGCAGAGAGGAGGAGGGGTGAGGTGGAGTGGCGGGGGTCCCCTCTCCTCTCCTCTCCTCACCCCCCCATCCACCTCCCCTCTCAGCCCCCGCTGCACCGGGATGGCCTGAGAGAGAATCCCCCACCCTATAGCGAGAAGGCACCCAGCTACGAAATACAATACAAACTCAATTAAATGCAGTCTCCGCTGCGATTTACCGCAATGAATGATAAATTGGTCGTCGTTCTCACACTGTAGGATCTCTGAAATTGCAATAATAGGCAGAATCGTTATGTAAAATATGCACGGGGCCCACGTTTACCAAATTTAGTCCAGGAGGGGCAACTGTCTGTCGGCGCCTTTTGTTAGGAGGCTCCTGCTCAAATAACCAGGTTTGTCTCTAAAAGCGTGTGTTTAAGGTCAAACTGCTACACGGGCTAAATTGGCACATTGTTACCGGCGAGAGAGGACGGGCCGCTGCAAAATAAAAACTGCATCTACGACTTTATATATTGCGAGAACGCTGAATAATTTTGTGGCTGTCTAGCGTGAAATTAGTACATGGCGAAAAGATGGTTTAGCAGTAAACAGTGTAAACAATAATTACTAACAGAGAGAGAGAGAGAGAGGAGGGAGGGAGGGTCTTTACCTGCAGCCTCTGGAGCAGGGAGGACAAAACCCACGCAAACTCATTTTAACATTTTTCTAAAACCTATAAAACATATTCACAATCATTTGTTTGCTTTAAGCCAGAGAGTAATGAGGTGAGATTGCAAATAAGTGGACGTTAAACTCATTCACAGGTTGCATGAAGTTTTAAAGATTAGATTAAAGAAAGAAATAGACTTTTCATTTCTTTACTAAAAATTTGAATTTTATGTTGTTAAACTGCTTCATGAGCCTGTTTATGTTCGTGTTATTCAAGCCTGGTGAGTGTTCATGTAGTGGAGAATAAACTCACCTTTATAGACGTTTATATATGACAAGGACATGAGTGACGTTTGTCTAATTATATAGCGAAGTAAAATTTAAAAAAAGACCTTTTTTGTTATTAAAAATCACTGTTCATTGTTGGGTCAATATAGCACCAATGCAATAATGGGTTAATGATCCAGTAACCTAACAGTTATATAACAAATAACACCAACACATGGTCAAAACAACCCATTGCTACTAAGCCAGTATTGTATCTGGCTGCAAGTAACGATTATTTTCATTGTTGATTAGTGTGTTGATTATTTTCTCGATTAATCGATTAGTTGTTTGATCTATAAAATATCAGAAAAAGACGAAAAATGACGATCAGTGTTTCCTAAAGCTCAAAATGACATCCTATAATGTCTTGTTTTGTCCACAACTCAAAGATATTCCGTTTACTGTCATAGAGGAGTAAAGAAAACAGAAAATATTGACATTTAAGAAGCTGGAATTAAAGAATTGACTTTTTTTTCTTAGAAAATTACTCAAAACAATTAACCGATTATCAAAGTAGTTGGAGATTAATTTAATAGTTTACAATGAATCCATTAATCGTTGCAGGTCTAATTGTATTTGTGCTATGTTGACCCTCACTGGGTCAATTTTCAACACAGTGATTTAAATGGGCATGACTGTATATATAAGATTTAAACAGAATATAGTGATTTTATTCATGTATCTGTTAAAGAGCAAATACGTGCTGAACATTTTTGTAGTTCAACAGAAATATGGATTAAATGAATATTTGTGTAAATCCAATGTACACAGTCATTGCTCATTGTGCAAGTGTCACTCTTCCTCGCTGTTTTGATCATCAGATAAAAGCTCAAAATAAAATTTCACTACTTATGTTGCAGCCTAAATGTCACTTGAAACACATCCTCCAGAGGGTTTCATATGAAAAAGAAAAACAATAATTAATTCACCATGTTAAAAATCAGAATAACCATAGGTTATATATGACTTTACACCACTGCTTATAAACTATCTACAGTCATTTAAAATGATGATCACCTGGTGAGAGTGTAAATACATTGCGGGTCCAAACCGCTGAAACTCTCTTTATGACTCACGTTCATGGCAAATATCACAGTGAGTGGTATCACACTGATGCCAGGTATATGAGCTCGTAAGGGTCCTGAAGGAGAAGTGAAAACCACAATCATGATTTATATTTTTGCTTTAGCCTTTTTCTATCCATTCTTGAAAACGTGTAGATTTTAGACTGTATCTAGTGAGTTTTCCCCCTCCCTCCCATCAGGCTCTATTCCCTTTGAGACATTCAACGCATAGTTCAATTCTCTCCTTACTGAGGGCATAAAACAACAAGCCCACTATTCATTTGTGAACGTATCTGCACATTCCTTTTTTTTCCCTCTTCTCTCTCTACACACTGAAATTTACTCATACAAGCCTTTCCCAATTACCCCGGCGTGCTGAAACACACTAATTTAATAGAACAGAAAAATCAATGCAGTATTATGCTCCTAGGGCTTCTTTTTTAATATATATATATATATATATATATATATATATATATATATATATATATTTTTTTTTTTTACAGACACCAACATGTTGATGGGAACGTGTTGGAACTGGGTGCAGAATATTATCTGTTAAAAGAGGAATGACACTTTGCAGTGCGGAAAAGCGATGTGGTTTTATTATAAAACTGGAAAACCTCAGGAGCAGATTCATAAACAAATCAAATACTACAATTTCAAACAGACGTGTCTAATTAACGCACATGTCAGATGGCGAGTCGCGGCGGCTAATATTTAGGTTTTGATGGGGATGTGTGTGTATACGGCCAACAACGAGAGCTGTGTATCATGGAAAAATATTGATTTTGCAGTGGCCTGAGAAAGACAGACACACTCACTCACTCTTTCTCCCCCCTTCCTCCTCCCCTCCCTCTCTCTCCTCTTTATTCCATTAATCTCTCGGAGCAGTGTAAGATACTGGAGGGTTAGTGTAACATCGTGCAGCTCTAATATATTCCAGCCCTCACTTTGCCTGTGGCATCCATATGTTTAATTCCACTACAAATGTTTTGACAGCAAATGAAACTCGTTTCTTTCTCCTTTTTTTCTCAACATTGTGGAAAAAACAGTTCTTTTCTCTTTTTTTACCTGCATCTAGAGGGCTTCTCTCTCTCTCTCTCTCTCTCTGTCTCGAGTGTGTGTGTGTGTGTGTGTGTGTGTGTTTCAAAAAGAAGCAGCACAGTGATGCTTTATTTAATTGGTTGTGGACCACCTGGAGTTTCAACATTTCCCCCGGCTGATTTCAGACTCCCTCAGGTCAACTATACGTGTGATGTCTATAGCTGCAGAAGAGACGGATGAAATATGTCATTTGCAATGCTAAACTGGCATAATGTTGCGTGGATTATGTTTTAAATTGTGTGCTGTTTACTTGTGTTTATCAAAAAAACGATGCTTCAAATTTTTAATGAAGAATTTAAAGGGAGATCTTTTGAATATGTGGAATTCTTCAGCTTCCGTCAAAACATGCAAACACGACCATATAGTGTACTTAAAGGCACATGACCTGCAGGTGTGTGTACGACAATGGACACCATCGACAAGACACTACGCTCTCTGTATTAGTCTCACACACACACACACACACACACCAGGGTCTTGTGTGTGTGTGTGTAGGGAGGGCAGATGTGTCGACCAGGAAGGAAGGAGGCTTATGAGGTCAACAGGAGAGAAAGAGGAGGAGAGAGGATAGTGGACTAGAGAGAAAGCAAGATGTGTGTGTGTGTGTGTGTGTGCAGCAGGCCGGGGTGGCAGGGGGTTTCTAACGTGTGCTTCCGGTGCAGGATAGCCCATTCATCATTCTCACATGGTGGGTTTACTTTGCCAGTGATAGAGAAAGGGGTGAGGAGCAGCACTACAGGGAGAATTAATGTGTGTGTGTGTTGGAGGAGGGGCACGTCAATTGAGAACGGGACCGATGGCCAAACCAGATGTGAAGGTGTGCTGCGTTTGTGTGTGTGTGTGTGTGTGTATGTTTATGTGGCGAGGTGTGTCACAGGGTCAGATTTACTCCCCCCTTTTCCTCCCTCGTAGCTGACATACACGTCACATGCCACTTCTTTCCCTCTTCTTTCTTTTCTCCCCCATCCTCACCTACATAAAATCAGGCAAAAAAACACACACACAGCTGAGCGTCCGCCTCTCTACATTCCTCACACACACACACACACACACACACACACACAAAACACAGCCGAAAACACTTTCAGTTGAAGGTGTCTTGTTTGAGATGACATCACGCTACAATTGTGTGCGTGTTGGGTTCAGAGTAAGGTCAGGTGACATAACAGATGATCCCGTCACGGTCTCAAACAAACGGCCGCTGCCATGACAACAACTAAATATGCAACAGGCCCGTCCTGAGAAAAAGAGAAGAGGAGGAGGAGGAGGTGGAGGTCAAAGGCTGGGGAGGAGGAGGACAGATGAGGAGTCACATCCTCCGTCAGGGTAAACTTCAACCACTGTCTCCCTGCCGTTCTGCAGGTTTTTTTGTCGGTTAAATTCTGAATCAGCTCAACTGGAACGCCTGGTGCTTTTTCGAGGGCCCTCTGCTGACCTCTGACCAGTAAGGATCAGCTGGTTTTGTGTGTTACTGGGAAGCGACAGGAAGCAAAAGGATGAGCCACAGCCTCCCCTACTGGCCGCATACCAAACCACACTCGGATGAAAAAAGGGGTTCTGATCCTGAATCATCTGAATCTGATTAACTGAACCAATTAAAGGATCCGTATGATTAAAAGTCAGCAGAGGAGGTGAGATTTGATGGAGGGAGTTGTTTTTTTTAAGGGGAAATGGTGAAGGGTGAGAGAGGGGACACCGAGGCGAGGTCGCCGCGGTAACTGGGAATTGGGAACACCTGTGGGATTCTGGGATTCGTCATATCATAGACATGCATGGATAATACACTGATACAGTGTACATGTGCACGCTCTCTCTTCCTTTTTCCTACAAACACACACACACTTTCCTCTGACCTTGTTTGGGGTCACACAGAGGGGGACCGAAATGAGTTTCAAATGTTCACATTATTTATTATTGGGTATCATCTCACTGTACAAATCCCTTACAGATGTTAGCCTCTGGTGCACGGCTGTGTGTGTGTGTGTTGCTTGTTGTGCGGCGTGTGCATGGTTAGGAAATGCAACGTAGAGAGAGCTCATATAGTTTTTAAAAGGAGGTTGGGTATGTTAGTGATTGGGGGGGGTATGGAGGTCAGCGTGCTTTAAGTGATGGTGCATCTTTGTGAGTGTGACAGTAGGCGGTGAGGCTCTGAGTGACTGGAGAAGAAATGAGGGATGATCTTTATGTGGCAGCGTATTTGTTTTTAAATGCAGGAGGCTCAGAGGCCCCTAACTAAAAGGCACCAAGCAGCAGGGCAAGAAGAGGGGCGTCTGTCACCGTCAGCAGACACACAACGCTGCTCCGTCTTGTGATCGGCCTCCCTTGTGAGTTTCATTTGAGAGGAAACGGCTTCTCGTTTTGCAAAGAGAAAACAAGCACGGTGCAAGAGCAGGACGATCAGTCACGCACCGGACGCTGTTTCACAAGGTAAAGAGTTGTGTGAGGAGTTAGAAACGGCACAGCTATGATGTGATCCAGGATCACAAATGTTGTAGAAACAACAATATAACACAGATTACAACAGTTAAAGTATATATGTGGCTGTCAAATTCTCCTGATCAATAGATTTTGTCATTGAACAGTACAGCAGCTGGGCCAGGGTTCCCTAAATTGTATGAGCCATCTTTATGAGCAGTTTAAACATTTTTGCAAATAAAATTCAGAATGAAAGAAGTAAATATAGTAATATAAAAATCTAAATACAATATAGTGTCCAGATGCATAACTTGGACACTGAGATAATATACTGTAAATTTAGGATCTTTATTTATCTTTTTAATTGTGTGTCCTTTTATCCTTTTTTTAAATTTCTTTCTTCCCTGTCTACCTTGGTTATATGTCATGATGGTGGCTCACATCTTGGAAAATAAAGTTATAAAAAAAAATAATTAAGAAGTTTTAGTGACCATGCTAAAATTGAACACATATTTGAACGCTATTTGATAAACTAATTCCAGTATATTTTTTGAAAATTTTATTTTTTAAATAAATTTAAATTAGAATACATTTTGGCCACAAAAATAAATAGACATAAATAAATAAACATTCATAACATATATATAACTATAGATTTTTTCTGGAAACTGCTGAACAATTAGCCAAATAAATAAAATATGAAAATCTAAATAATTAATTTAATTTACAGACTTTTTTGGTGTCTGGCTGCCTTGTGGGAATTTACTCTCGTGTTCTTATTATTTCTAAAATCCTGGCTACAGTCCTGATAATGTCACTAGCAGGCAGTGAAAATCATGTGTCTCGAAATTTTAAGTTTCCAGATACGCTGGAGGATTAAAGGGTTGAGCAAAGTTTCTTTCTTCTTTGGCCAATAAAACCCACAAAAATCCTTTGGATTATCTCAAAAAGGCATTATCACAGAGATGAAAACAAGGCTGTTTTTCTTAGTTAATGGCAATTATTTAGTTGACATTTTGGACACAAAGCACATAGTTTTCAAAGGACAATGACACAAAACTAAAATCTGAATGCAAAAACAATTATTTAAACTTATGATACTAATGACTTTTTAATTTTGCTAATATTATAAGAAGTCAAAATAGTAATATCAGCATTGTAAATATATTATTAGCTTTATTATAATTGTTGCTAATTTCAAATTTATAAAAATGTGGATTTTCTCAAATTTGGTCTGTGAAATTGGTGGATTAAAAAAACAACTCTTTGTGTTGTTGTAAGGATCAGTTGGACATCAGGAAATAAATGACAACGCTCTAGGCTACATAAACAAGTAAGGGCATATTTGAGGAAGAAAAGTCAGATTTACAAAGAGCAGAAGAGAGTCCATAAAGATTTTCCGGCCTGATTTTCCTGATGAGCTGCAGTTTATCTGAGGTCTGGTAGCAATGAAAGTCTCTGTAAAGGTCAGCGGTGAACTCAAGAGGAGAGGAGGAGCGGCGTTCGGTCGCCAGGCTCGCCTCAGGACAGAGGGTCAGCTTCGTCGCAGCCTGGATAGGACTGCTGACCTTTCTGATGTCAGAGCAGGGGTCTGTGTGTATGTGAGTGAGGCCTGGCCTGGGGGAGGATTGAAGGCAGGTCATGTATAAATGTGCCCACATGTTGAGAAGGGGATACATATCTCTCTGCCGCTGCATTGGGATTTTTGTTTTGTGGGTGGTTTGGATATCAGCAAATAAATAAAGAACGCACACATATAGAGGAGGAGGAGGAGGGGACTTTGGTACTTTGTAAAACACCTCGGGTTTCTGTTTTTGGCCCACACACTAGAGAGTCCTTGGCAGAAGCTAAATGGACGAAAGTAAATAAAAGTGGCCATTATGTGTGGGCTCCAGTAAATAGCTGCTCTCTTGTCTCTCTGTGCTTCAAAAAGAGGGGCGGAAGATGCGATCACGAGGAAAGCCCGTGTCTTTTCTTCTCCAGCCACTATAGAAGGGGGTCTGGCTCTCCTCCTCTGCCTCCCCCCTTCCTCCCCTTCTTCTTCTTTACCCTCTCTCCCCTTTTCAGCTTTCTCTTGCTGCTTCCTGTTTCTTTCCTCCAGTTCACTTTCTGTCATTCCTCTCCTCTTCGTCCTTCTCCTCTCGCTTCGCCCGCCCAGTGTTTCTCAAACACGCAGGAAGGGAGAGAGATCAATGGTGTCCTCGGAGAGGGAATTACACAGCTGAATTTCGATGAGAACAGAAGAAAAGGAGGAGGAAGGGAGAACAAGTAGAGGCGGGGAAGGCATGTGAAAAGGGAGAGAGGGAAGAAGGATAGTATATCCTTCAAGAAAAAAAAGAAAGAAATGGGAGGAATGTGGAAAACTATGTAGAAGACTGGATGAGTGTGTGAGTCGTGCAAGACTTGTAAAAATCTAAAATTAAAGTTCTTGAAAATCAATCTTCGAAAAATTTGAGGTGTTTGCATACGAGTGTGTTGCTGGACCGAGATAACATCCATAACTGTGAAGATTGGGCCATAATTTGCGCTGACATGTGAATGTGTATGTCTTATTTGCTGGGATTGAAGAGATCTTTCCTGTTTATTAGGAGGAATCTGCTGTGTTTGCATCAACTTACAAGTGGTAAGAGAAATGAGAGAAGAGCGAGAGACAGCGGGGGAAGAAAAACAGCAGCTGTACGTTGAGATTTGTATCATCGGTCAACTTTTTTTCTATCTTGGTGTGATGTTATGAGGTGAGATGTTAACACGTATTCAAAGCTGTGGGCTTAAATGTGACCTATGACCTTTGCTTGAGTTTTTTGCTTAAAATTTTAGGCTGAACATCCTCAAGGTGTAACTGCACTTAAAATTGCAAAAAGACATATTTTCTCCCTTATACGTCTTACACTCTCTCATGTTGATAGTTTGGGTTTCATTTACTGCAGGCTTTGAGATGTCTTTCTCCGCCATGATGAGTTGGATGTGAATGGGATATTGTTTGTGGCGCTAGTGCCGATCTATTAAATTCAATTCTATATCTATATACTATATATGCTGGAATTTGAATTCCTGTTTAAGTTTTGACCAATATGTTGCTGCATTAAAACGGTTTACACCTGAATTGCAATTCCTGTTAATTTTGAAGATTTTTTTGCCACGTTGTTGGTGTATGATTTATTATTTTAATAATAAATAACAATTCACTAAATTTATGTTATGTTATCTATATATTTATTTGTTATATTTTGTTTTTCCAAAGTTAGGAAAGCGATGTTTAAGTCAAGCCTGATGTTGCCTTACACATAAAATAATGATCCCAGTCACTTCCACACAGTGAGGCATACAGCTTATTAAATAAACACTGGTATCAGATCGGTACTCAATATCGGCCGATACCCAAAGCCCAGGTATTGCTATCGAGACTGAAAAAGTTGGATCGGTGCATACCTAATAAGAACACTGGTTACTGTTAATTTTTCTGGAAAAACGCTGTTAAAATTGTGTCATTTTGTTTTATTTGAGCTCCATATGTGAATTCCATTTACCTCCATTATATATTTAGATATCAGAAGAAATCTCACAGACATATATCTTTAAACCTGGGCAAAGAAACAAACAACTAAAAAAACACAACTGCACAGCTAAATACTACTGAAATCTGTGTGAACAGACCCTTTAAAGTCTTTCAAAAAATTTTACCAAACCTAATCAAAAACATACACTTCTTGGCACTGACTGATTAGAAAAATTAGACAAACTTAAGTTCAGTTTTGTTCTCAAAATCATCTCAGAAACCTCCATGTTCACTTCCTCTGTTGATCCTACAGCATTCTGCGCCTCCGTGTGGCAAGATTCACAAAAGACTCACAAGAGACTGTGAGAAAATCAGTCATTCACGTACAGGAAACTCCTTTGCAGGATTTGGAAATGGTCAACAGAGTTGAAAGCCAATGTGGCAAACTGTCCGCCCCAGACCTCCACTCTTTTCACCTCACCACTTTAATGTCAAACCGCTGTCTGTTTCTTGTCATGTCTCCTCTATGTAATCCTTTTTGCGGTTGGGAACATTCCTCTCACTTTCTGTGCACAGTAAGTGAATTTCAAGAAACAAATATTTAACAAAAGTTTTTTTTAAGTCTGTATCATACAAGGCTATTTTTTGGGGTTTGTTGAGGGCGTTCAGGCTGCTGTCTATTCTGTCTCTGTCGGTAATAAATCAGCAAAGCAATAAAAAAAGCAGGAATATTCCCAATATTCGTTGGGTAAGGACCTGGCTGTTCATGTGGTAAGTGCCACTCCTAAAATCCTAATGATGCTGCTGGCACCAGAGAGCCATATAAAGCAGCGTTTCAAATGAAAGGCCTGTTTTCTGGCCGAGCGGCCGCAGACGGCCACAGAGAAAGGAGCAGTGGAGGAGCCTGAGGAGAACCTGGGATAACACCGTCTCTCCTGGCTCTGAACTCTGCACAGGGCTCGAACGCCGTCAATTACTGGGAGATATACGGGCCGGCCCGTTTCCACCACTTCACTGAGTCCCCCTTCAGTTGCAGCCCGCACCGACTGTAAATTATCACTCCCCCGGCCAAGGTTTCGCAGCAGTTCGGAGTCACCAGTGAGACCCTCCTCTGTCTCGGTCCGAATCCGAAGGAATTCCCTCCCTCTGTGTGCCAAACCCCAAAACCTTTGCAAACCGGAGCCGCGGAGCATGCAGCTGCACGCCCATGTGGACACGCTCACTCGCAAACATTGATTTAAACACACACAAATGCACACAAATGTTCGTATATGGGTATATAAAATTCCCTGGAGCTATAGATCATTGGGAACAGGTAGAGAGTTTAGCATGCACACACACTCACACACACACATACACAGGCTATAGATCATTGAGGTGGGCAGGGACGTCAGCACTCCCATACACAGTGAGCCTTATTGCAGAGTTTAATAGAGGAAAGCCAGCATGAATCCCCACAGTCATTCTGTTCCAGTCAAACACACCATTCACTACACTCTGGCCCTGTGTGTGTGTGTGTGTGTGTGTGTGTGTGTGTGTGTGTGTGTGTGTTCATACACACATGTAAGTCCCTACATACTGTACATCATGTGCTTCAGTGTGCACTGTGTGTGTGTGGGTAGATATGTATACAATGTGCATATATGAATGTGTTTGAGAGTGTTCTCATGCAAATGTAACATACTATGTGTGTGTATATGTACTGTATCTGACATCAGAGGGAGAGTGTGTGTGTGTGTGTGTGGTAGGATGGGGGCCATATTGACCCATCAGTGCTGCTCTGTCACCTCTTCTCTTTATGAGTCTGGCCTTTTAAAAACACATTAGATTTATGGTCAGTTTGGGCGCTATCTCAGACACGGTGTGTGTGTGTGTGTGTGTGTGTGTGTGTGTATGAGAGAGGGGGTGTGTGTGTGAGAAATATTTTTTTTCCTAAACACAGACCCTAATGTAGAAAATGAGTCTTGCTTGCTGACAAAAGAGGAATTAAACACATAGTGATGAAAGGGTTATTAGCGCTGTGTTACACCAACCATAGACTGCGTTATACTCATAGACTGTATATAAGAAGTGGATGTAGTCACCGTGATGTCACCCTTTGGTTTGTGGACTACCGTTTCGAAGCCTCAAGTTCGGCATTTTGACTGTCACCATCTTGGTTTTTTGCAACCAGAAGTGACACGAGAGGTGGAGCTAACCGAACGCTGAATAAGACATTTTTAGGCAAACAAAATGTTACAATTGACTTCAATGAACTGAAAATACACTGTGAAAGGGTTAAAGTTGTAAAACGAAAACATGGACAACTCCCAGACCAGACAACGCCGCCATAGTGACCTGTCAATCACAAGGCAGCCACGCCCTGAAGCATACCCTGCTATATCATCTATTTGACTCTAAAGGGGACCATAATTTACTAAACAAACATCATGCTGTATTCCAGAAGACTTGAAACTAGTGACTGAGACCATAAACTCATGTTTATAATGTTTATTGAGGTAATAAATCAAGTGAAAAGTAGGCTCATTTTCTCATTGACTTCTATACAATCAGACTTCTTTTTGCAACCAGAGGAGTCGCCCCCTGCTGGCTATTAGAAAGAATGAACGTTTAAGGCACTTCCATATTGGCTTTACTTTTCAGACCCGGAGGTTATACTGAGAAAGATATTTTTCATTGCTTTCAGTCTTGTCAGATAATGGGAAAATTGAAAATCTCAGAAATAATAGCAAATACAGCAAAAAAGGGAATAAAAAAAAGACCCATAATGCTTTGGGAGTGTGCATTTGCAAGTATTAATAAAGTATAAGCACTAAAAAATGTTTTCATCACACAGCAACATGTTTAGTTTGGGGTGTAAACTATCTGAGTTGTGATGTTTACACTTGTTGACCCAAAACCAGGTGATCTGAGTAAGAACAGAATCCTTCCTGCATCTAAACATGGTGATTAATGTCGATATTAACACTAACACACACGTTGCACATGCATGCATACAGAACTGAGCGGTGCAGATGGCGACTTGGCATCTCTCTCTCTCTCTCTGCGACGCAAAATCCCACGTCATCTTGAAAAAAACGCTTCCAAATTGATTTCACAGAGCAAGAACCCCCCCTGGAGATTAACAAAGTAAATTCCACTTCTTCTCTCCAAAAAAAGCACTCGCATTTTTTTTGCTTGAACATCAGATAAGCAGTCCCGGACAGGATTTTCTTGAGACCATACGTCCTTTATCTGTGATTCTAGGTGCTATGTAATTGTGGATGGGGTCTAATGTGTGGTCCATTTGCTTCATTAATGGGGCAGACGCGAGCCGTTCAGCCAAGAAAACGCCTATTGTTCCCTTTACCTTCCCGTTTTTAATGTGTGGCATTAGTCCAGCAGTTGTTAGTGCTAGACCGTAGTGCTTTGCTGATGGTCAAATGACAAAGTCTTAATAGAATATAGTGGGACGGGCAGGACAAAGGTGGGCAATGTTCAGCTGGATGCAGCCAATTTCTGTGTGAGAGGCCTGCCTAAAAACCCTATTCATAGGCCGTCTAATGCTGGTGCGTAATTAAATGTGATTACTGGAGCAGAGGGCTTCTCTCTCCCTCTCTGAGGGCCACACACAGGACTGGAGGCAGCGTGCATGCGCTCATTAAGGAGGCGCTAACAGATGTACACAAGCAACGACCACAGGCATACCTAAAAATCTAAACCATATCTCTCTCCCTGATACACAAACATAAACACGAGTACAAAATCTCCAAAATGTCAACTTTTCAGGCGCTAAGAAAAGCAGGATTGGATTTGAAAGGGAATGAGCCCGAGGGTGGTTTAATTTTTTTTTAAGCGAGGAGTGTGTAATCCTTCAGCTGAAGTTTAAACATGAATTGCAAATGCAAGGTTTTTACCTGACAGTCTGTACCCTCCAAATCCTCCAGAACGCATAAAAACAAACACATACCAGCCGTAAATAAAAAATCAGGCTAAACTATGACCTTCAGTCAGTGATAATCATAAAGCAAACAAGCAGAAACATAAACAAAAATCAATTATGGTTTCCATCCCCACACACACACACACCTTGTCTGGCCCGCTCTCTGGTCCAGTTTCCTGGGCAGACACGGTCCCCTGGTGCTCATGGGAAATAGTGAGCATGCCAGGCCCCACAAAGGCGTCCTTTCAGCCGCCCGCATGCTTGACCTGTGTGGGGTCAGCGCTCTGCTTTGTGCCCCGCGACCCCCGAGTGACCCGGGGTCGCGGCGAGGGCCCGAGGTCAAATCCAGATGCCTGCGTCTAATTTCGCCCCAACTGGGTTATCCGACCAAATCTGCCCTGAAATTTGCCCCCGCCTACCCCGCCCTAAAACCCACTACTACCTCCACACATGACTGAGTCCCATAGAAATACATAGGTACTCTGCAGCCTAATTGGACTACTGTGGAGTAGTACTCACACTAGAGCTCTCTCATACTCTCTTTCATACACACACACACACACACATGCTGGCCTGACCCCCTGTAACTGCACTAATACCCCATCCCATGGCCTTTGGTCTATCTTGAGGGATTAGGTGCAGAAAGACACACATACAAGCACAGATTCACACACACACATGCACACACACACTTACGAGCGCAGCAGGCCTGGCTGAGGGTCTACCTTGAGGGATTAGGTGCAGAGAGACAGGACCCTCCAGCCAATCAACCGGTCTGTCACATTGATTTTGAGGGGTCACTGGTGCACAATGGCCAGGGTTTTCCTGTCTTAACTTCTCTGATCACACACATATGCACGCACACACTCATGCACATGCACACGTAATGCCAATAAACTTTATTTAAATCATTTACATAAAAGGCAGGGCTAGAAAAGTGCCTTATGGGAGGGTTAAATGCTGAACAAGTGTGTAAGAAGTAATTCTTTAAGAATAGAAAACTATACAAATACGCAAGATTAAAAATCATTTCATATTCAAGTCTATAAAAGTGTGTTTTCAGAGTTAAAGATGATATTAAAAGAATGTGCAGATTCTTCAGACAGGACTCGGTAACACTCATATACACACGCATCTATATAATTCAAAATTCCCTCCCGTCCGCCTCTCAAAGCTTCATTACGTCTCTGCTTCTGAAAATCCTCCGTCCCCGGGGGAAAGCACACCCGGCTGGGGGAAAGCTCCCAGGTCAACCCCCCCCCCCTCCAACCGCTCTCTCCTTCTTCTCTTTCCTGGTCAAACAACACAATGGTCGTCTATCAGAGAGGGCACCGGGCAGGCGCTTTGACCGACTGAAATAAACCCAGCTACAACATTTCAGGTGCTCGAGCTGAGTATACTCTCTGACGTCATCCATGATTTGCCTGTTGTGTTTTTTTGTTCCCCCCCCTCACACCTCGCATCCCTCTGTTGCCTGTTTCCCTTTCCTGAAGGGAATCTCTGAGGCATCTGGAAAAACAGGATTCATGCGTGTCTGTTGGTATTGTTATGATTACAGAGCTCGTCAGTGGTGGAACAACTGGTCAGGTCCTTTAGTTACATAAAAATAGCAACACAACATGTGTGTGTATGTTAAAATACTCAATTACAAGTAAAAGTTCTTCATTCAAAATCCTACTTAAGCAAAAGCGCTGAAGTATTATAAGCAAAATATGCCTAAAGTATTAAAAGTAAAATTACTTTTGTTGCAGAAAAATGGCCTATGTGACTAGGGCTGCCCTGAATGCTTCAAATCTTCGGCCGTTGCCATGGTAACCGACCTCCAAATAAGTATTCGAATGCGCTGCGAAGCTTCGAATACATTCGAATATTTCTCACCGGAGCGTCGAAGCCCAAAAAATAGTATTCAGGACAGCTCTACATGTGACCGATATATTATTATATATGACATTTTTAGATTGTCACTGATGCATCAAGGTGTCAGTAGCATTTTTCACACACACGCAATCCAGTAGTCTAACATTATTTTTATTACCATCTGTTAGAAACACCTGTAGCTTATACAGGATTTACACTGACAGGCTTCAGCCTATGATCACAACCTTAAGGACAATATCAGTACCTGTAGATATCTTCTATCAGACAGGATTTACACCACATGATTGCAACAATACTTTCCTGGACCAGCGCAACAATATCAACACATCAGCCTACAGTGTTTTGCTCAATGCATGTACTGCCCCACCAGGATTGGTGCTCAGAATACAGTGTTATATATTTGAGATTAACCTCTTTGACTTATCTGAGTGGTGTTTAAAATATAAACACATAGCTTTCCAAATTAAAATGGACAACCAGTATTCTTCTCTTCTATGGATTAACTTAAGCAGGATACAAATAAAATAAATAAAGAATAAACAGTTGAAATTGTTAACTAAACGTACTGTAATGGATAAATGGTTGAAATAGATAGATAAAAGTAGGCCTAATAGATACATTTTGGGCTGCTAAACTGATACCTTACCCGCCACCGGGTCTCTGCCATCCGCTTCGGTGTCGGGCTGGGCCTCCACGGCGGTGTAACATAGTGGAGATGGAGCAGTTGAACAGGTGTCTGTCGCAGGGTTGTGGTTCTCCTCAGTCATGCTGATGCTCAGGTCCTCTTGGATGCTGGCCTGGTTCAGAGGTGGAACAGCTTTAGTTAAGGTTATTTGAGAAGGGACAGTGCAAATGAATATATACACATGGTATAAAAAATGCCACAAATAACCAAAGGGCTATTATTCATCAGTAGTCCCCAGACAAGGTGTTACAAAAGGCTTTCTAACATACTATAATATGATATACTATATAAAAACAGAAACACAGGCATGCAGTTTAAACATCTTCCTAAATACATCATAACAAAAGCATAAAACAGGATATGCAGTTTAAATGTTAGAAAAGGACACACTGGTATTAAAGGGACTGTTTGTAACTTCTTACACGTATAAATCACCCAGGTCGGTGCCCCATGCGCGCTCGCATATGCGCGCTCGCGCTCGCATATGCGCGCTCGCATATGCGCGCTCGCGTGTGGCTACGCTCGCGTGTGGCTACGCTGTTCAGACAAGACTCTAACACAAACTACACGGAAGCACCAAAACCGCAAAGTTATATCAGGTGAAGCCCGTCTTGCAAAACAGTGTTGGCCGCGGTCGCGGGGGAGACCGTAGCTTTGGTCTCCAGGGCCGGAGTCCTCTGCCCCGCTGCTGTACTCTGCTCCTCTGCCTGCACTCAGCTCGCTCCACCTCACGTGCATGCACACTACACACTGCAGAAGAGTTAGTTTAGCTCTGAGAATATCTAGTAAATGTACAGGGGACGTTTCTGCAGAAATGAATGCTGCAGCTCCTCCAGACCAACAGAGGTTTTCCGTGTCTTGTGAAGTGACGGGGCTCCGCAGCGAGAAACGTTATCGTCTCAGACCGGGTGCCGGTGTCTCCCTTTGGCCGCAGTCGGGAGGCTGAAGCAGGAAAAGCCAACACTAGGATCAGCATTGATTAATGGAGTGACCTTCGTCTGGTCAGCTAACATTACTGCCAAGCAGGTGAAATATAGAGTGATATTGTGGTTTTAGCTGACGTGTGTCACCTCACTGTGTTGAGCGATGCTTGTTCATGTCTATTTAGAGGGAGCCCTACGCTGACTTTCGTTGACTTATCGGCCACAGGTGTCGCTGTTAACAAGCATTTCTGATTCTTACAAACAGTCCCTTTAAAAGCAGTAGCAGTAGTGACATTTATGTATATAAAACAACATTACAGACAAGCAGGATATATTGATAGTAGCAGAATTGTATTGTTTTAATACCCGTGTTTACAGCTGAAGTAGTAGTGGCTGCCAGCTGGTGTTATGTCGAAGTCCGTCTTCGAATAGTGTTGCTATGGTTACTTCTCTAAGCTAGCAACGTTAGCATCATCTTCACCAGGCTCTTTGCTCTTTTTAAGAAAGTCGCGTCGGTACGTTATGTTTTTCCGAAGTGTCACTTCTTCCTCTTTTTCGAGTACAATCTCTCTGCTATTCTTTTCCTTTTTTTTAGCCTTTCGCTTTGCTACTCCACCGTTTTGTATCCATGTTCGTAAGTTAGCAGCTAGCAGCTAGCATAAAACTGTGTTTCAAACCGTCGCCGATATTCAAATTCCTAACGGTCACCCGACTCGTCGACGTCATCATACAGACACAGCCAGCGAACCAATCCGAATAGTGCTCTTTGCTGCTGCTAGGCAACGGTAACATTAACGTTACCGTCGGTATCTAGAAACGGCAAAAAACGAACAATTTATCAAGCTACCAAGTAGGTAACATAATTCAATACATGCAAAAGGCATAATATATCAACATTTTCCTCAGACCTATTATAAAATTACAATATATTAACATATAATGCACCTTCCATGGCCTCCTTTCCACTTACGTTAGGTCTTCTTCTTTGGTGTTTATTGGCGGTTGGCAAACCAGCTCAGAGGTGCATTACCGCCACCTACCGGACAGACGTGTGGCGCAGCAGATTGGCAGGAAGAAATAAGAAATAAAGAAAAAATTAAAATAAAATAAAATCTAATAATTAATAATTAATAATAAATATATAGTTTTTTCCCCCAGGCCATCAGACTTTTAAATAGATAATTCATACGATACCTTCTCATACAAAAATATATTTTATACTGTATATACTGTATATGTTCTTAATGTATATGTTTTTAATATGCCTTTGAACAAAGTATCTCCTTTTATAATTGTAATATAACTTATTATTTTAATGGAGCTTCCCAGCAAAAAGCATTTCACACAATTGTACTTGTATCACCAGCGTGACAATAAACATCTTGTATCTTGAATCTTGAATCTTGACGAATAATAATAATAATAATAATAATAATAATAATAATAATAATAATAATAATAATAATAATAACTAACTAAAATAATAATAATAATAATAATTTAATTCTCTCCATTATTCCTGTTGCCCTTAAGTAATTAATTAGAAGATTGTGTACTTTCTTAGACATCTTTCCTAGCAGATTCCCCATTGTAATATTTCCATCATCTTCTCCTGATAGTACTTCCCTTATTTCTTCGTCATATTTGTTGCACTCTATAAGAACATGCTTGACAGTTTCTGGTTTATTACAGTGCGTGCATAGTCCAGTTGGGTGCTTTGGACTCTACTCGTGATTCTGGTAAACATTTGAAGGCACCATTAAAAAACAAAGGATGTGGCCACAGTTGGTGGGGTTTTGGAGGCCCCTAGTAGTCGGAGGCCCCTGGGCATAGACATAAATACGTATATATATACAGTATACAGTATGTATGTCTATATATGTATATGTCTATATGTATATGCCTCTGGGCACCAGCCCAATCAACCCAGGGATAATCCGTGTTTGGGAAATCACTCTTTGGTGGGACTGACAGCAGCTCACAGACATCTAAAACGTGACAAAGGGCCCGTAGTGGACACTGTTGTTGTAAGAGGTCAAAAGCCGAGCGCTTGAGAGCCACTGGTTTAATCCTTAACAATTCATTGTATTTTATAAGCTATCATATATTATATGCTATACATATTTTTTAAATGTAAAATCTTAGTCTGAAAAGTAACCATAGCTGTCAGTTAAATGTAGTAAAAAAGTCTACATCAGAAATGTAGTGGAGTAGAAATTAAGTAAGGCTCAAGTAAAGTACACGGAAACGTCTTAAGAAATGATAAAAGCATGAATATACTGCAGCTGGAAGAAAAAAAAACTGAAACTAAAACTGAACTGGCTGAAACGATGTGTTAAATCCCCTGGTATATTCCCTCATAATATATTTGACAAGATGGGTGGTATCGAATTTGTCTTAAAATGTGATTATAATATCACCAAATTGCCTCTTAAGCTTCTGCTACTTTTTTGGAAATTATTTTACAATCACAACTTCACACCTCATAATACACCATTATGGAATAACAGATACTTCGCAAAAGAAAAGCTGTGTTTTAAAGGAACTGGATGGACAGGAATAGTTGGTGTGTAATGGATCTATTAGATGCAAATGGAGATGGATTACTTTACAGAGATTTTTGTCGTAAATATGACTTTGATTACAACTTCAAAGAATTTAAATGTCTTATCAATGCCATACCGAATACATTCCTTAATCAGGCAAAACAAATATCATTATAGTCTCAGTCCCCATCTCATCTCCCCTTACCTTTAATAAATGGAAGTCATTTTCTTGATAAAAGGTGTTCCAACAAATTCACAAGGTCTAACAAATGATTTATATCCTGCTCAGTATTAAAGAGGTAATATTTTGAGTATTTTTGACCAACCAACAACATCTAAACTGAGAACAAAGTTCTTCAAATACCCTGTCCCAACCAAAACAAAAGAAATTCACCACAAATAATGAATAATTTTTACCCTTCCAGTGAATTTTTAAAATTAAGATTTGGCTTTGAGAGCAATGAGTGTGTTTTCTGTAAAGGTGATATTAAAACCACAGAGCATCTCTTTGTTTCATGCTCCCATACACAGATGCTCTGGAAACAATTCATGAAATGGTTAAGAAGCAAATACACAGCAATAACTTCTATTGATCATCAATAGTATTATTGTTGGTGTTTTATTTGAGGACAAATTGGACCTAATGATTCATGTTTTATTAATTTTAGCCAAATTCTTTATTCATAAGGCAAAATTGAATCCCACCCCTTCTCCATAAGTCACTTATTAATTATTAACCAGCTTCCTTATTGAGCCATACATATACTCTAATTAAATTTTCCAAAATTTGTCTAACTACAATTATTATTATTTATAATTATTCTAACTATAATTATTACCTTTAATCTGTGTCATACAGAAATATGAATTAATTACTGATATAATTATCCTTATCAAAATATAAATTTGTTATAAATCCAGAATACCAATTCATTACTTACATATTTAACTTAATCATATTGACTATTTGTTATATTTTCTTATATGCGCAAATTATTATTTATAATATACAATTTATAATATACAATATGCACATGCAATACAACATGCAATATATACATACATACATACACACACACACACACATATACATACATATACATACACATACATATATATATATATATACATATATATATATATACATATACATATACATATACATATACATATACATATACATACATACACATACATACACTGCACATTGCACTACATGCGCACACTGCATACCACATATACATATATATACATATATATATATATACATATATACATATATACAATACACAGCATCCGACCATACATTGTTCTTATACCCAGAATCAAATATCCACAAATTTGCTTTATTCTTTACAGAAAAAATAGGAAAATAGACTAATACAGAATAAATAATAAGTAACCAATAAATAAATAAACAGTAATAAATAAATTAACAGTAACCCCTGTAAACACCTTATGATTGTCAAACCCCCCACTTCATCCCTGTACCTTGAGAAAATCATGTCTTTATACCTTATTCTAAACTGGTTTAATATAAGGATATAAGGCTGTAAGAGAAAAAGGAGAAGAGTGAAGTGTGTTCATGACTGTCATGTGACCACTAGTGGGCGCTCGAGTGTTTCCATGGTGATGAAATCAGCAGGCTGGGTCATCTTCTCTCACTTCCTCGACTATGATCTCTACTTCCTGGATACGCGTTCAGAAACACAGCCAGGGTTGGAGTTGTCACTATTATCTTACACCCAACTTTCCATTAACTTGTTGCGTATACACTAGCGCACAAAAATACGCAATTTTTCAACCATGAATGGTCGTTTACTGTCGGTAAAATAGGGATGATGACGTAGACGGGAGAACGACGCTGTGCACGCAGAAGAAGAAGAAGAGAAAGGTGAGTTAACGTTAACTAATGAAACTACTAACAGTAAATGGTAGCTAAAGGCTTTATGACATGTTGCTCTTCATTTTTATATGTATGTTTGTGTTAGCGTGTATTTTACTAAACCAGGAAAGTGTTAAACTCAGTTGTCTGTGTGTTTCCCCCGTTAGAGCGCCACGTCACTGGTCGGCGGAGGAGTCAGAGAATATAGTCCCTGAGTCCCCGCTGTGGACCTGATATCCTGATATCACACCGCTGCACTTCACATTTTCTCACTTAAAGGAGGAGCAGCAGTCAATAAACTGTTAAAATGACGGCGTCTAACTGGGGTCTCATCATGAACGTGGTGAACAGCATCGTGGGAGTCAGTGTGCTCACCATGCCCTTCTGCTTCAAACAGGTGGGTCACCTGCAGGATGTCAACATCCTTCACCAGCCTTTCTTTTACCTGTATATACAGCTGTGGAAGAAGTATTTAGTTAATTTATTTAAAGTAGCAGTATAGATCCTGTACAGGGAATGAAATTAGCACCTGCCAAGTACAGGGTTAATGTTGACTGTGGCAGGGGAACATTTCAAGTCACCTGCCACCATGGCAGACAGGTTTTCCTTATATTTAGGCAAGGCAAGTTTATTTATATAGCACATTTCATACACTAAGTCAATTCAAAGTGCTTCACATATATAAAAGCAAGATAAAAGAGCACACAGTGCTTAAGATAAAAACGAATAAAAGTATAAGTTAAAAGAAAAAATGTAAAAGGATAATAAAAACAATCAAAAGACAGTAAAGTGCAGCATTTAATCGATTAAGAAAAGCGTCTGAGAACAGTTTGATCTTGGGTCTAGATTTGAAAGTGGCCACTGTTGGTGTATCTTTGATCTCATCTGGAAGTTTGTTCCACAGTTGAGCAGCGTAGCAGCTAAAAGCAGCCTCACCATGTTTCCTTCTGACCTTCTTATATTAAGAAATATTATATTTACAAATCAATTCTTAAGCCTTAATTAAATATAGGGTAACACTTCATTTTACAGGTCCACAAATTTCATGTTAATTAGGTGATAATTAGCAAGTATTTGAAATTTCTTTGGAATTATTGCGAAATTACCCCCAATATTTACTATACATTTATTGAAAATTACTTTACTATAAACATTATTTAATAATTATATTCCGTTATTTCCCAATAGCTGGTAATTTATTTAATACATTTCCAGGAAAAGAATACAAAGTTAATTGATCTGCTTTATTTCCATGTGTGCTGGTAAATAGATGATATTAGCAAATAGCTTCTTTGAAATTTCTTTAAAAACTCCCTGAATCAGTACATTAGCTACCAGTTTACATTTGCGTAGACAATAAGTCACACAATGGTGAGATTTGTGTCTGATCAGAAGTGTCTTCTTTTAGTTTTTGTTCTGGAGGTAAATATTTGGTAAATATTGGGCTAATTTGGCAGCGCCACTGTCCCCAAAGCTTCGAATACCTTCGAATATTTCTCACTGAAGCTTTGAAGCCCAAAAAATGGTATTCGGGACAGCCCTAATTAATATTAGCTTTTATTTCATCCCAATAATATCACATATCAAGCAACACACAGGTAGCTATAGACACCCTTTAGAAACATGATAAATTATACACAAATTATGAAGCTTCAGTTTGATCAAAATAATGTTATTTGCAGTCGGTAGTAGTTTGGGATGGTGTTGAATTTTACAGTGAGGTGTTTCTAATATTAAGTCTAAACTCACTGATATAAAACAGCTGGTAAACATTTTAAAAACACCTTTCAGTTTAGCACAACATAATTCAACAGCATCACACTACAGCCCCCCCAAATTCACACAAAGTTGTAACCTTAAGCTTGATGTTGATGGGCGTGCGCTTCATTTTGGCCTCTGTGTGTTTTGTGATGTCGTTATTATGAGGACATCGATGTGAAGGTAAATTTGCTTAACGATTGACTGGGTTACTTTTATAGCCTGATAACTTCCTCATGCGATCAGTTGACGCTTTGTTGAACATAAACAGGCACTCCATCTGTTGTGAGACTGCATCAAGAGTCTTTTGTCTCTCCACGTTAAATCGTTTGAACACATCACGTCTTACAGGTTTCGGCGCAAACTTGTTTTAGACCCTCTGTGTTTGCAAAAGCCCTGCTGAAGTACCCGTTGGCAAAACACTGTAGGGCAAACCGTTACCCTCCTTTCACACTGTGGAAAAACAGTTAGTTTATTGTGTGCAAAGGTACTATAGACATTCAATATTTGTGCAGTATGTTTAGGTATTTCTTCACAGAAGCCACTAAAGAAGATAAGGGATGGGGGTGGCACTTTTTTAAAAAGCTAGATCCCCCCCAACATAACATAATATTTTATTACGCCTTTGAATTACTCTTGATTTAAAAAAAACAAACAAAAAAAAACAGCAACACACTTCTCAGGCAAAGTAAAATATCACCAGAATTGCTTATAGAAATGTTTTCCTACTAAAATGTGGCCATGTGATGTTTTCACACGGGTCTCACAGGTGCTTTATTGCACACTCTTTGGAAGCTAATTCTTCTGTTTTTGTCATAAATTAAACTGATTTGATATTTTTATGTTATAACTATCCATTATTTTGTTGTATCTTGAAGCATGTGTATCATTTTTCTTACTTTCCATACACCTTAATGTGTTGAGTCTCCTTAATATAAAACTGGCAAATGTGTTTCCTCCTTGGGCTGCTGTTGTAATCTTACCCAGGCTTAATCAAGGTCACTTTGAAAACAGATGCTTGGTTGATTTCATAGAGGACATTGTTTAGCGTTTTATATTTCAGTAAGATGACTAGATTTCAGGACAACTCTATGTCTAACTCTCTTACAGTGTGGGATAGTGCTGGGAACGCTCCTGCTGTTCTTCTGTTCCTGGATGACCCACAAGTCTTGCATGTTCCTCGTCAACACGGCGAGCAACACCAAAAGAAGGACATATGCAGGATTGGGTGAGTTTAGATAGTAGAATTTGCTGTTTTGCTGTTATTACTGACAATCAGGACTAAACCATTGCGACTGAACAGACAGATGAAATAGTGTCAAGCAGCAGAGAGTTAAACCACATTTACAGAAAACCACTTCACAGTGATTTTCCCGACACTGCCATTTGTTTGACCGCATGTTGGTTCACACTGACGTCACTCCCTTTCTCTGCAGCCTTCCACGCTTACGGGAAACCAGGAAAAACCGTGGTGGAGATGAGGCAAGTCTTATTATTAATTCACTACGCACATTATGCTGTAGTTGAAGTGTATATTATGACTCAGATAATCATCATGGACATACAAAAATAAAGTGGATTTCTTTCACTAATATTAATTGTGTTTTCCCATGTCCCCTCTCTCTCTCCCCCTGCAGTATGATCGGTTTGATGTTGGGGACCTGCATTGCCTTCTACGTTGTGATAGCTGATCTGGGCTCAAACTTCTTCGCTCAGCTGTTAGGTTTAGAGGTTTGACATCATTATTCGCTATATTCATCCCTCAGGCTTTGAGCATACGTTTCATATCCACCGCTCTCCTTTGCATTCCCCTTAACTTTACTCTTAAGCGATAAAAACAGCTATCAAGTCTGTAAGTAAGTAAGTTCTTAGAAACAATAACGCATCGTCATGTCACACTGTCCTCTTAAGGTGAATTTCGGTTTTCGCGTGCTGCTGCTGATCGGAGTGTCGCTGGTCATCGTCCTCCCGCTGAGTCTGCAGAGGAACATGATGTCCTCCATCCAGTCCTTCTCCGCTATGGCTCTCATGTTCTACACCCTCTTCATGTTCACGGTGAGCCCACCAACACAACACAAAGCTACACTCCTCACAATGCATCTGGTTTGCTCACAGAGGACAGCTTTTTTCTTACAGCTTTTTGAATGTTACATTTGTTTATAATGTCAAATGAGAGCTGGGATTTTGTTCATGTGTTTTTATGTTCTCTGTTATGTCTTTTCCTAAAGTACTAGACTTGATTCTGAAGCTCTTTATTGTAGTCTTCTTCCCCACAGAAATAGCACATAAATATACTATAGATGCATTTATAACCTGCAACACATTTCATTAACCTTGCTCACTGTTTTAACTTGAAACTCATTTGATTTTCAGAATATTGTTCGGATAAATTTGTTGTATTCTGTGTTAATTCCTCCTCATTTGCTCCCATTGTACAGAGCTATGTCTTTTCCTTAAAGACACAATATTGTCTCGCTCCTCTTTTTTTTTTTTTAAAGAGCAAATTCACACTAAATCACATCAGGCAGAAAACAATTGCTGCGCTGCTCTTTATAGGCTGAAACAAAGGCTTTCCCCCGGGAAGGAGACACCACTTGGAAGTGGCCACTAGAGACATTTTTAAGTACTGTAAGTGCAAAGTAAATGGAGGTCACATAGTCAACTCCACTAAATCACAAACCGTTGCAACTTAAGGGAATTAAGTTGCTCATTTGTTGCCAGTTATAAATACGTCAAATGCATTTGATATATTTCAGACTTATTATTTTCTAGCCCGGTCATTACTGTTTGTACAGCATGTCAAATGCATTTGTTATATTACTTGTATTCTTTAGGAAAGACCTTTTATTCTCACATCCTAAGTCAGCACAGCATTCCTTTTTGTGCACATAGATATATATCTATGTTTGTACATATCTTTTTGCAACAGTCAATCAGCATTGAAAAGCAAAACTGCTATGGCAGCTGGCTGCTGCAATATTTCTCAATACTAACATTAAAGGGGAACTACGCCCAAAATTCATACATGTTAATCCTATGGTCTAAGACAGTCCAAAAAATATCAGTTAACATGAACAACTCTCTCCCAAATCCAAAAACTAGAGTATTAAAACTCAAATATGTGATGTCATAGGGTATAAAGTGTGGAGCTGCTTAGACAATGAATGGGGAGAGATGTTGTAGATGACACTGAGAGCCGCCAGGGGAACGTTCTGAGTATATGGGAACATTTTCTGTTTCACAAATGACAACACTACAATAAAATAAAGCTCATTTGGGTATATAAAAAAAAGAAAACAAACAAAATTAGCATCCATTCATTGTCTATGGAGCAGCTCCAGAATTTATACCCTATAACATCACACGTTTGAGACTCACTTCTCTGGTTTCTGGCTTTGACGGAGAGAAGCTTTTTGTCACAAATATTGATTGAACTTTCCTAGTCCAGGGAAATAATAATTTAGGTGGTGTTCCCCTTTAATGATCATTAGCTCCTTCAGGAAACTGGAAAAATTAGAAGATTCGTGGTTGTTTTGCAGTAGCCTTTTAGATTTGTTTGCAAGGTGAAAACGATACATCCGCTGTGCAAACTAGGACTGCAACTTTTTTTTCATAATCAATTTAATATCTTGAATTTCTGCTAATGAATTGAATAAACTTAGTCTATAAAATGGTAAAAGAATGTTGCATCACAATTTCCTAGATACCTTGGTGACATTTTCAAATAGCTGTTTTCGTCCAACAGGCATTCCAAACCCCAAAGATTTCAGTTCTAGTGCAAACTCAGCAGAGAAATGGACATGTTTTCATGTGAACAGTCTAGTCCAAACAACCATCAGTACAGCAGGGATTACGTTTTGGGATTATAAACACTTGCTATCAGTATTCCCACAATTACAACTGGTATAACTCTTCCCAGTTTCAGTGCTCCGCTGTTTGCATTTAACATTAAGCAGCACTAAACACACTGATGGATTTATGCTTCATAGGTTGGAGTGTGGTCGGAGTTGCAACATACTAAAAAGTTTGACTCCAGTGATGGTCCAGCAGGAGTTTTCTGCCTCATATGATTCAGCTTGTTTCCTCTTTAAATGCACACACAGAGTTTGTGTGTGTGGTTCTGATTCACTGACCCGTATCGCTGCTTCTCACTGATGTTTACAGTCTCTTTGTGTGATGTGACGCGTAGCTCCCGTAGCATGGCGATAACCTGGAGCAGTGGTGTGGTGTGTGTGTCTGGCTTCAGATCCAGGCCCAGCCCGGTCCAGACCCCTAACCCTCTAACAGTGATGTATCTCCTTCCCTCCCTTCCTTTCATCCTACCTTTTCCTTTTCTGCTCATTGCACCCCTTCACTCCTTTCCTCTCGTTTCCTTCTGCTCTCCCTCACGACTACCTCCTCTCCTCCTCTCCTCTCCTCCTCTGCATCCTCTGTTTGCTCACCTCTGTCCCAACTGCTGCTGCTGCTGCTGCTGTAGATAGTGTTGTCGTCTCTGCGCTACGGCATAATCTCAGGCTCCTGGGTGGAGCGGGTTCACCTGTGGCGCTTCAAGGGCGTCATTCAGTGCCTGCCCATTATCGCCACAACCTTCTGCTGTCACCCGTAAGTAAACCAACGGAAACAACCCCCGAAATAACACCACCGTTAAGGGCGGTTGGGGGAGGGGGGGGCTGGAGTGTGAAGGAAGCCAGATGTTTCCCCTGCATCTTTACGCTCCTTAAACCTCCCCCTCCCACCTATCTGAACCTCTTCTCCCACTCCTCTCCATCATCCCCATTTTTTTACCTTTTTAATTCGGGTTTGGTCTGAGCCATTTGAGCTCTGTGAGTTTTTGTGTGTGTGTGTGTGTTTTTTTTGGTGGCAGTAGTAAGGCAGAGAAGCGTAACATACTGAGGTGAAAGTTTCATCTTTGCCGACCCTCCCACCACCGCCCCACGCCCAGGATGAGCAGTGTGGCTGTGGGTGGCTGGAGGGGGTTGGAGTGTTCTGTTGTCCTTTTGGGACTTTCAGGTAATTAAAAGAGCAAGACGTAAGAAACACATGCTGATGGAAAACCTGTGGGAGCCATTTTGTGTCTAGATTACCCTTTCACAAGCCTTTTTATTTTGATCAAATTTATGATTTCTATATCACCTCCATTACTCAATTTTTTTTCAGCTGCGACAGTTTTTTTTTGTTCAGTATGCGGTTTCTCGTCATGTCTCTCTTTTGTTGTTTCCCTCTCCTCATTTTCTCTGGTTTTCTCTCCTCATTGATTACTTCCATAATCTGTCTGTGAGCCGTCAGCATGGGTGCAGAACCCCCCCCCCTTCCTCTTCTTCGTGCTCTTCCCCCCACTTGTCTTCATTTGGTTCGGGCCGTAACTCCGTCCACCCCTCCCCTCCCTCCTTCCCCCAGGTGGTGCTGTCCTCGTTCAAACACGGGCTGCTCAGTGGCTGGTGGCTAGGGCAGGTCTATTTGGTGCGCTGGGAGGGTGTGTTTCGCTGTCTCCCCATCTGTGGGATGGCCTTCGCCTGTCAGTCGTAAGTACTCATCCCGCCCCCCCTCCAACCCGCACAGGACCATGTAATGAAACTCAAACAAGACTCGAATCAAGCTTGAGAATAGGAAAAAAATCTGACCGTAGTCCTAAAAATCATGTGGTGGGTAGATGATCAAACGGGGGCTCTTCCACTGTCCACTCCTGCAGCGGCACAGTGAATCAAATCCTTCATTGCTGCATGTAGAAATTGAGCATAATTAGTGCATGTGCACTTCCATTATTGCTTTGAGCCAGAGTGGAGGGGTTTCTCATGTAAAGAGACACACAGATCTGTGGTGGAGATAAAGTGGTTGTTGAGGGATTTTCTAGTTGCAAAGGGAGGCTGCTTCTTTTTGCTAATGTGCTTTTCACAGTCAGCTCATCTGTTTCTGCTCCACCGTACCGTCTGCCCTCTGTAGAGTTAAAGCTGAGACTTAAACTGCTTTACTTTATTCTGATGTGACAAGAATAAAACTCAATTTGACAGATACGGAAAGCAAACACTTGTTGGAAAACGGTGTCGTTCAGTTGTCAATTGACCTTTTAAAGGCTGGTAATGCTGAGAAACTAGCAAGAGCACACTAGATTTTTTTTAAACGATCCAACCGAAAAACTGAGCCCAGTTTTGCCAACTGTTTTCCAATGAAAGTAGTTAGCAGCACTAGCTCCAGAAGTCCCTAAATCTAGAGAGAAAGTCGCCAAGTGGGCAACACTGACAGCACGTTCCCTCCAAAGCCACTCCCCCAAAATGATCATTACGAACGTAAACAATGAACATGGCTGTTGGTACTCACAGCTGTCGGCTTTCATTCGGGCCAAATTAAATGATTGGACGGGTTTATTACAGTCCTGCGACAGCCAAAGATACCAGATTTTATCCTTTTTTTTTTGTCAGAACACTTAATTTATTGATTGCTGTCAGGATGTAATGAGAATTTCAAGAAATATACCAACAAATATTTGAACAGCACTACCAACCCTACCTTTTTAAATGTCACAAAACTACAAATTAAAATTTGGCAAACAAAAAAAGGAGAATAAAAACTTTTGGTGAACTTTCTGTCTATGTTCCAATCAGCTTTTTAAATGAATAATGTCATTTTTTAAAATATACACGGATGCTCACCTGGCTAGTGTGGCAAACATTGAGATTGTTTTTTTTAAATGCCAGATAGTAAGAGGGTTTTCACGCCAATCTTCGCATTGCATTAACTTTCCCCCGCAGTGATTGCAGCGATCACACCAATACACGTCACTTCTTACACCTTAATCAGAGCATTCTCTGAGTCACCGTATCCATTGATTTCTCCATCTTCAACCCATCTGCATGCTCTGTCACTGCCTCTTTTTCTCCTGTCCTCTACGCTTTAGCGCTTGCTCCGGGTTTTGCGGTGAAGTGTAACGTGTGAAGGTCTAATCTGGGGAGTCTTATCTCTGATTTGAATGCAGTGCTGGGGTAGGATGCAGGGAGTGTTATGGTGAGGTCATTAGGGGCCAGATGTTTGGGTGGTGCTGCTCTGTGGGATTTGTGTGTGTGTGTGTGAGAGAGAGAGTGAGGTACGTGGAAGGAGTGGGTGACCGAAGCCTCGAGACCGAAACGAGACTTTAATTCATGTAATCGAACAAAGCCAACATAACATTATGGTATGGTGGGGCGTGTTCATTAGCTAGTGAGGTGTAGAAGAAGAAGAAGAAGAAGAAGAAAGCGTGCACTTCTTGTGTGTGTTTGTGCATGTGTGTTTTGTTGCGTCGGCTCCCACTAGCAGCGCTGCTGAGTGATACTTGGCAGGGCGATTTCTTGGCCTGCGGTCAGGCCTGAGCGAGGCGAGCGCTCCGTTAGGCGGCAGGCAACTAAAGCCAAACCACTAATCAACACATTGGACCGCCGCCACCTTACAGACAACACACTGATGTATTCACAGGCTGATTAAACAGCTCTCAGCACATTGGATTTTTATTACATTCATGAAACGTGTTTACTTTCAGTTAAAACATTACTTAACATCACCATTATGACGGGATGGGAAGCTGGCCCCGTTGCGTTTCTGGCTGCACGTTTGAGCAGTTAGCTCATAATAGAGGGACATAAGAAAAACATGTGCGGGCGGAAAATGTCCCTCTGTGATGCTACTGTCAGCATGCTTTCAACTCCCAGTTAATGATATTATCTACAGCGCACGCTCGAGCCCTCCCGACACACACACTTCCCCACATTCGCTTTGAAGACCTTCTCCGTCATATTTCCTCCATTTAAGGGCAGTGTTAAAGCAAAAAAACACATTAGCCTCCGAGTCCGGACTATTGAGTGACCATTAGATGCTTTAGCTCCCCACTTACAATATGCCGTTTTCTTTAACCTTGGCTACGAGATTTACTGGCGTGCAGATTAAACAAGCGTCAAGAAAAAGCACCACGGGACAGTACTTGCTCATAAAGCCAGAGTGTGTGAAAGAGAGGCAGAGAAAGTTATGGTTTCTCGCTCTCTCTCTCTCACTCTCTCTCTCATTTCTTCTCCCTGTTTCTCACACATATATATGAGGGAGGGGGAGAAAGAAAGAGACGAGGTGAGCACAAAGAGTCTGCCAGGAAAGTTTATAATGCTCTAAAAGCTGCCAGGCACTCGCTGTTATATATATAAAGCTTGTAAATTTACTGGTTAGTGTGCCGACGGTCCCCTCCACGCAGCCTCGCTCTCTTAGAGCACAGGACAGAAAATGACAGCGGGAGACAGATACCTGGGTTTACAGACAGACAGACAGACTCAGGTTCAGCCTTAACTACTGTCACCCATTCTGTGTCACACACACGCACACACTTGTATGTAGACAAACACCCCCACTGCCATGACATTAAATCCATATACTGCATTTAAAACATTTGTAAACATGAATTGTTAGTTCATTTATATTTATATTATGTTCATAATATGAAAAAACTTGTTGCATTCATGTGCATGTCAGGTGTTCTTACTGGTATATTGATGTCCGGACTTGCAAGCGTTTTGGGGGCCCATTTTTGCGGGTAGTAATCAATTAATAAATCACAAGACAAATTATTACTTAATTATTCAATGAATCCTTAATCAGTTGGTGGATGAATTGTAAAAAGAGAGTTGATAAATGAAATAAAACATGAGCTAGAGAACAAGTTATTCACTCTAAATAAGTATAAATAATATAATTTGAGTCAATCTTTTTCCCATCAGGTTGGGAGACGGCAAACTGTCGTTTATTTCAATCAGTTTTTGTTGTTTCTGTTGCAGAAAAATAGTTTTTTTGTTTCTTATCGCCCATACTGTAGGTCGATGCTATCTTAAGCTGCAGCATGAGGCCATTATCTCAAAGCAAAATAATTTAGCAAGCTACACATTGTTTTTGGATTTGCTTGTTTGACTTGTAAAGAGATTATTTTGCAGAAGTTGGTTGTGAACTTCATTCATGAACAAACAATGCCGATGATCTGCAGATTTACATCAGTGAAACCACAAATCTGACTACGGTTTTATTAAATCTAATTTGATGTGTTAATGATGACTGTCTGACGGTGTTAAAACTTAAATGGGCTAAACAAGCAAAAAATAAATCACTTGTCTGAGTTGGATGCAGACAAGAACATGAGGAGAGACATGCATCATTTGATCATTGAGTGGCACAAATGGGCCTCCATATGGCTGCTCATTAAAGAAATCTACAGAGCAGCTCCCACTATCACATTTTAAATAAATAGATATCTAGACGGCCCTATGTTGACGGCTGTTCATGGGACTACATTCCCTGACTCTCCCTGCTAGACTTAGGAGCGCCACTTCCCATAACTAAAAGATGTATATCTGATAATCCGGACAGCACATGAATGCACAAGAGAGCAGTATGAGTGTGGTCTTGAGTCACGCAGCATGCAGAGTGTGTTGTAGTTGGACTGCTTGTCTCTCACAGGCAGGTGTTGCCGACTTACGACAGCCTGGACGAGCCGTCCGTCAAACGCATGAGCACCATCTTCATCTCGGCCCTCAGAGTGGTCACCATCTTCTACATCACTGTGAGTGGAAACGAACTTCCACGAGCCACCGCCATCACTGGCTGCATTTGCCACTGCTGTTACACAGTTACTATTTTTAATGTCTTGGTGTTCTACATATTCACGTCTCCTTCCTTTTTGCTTCCCTCCCAACCCTGTCTTTGGTTCCCTCCACCTCTCTCTGAACCAGGTGGGTTTCTTTGGCTACGTCAGTTTCACAGAGAACATCGCTGGCAACGTGCTGATGAACTTCCCGTCCAACCTGGTGACGGAGATGATTCGCGTTGGCTTCATGATGTCCGTGGCCGTCGGATTCCCCATGATGATCCTGCCCTGCCGCCAGGCCATCAACACCATGCTTTTTGAGCAGCAGGTGAGCTTGAATGCTTCTATTACTATTATTATTGTACTACTACTAATAATGCATTATGTCATAATGCAGATGGTTTAAAGGTTTGGATACAAGTTCAGAAACTGAAGTTAGTGTGTGATGTGTGTAACAACAGCTCCCTTTCCCGCAGGCGTTGGCTGGATTATACTGGAACATACTGTAAATCCTAACTTGTGCTTTGTTCTTGTTCCTTTGAAGTAAATTGATTATAACAAGTTAATTATAACTTGCTGCCTTATTGTTGTGGAACCGGCACTCCCATCCTCTCTGTAATGCAGTTTTGACAATAAATAAAAACAGAAACATGTGGCTCCATTTAAAGGGTTATTATAGTAAACTAAGACTGAAACTAAGAATGAAAAACAAGCAGTGAAAAATGTTTTAAGTAAACTGAAACTAAATAAAAACAATATCCTTTCAGAAAAAAAAAACTGAAACAAAAAAAATGGTAAAGAAATAAATAAAATAAAAAATGAACATAGATGTATTTCAGTTTTAGTTTTTTTTAACTATAATATATCACAACCAAAAAAAAGGAGACAGCATGAATTTCCGTCAACTCTCGTGACATTGAACCACAGAAATTGATCAGACTTGACATTCCAGGAGACGGTGCTATGCCGCCATAGCTTCACATCTGGAGATCGATGCAAAGATTAAACATTAAATATTATGGCCATTCCTACACAGTTCTCCAACCATGTATATTGTATGTATATGTTGCTAGGCTACTTACTTCTGAGACATTATGCCTGGCCCTAACAAAAACAAACTCAAACTAAATACATAGAAACTAAAAATAAACCTTTCTGAAAAACTGAAACTAAACTAAAACTAGTTTAGTCAAAACAAATTAAATATTCAATTATAACCTTGCCGGAAAGTCCTGCTGTGGAGCTCAACTGTGACGTCAATTGAATTCTTATCGTATCCAGACATAAACACATCTGACTTGTAAAAAGCTTTTTACACGAAAAACGTGTTGCATATACAATATTGAAAGTTTTTCTTGTGTTTCAAGCTGCACCGTAGGTAACCGGTAAACGATTGGCTCTGCCAGGGGAAGAGAAAGTCCTGCTTGTGTTTTTAGAGAAAACCAGACATAGTTTTTGGCAATATGATGATGAGAAATAAGGCAATATTCTGCACAAGGAAAATCAAAAATCAAATCGTACCCTAAAATAAAACCCTATTTAATTGTAAATTTGAGATTTAGTTTTGTCTTTCCTTGTGTCCCTCTCATCCCCCTCTTTGTTTCCGTCTCACAGCAGAAGGATGGGACGTTTGCTGCCGGGGGATACATGCCTCCTCTGCGCTTCAAGATGATCACCCTCAGCATTGTGTTTGGCACCATGCTGGGAGGCATTCTCATCCCCAACGGTACATCCTGTGTGTGTGTGTGTGTGTGTGTGTGTGTGAGAACAATCAGGCATGGATTGAATGGATTGAAATTGTGTATGTGTGTGCGTATGTGTACAGCTCGCTGACTGGAGGTCTTTAAGGTGCATGTGTTCCTTTATGTGGGCGGAGTAGCCGGGGAGCTTTACGACGTGTGTGAATGTGACTTTACGAGTCAGTGACTGTCACACTCTAACACAGTCCTTAAATCAGGACCCTAACTTTTATCTCCTTTTAGACGGGCAGACGGGAAGATAGGGCTATTATTCTCCCAGACTCTCTCTCACTCACTCACTCACACACACACACACACACACACACACACACACACACACACACACACACACACACACACACACACACACACACACACGCACACACAAATATATGTACACACCGATATTGGCTCTCTGTCAGGTTCTTTGAGTCTTTCCATCCCACTCACAAACGGCTCCAAAATGGTAGAGATGTAAAGGTTAGAATGAGTTTATGTTTTATTCATCCTTTTATATGGTGGCTGTTTGTTAAACTTTTGATTGGGTGGACACACACACACACACACACACACACACACACACACACGCAGCGGGTTTGGCTGGCTCTTTGTGTATCTAATCAGACTAATAGACTGAGGAGAAGGGAGGTAAGGACCCTGGGGAGAATGGACACTAAATCTGAGGGAGACAATATGGTGTCCGTCCTCTGGATGAACGATGGGTTTCCAGGCCCGACGCCCAGCCCGGCCGCGGTCCATGGAGACGGGTGGGGCCAGGGGCTCGGCGCTGCCAAGAGCAGGGTGCCATGGATCGGAGCCTGGGGCTGGGCGGGTGCCGGTTATGAATGGCAGAGGCAGGTATGAATGGAGCTAGAGATTAAGAACGTAGATATGGGGAACTGCTTTGAGGTTTTTTTTTAGCAGAAGAGATAAGCAACAGTGAGCTTAGCAGGACGCAAATCCCAGAACTCTGGCAATGTTGATGCCATGTTTGGCCCAAGCCCCCCGGAAGAGCGCCGGACTTTGAAGCAAATTTTTTTAATAGTGTCCAAACGGCGGTACCACAACTTCCGTGTCCGTCACGTGATGCCATTGGGCCCAAAAAGACTTTTTCCCATAGACTTACATTGAGAAAGAGACGTCTGTAACTCAGCGGATAATTTTTTTTAAATCAAGGTAAATCAACTTTCCATTATGAACACTTGAACAGCCCTTATTTAAATCATAGTATCCTAAAAGTTGCATTAAAGCACTAATAGCCAAATACAGAGCTATTTCTCCCAGACTGAGAGCTGGGAGGCGGGGTTAAAGGAAACGCTACTTGCTCTATGGGCCCCATGGATGCCAAAGTGGATGCCAAAGTGAAACAAACAGAATGTATGCTCACCTTTCATATTACATTCAATGTGGCTCAAAGGTGTACTGCAGATATAAATGTTGAATATTCTGCAAATTTATTTGGAGACCCTAATAAAATCTCCTGCGACCCACCTGTGGGTCCCGACCCAGTGTTTGGGAATGACTGCTTTACAGGACCACACAATGACCTCTGTGTTTTTCTTTCCCTATTCTCTCTTTAGTGGAAACTATTCTGGGTCTGACTGGAGCCACGATGGGCAGCCTCATCTGCTTCATATGCCCCGCTCTCATCTACAGAAAGATCCAGAAGAACAGCATCATTTCTCAGGTTACACAGTCAGAATTAGCACTCTCCTAATCAATTAGTCAGTGAAAATCTATTAATTCACTGACCTTGCTGTGCTTCTCTCTTCTCTCTCTCTCTGTCGTGTAGCTGGTGCTTTGGGTGGGTCTGGGCATCCTGCTGATCAGCACCTTCACCACCCTCTCGATTTCGGCCAGAAGCCCCGGCATCAAGATCCAAGCTCCTCCTCCTCCGGCACCTGTCAAGAACGAGCTGCCGCTACCGGACCTCCCTGGGCTGCACGGTAAAGATCTCTTATGGCTCGCAATCACCTGATGGACTATAGAAGGAAGTGGTTTACTAATGAGCAGGGGTTGTTGCGGCGTCTGAGATCAGACAGCAGAGCCGCATGTAATTATTTCACGGCAAAAGGCACCGGCGGCACGAGAGACGTGTTTATTTCTTGTTATATTTCTCAAATCCGTGGACTACAACGCCCTAAACGTAGAGAGAATATGAGCCAGTGGCAAAGGGCCAGCGAGACTAAAAACAAAAGCACAAAGCCACGGCGAAAGAAAGGGTTTTCTTTCTTGTGTGAGAAGAAAAGATGGAGACAGACAGAGTGAGTGGTAGACAGACAGGCAGGGTGAGGAGATAACCTCTTGATAATATCTGAGAGCAGCGCCGAGTGCTTGACATTGATGGAGCGAGAGTGATGCCCTTCAAACTCCAGTAATTTCTCTCCTCTGTTCATTTCTCCTGCCACCCCCTCCCCCCCAAAATACATTGTCTACACCCCCGTCTCCCCCCCTCCCACCCCCCCCATATCTCCTGTGGCAGCTATAAAATGCCTGCAAGCTCTGGCTGTATAAAGGGAAGAGGGTGATACGGGTTTGGGGAGGGTAGAGGGGTGTAGAAATGGAGATGAGGAAGAGTTAATGTTCAGAGTTTTAGGTGCTTTTAGTTTCACTTCCTCTCCTTACCCCATGCTTCATCACTGGCATATTATTCTAACCTGTTCACCGACACCAGCACAGACTTTCTGCCTCCATTTTTATGATTCTTTCTTCCTGAACTAGTTTGATTTTTACTGCATTCTTTCCTCACATTTTGACTCGAGGTGCTCCGACCTTTACACCTGTTTTTTATTCAACTCCCTCTCTCTCTTCTCTTCTCTCTCTTTAATCACACCCCACCATCAGTTTTGCCGCTGTCAGTATTTGCTGCCACCTAGTGGACGTACACGCCAGATGTAGTCGGCTTGAAAATCAATTACATCTGAGAGCATCAGTACGCACAGCTCATGCGAGATATACCGAGGCGTTAATTTATTTTATTGCCGGCAGTTAATGTGTGTAATAAACACAACTGTACAAGAAAATAAAGAGTGCATGTCAGGGCCGGTGTTTAATAGTAATGCACTAGAATACTTTTCTCAGACAGGAGAAAATAGTGGAATAAATGAGGTGTCAAATTTATGTTTTCTTAATTTAGTCGTAGTTATGTGTGTCGTATTTTTCATACTGGCTTTGTGAGAAAAAATGCAGCAAAGGCAAATAAAAAGCTCACCAGCAGCAGCACTAAACGAGTAAAACACACCCTAGCGTAAACAACTTTTTATGGTTGTATAAATCTGTTACTAAAGGACTTCATTTTGCCTTAACAGGGAACACAGTTTGTCTAAAGTATGTTGGGAATATGTGACATCCAGTAGCAGTAATCTGATTGTGATTTGTGTGTCTGCATGTAGACAATCCTCAAAACAAGAAGCCAGTGGAGATAGAAAAACCGGACCTTCCACCTGTGAAGGAGCTCCAACCAGAAGAGAGGGAGCCCCCCCAGATTAAAGGACCAGTGGAATTACCTGAGAGGAAGAAGAAGGAGGAAGAGGCGCAGCTGAATCGCCCCGACGCCGGTGAGGAAACTGAACCAAAGATGGAATCTTCACTGGATTGTGAACTGTGTAGAATCAGTGATGTTTTGATTTCCCAGGTGTCGCCGTGCCAGAGAGCGAGGCCCATCGCCACGAGCCACCCATCCCTCACGACGAGGTCCAGGTGGACACGAGAAAGAACAACGCAGAGCTGGAGGAGGACAAGAAACAACCTGAGGAACCCAAAAGAGATGCAGAGCAAGGTTTAGGGCACGCCGTGGAGGTGGAGGGCAAAAAAGACGACAAGGTCGAAGGGAAAGTGAAGCCCGCGGAGGCTGTTGTGGGGAAAGAGGAAGTGGATTTGGGCGGAGGCGAAGTCCGGTCCAACGAGGTGATGGAGAAGCCGGGTGCAGAGGCGGACAAAAAGCGGGAAGTTCCCCAGCCGAACGAGGTCGAGAAGCTCAATCCGGTGAAAGATCCTCCAGCTGAGGCGGTCAATCAAGTGGGCAAAGCTCCAGAAGCTGCAGTGAAACGTGAGTCTCACTTCTTCTATAACTGTAGTTTAAGGCAGCTGGGTTAAAAAAAAACAGTTGTAGGAAAAATACAATATTGACCTGGTGATATTTGTCGATCCTTCAGCTCCAGTTCCTGAAGGAGAGCATCATCCCGCTGCAGAGGAGGCTCCAGCTGTAGACAGCAAAGACGCAGCAGACGAGAAGATGGACAGTGAGTGCAGTAGAAAACGTCCAGGGGTCCGGGGGTCCGGGGGCAAAGACAGGAGTTAATAGTCTGAGGTCAACAAGTTGCACACATCACAATCATTTGTAATTTTTTCAATTTATACAGTGGATTGGATGTGATGTCATCTAAAATATAGCTGCGTAAAAATGTTTTTGTCCCGCTAACTTCAGAGTTGGGACACAGTTTACATTCAACAATCATACAGCAAGAATTTGATGTAGAAGAGGTGGTGATACCTCCACCGACAGTAGCCTCCATTGACCAGAATGCAATGGTGTTTATAGCCTATGAAACACAGCAAAATGACTTGACATCACTACTACTATATTTCCTATCTAGTACTTTACAAGTATGTATGTAAGAACTCAAATACAAGAGATGGAGATAGGTTGCAGGAAAGTTATTTTCTGTGGTCCGCTGCATGCTGTTTATGCCCCTTACCTCTCTTTTCCCTATTTCACTTTGCTTGTTTTATGTTACGTAATCTAATCTCTGTAATCTGTTCTTGCTTATTGGGCCTCTTTTTCGATGGCACAGATGTTTTTTAAAAACACAGCAGAGAATATTCAAATCCATTTCTTTCTCCTACTTCCTGACCTGGCTTGATGCACCACGCAGTCTTTTTTGGCTTTTGTTGACTTTCTTGTTCTGTTTACTTTTGCCCTCTCTCTCTCTCTCTCTCTCTCTCTCTCTCTCTCTCTCTCCTTCTCCATCTTTACTCCTTTTTTCTTTCTTTCTTTCTTTCTCTGCCGGACTCCTGTCACAGTGATAAAAAAGCTTGTCGCAGGTATGAATTCCCTCTTGCCTCTTCTCTTTACCTCGGCCCATTCCTCAAATTTCATTCACTCAGTGGGCCAAGTTAATAGATATTTACATATACATATATTCTTTTGGATATATTCTCATATAACTAAATAATTTGCCAGCGTAGAATCCACCCACTCACCTTGCCCCCCTAACATAGTTTGTGTGTCGACAGCTGCCCATTTACTTTATGTTAAAGGCTCACAATCTAGAGATGTTTGAATGGATCAGTGAGAGAGTACGAAGCCATAGTGGAATATTCCCCTTCCCCTCTCACCTAGAGACTCGCCCTACATCTTCTTAACTAATGCGATGTTCTGAGAGCAAGTTGTGACTTCTTTTAATTCCTTGTTTCTGTCTTGTAGAGGGCCAGCTCGACCACGCCGTGCTTCTAGAGGTGCTCAAGCAGCAGCAAGAGCAACAGAAGAGACTTCTCGACCAGCAGGAGAAACTACTGGCCGTCATAGAAGAGCAACACAAGGAAATCCACCAGAAACAACCTGCTGGTGCGTATACACTTAATGCTTCGTAGTATAGGGGGACCAGGTGTCCCGCTTTATGAGGGACTGCAAAGCATTTTTATCACTTGTCCCACATTCCACATATTTTTGAAAAGTCAAACCACTGCAGGACAGACGCTTTTCTAAAAAATCTGGCTTTTATCCAATGGCTGTGAAGAAAGCAGAGAAGGCTGTCATCACGGGGCTGTTTGATGTCAATCATACTGCGCACACGTAGGTCATGTGCAGGTTAACTGGAGCTGTCTTTGCCACGCTACGCCCAACGGGGAAAATTTCGGAGCCAACCACAAAGTCAAACGCTATGCAGATTTTGGGCGGAATAGGATGGAAACTACCGCAACATAAAAGGAAATAGAGCTAGAACAAAGACGAGGAAACTACTTATAACTGGGTGAATCTGGTGGAAGACAACTGTCAGAGAGTTTTTTTGCAAAATTTGCCAGAGTTAGTTTTCAATTTCACACAGGGGGGATATGACATGAACCGACAAAGTAACCTGCACAGTCTACAGTGTGCAAATGAATCAACCAGAAGGCAAAGCATAGAGATGTTACCAAATATGACGCAGAATATAAATGTTAATTTTTTAAGTCCAACATTACTGTATGTCAAAATTGTAGACTACCTCTCAGCATTGGTAACTTACATGTCCCACATTGTCCGACACAAACATACTCTTTGTCCCACATTTGGTTTGTTGGGATCTAGTTGCCCTAACTTTGCAGACATGACACTAGGTGTAGTGTCCAATTTAAGGAATAAATGTTACAAAGTGTTTGTTTTTTTTAACTTAAAGGGGCTGCTGAAGGTGAGGCAGAGAAAGGCATCCAGGATGGGGTGGAAGGTGGAGCAGCAAAGCCCAAAGACTCTGGCCTGGACTCAGACCTGAAGCAACCTAAGGAGGCAGCTGGAGCTGCAGCTGGAGCCGGAGCCGGAGCGGGTGCTGCAGCTGGAGCGGGTGCTGGTGTGGCCGTGCCTCAGGCTGCGGCCCAGAATCAAGCGCAGGCCGTTGATAAGGGTGCTGAGGTCGGGGCTCCACAAGTAGCTGTACAAGCAGCTTACAAGGAGGATGGCAATGTTGCACCTGGAGGAGAATCCCATAAGCAGAGTGACCTGGGGGCGAGGGGAGTGCCGCTGGGAAAGAAAAGAGCCGATGACCGTCAACCCGTACCTCAAAATGAGAAGGCAGCTCAACTTCAAGATGAAGAAAGAAGCTTGGATAAGGAAAAGGAGAAAATTGAAAATCTTAAAAAAGTACAGCTAGAGAAAGAGGCTCAGGCAAGACTGGAAAAAGATCAGCTTATGGCAGAGCTGGCCGCAGAGCAGGAGTTGAAGAAGGAGAGAGCGGAGAAAGAGAAGATAGACAAAGAAGTGAAGGCACTGGTGGAAAAAGAACGAGTGGATAGGGAGAGAAGAGAGGATCTGGCCAGAGAGAAGGAGCTGGAGAAAGAGAGAGCGGCAAAGGAGAAACTCGCACAGGAGAAGGCCGAAGCAGAAGAGAGACTTCAGCAGGAGAAGAAGAACGCAGAGCGTGAAGCAGCCGAGAGAGCGGAGAAAGAGAAAAAGGCGGAGGCGGAGGAGGAGGAGGCGGCTCGGGAAAGGCTGGCCCGGCTGGAGCGAGCCGAAGAAGACAGAAAGGCTGCGCAGGGGGCCGAGAGGGAAGGCGGCGAAGCTTTGAAGAAAGGAGGACGAGACCTCAAAGAGGAAGTTGCTGCTCAGGCGGACCCCAGAGAAGACCGGGCCGTCCAAGCCGAGGCTCGCCCCCAGGGCTCCAACGAGAAGGCGAGGGAACAGGGAGGGATGGATCTAAGGCGGAGGCGCAGGGCGGCGGGACCCAGAGAGGCTGGAGGGCCCCCGGAGGAGACCGGGATGCCCAGGGGGGTGCCGGGGCTGGAGCCCCTACTGGAGCTGGGAGGCTCAGACCTGCACGCGGCCCTGGAGGAGCAGCTACTGGCCGGGGCGATGGTGCACTCGCGGCAGATTAAACAGGCCTCGGAGGATGAGGGAGCGAAATAACACACATCAGACACACAATTCTCACTCAAAAGATCGGAGTTCAACGCACACTGTACACCTGAAGGAAACTTCTAATACTGTGGACCATGATATCGTTGCCTTACATTCTCTCTTGCCTTCAGAAATGTCATGAACTAAAGAGGAACCGTTTCTCTTTCTTGATACCGTGTACTCCGGAAATAACCCAAAGTCTTTATCAAAGAACAAAGTGCATGTAAATATTAACTTATTTTTTGTCTTTAGGGAGGATCGTTTCGAAGAGGTTACTGTTGAAATGTATATAAATCTATGCAAATACCATTCTATGTAGTGTCAGGGTGGATGTATTAATGTTTGTATTTGAGTCACCTGAGTTCCGTTTCTTTCACCAGCGACGAACACCAGTAGGATCTGTGTTCGTCTCCTGTGCTGAATTTGTTTGTTTAGTTTTGTGTTTATCTGTTATTTTTGAGATGTATATATTGTAATATGTTGTAATGTTAAATTGTGATCAATGTTTAAGGTTTCTCTGAACCTACATTTACCACATATTGGATGTAATGTGGGTTCAGGCGCCTTGGTAAAGAGTTGTTTCGCTATACTTTCAAATGAAAGTAACTAAATTCAAGCTCATGCTGGAGCTACGAGGTATAAATATATATAGTGTAGGCTTCCTGTTTGATAAACTGGACAATGAAGCAGCTGGACTCAATCATTCCATCTTCAATATCACTCCCTTGTTGATTTATCAGTGCCTTCCAAATCTATACGCTGCTGTTTTATCAAAACAAAAATGTGTCAGTCTTTCCTCAAATTTGTGTTTTTTTTTTGCTTTTCACTTTTACTGAAGAGTACAGTAACGTACAGACCTGTACATTCATTGTGTGAAGGACAGTGGAACGACATATGGACTCAATTTGAAGTGTTTCCTTGTAATCCAACTTTTCTGAAAAATCCTCCATCAGTTGGCACTTCAACACATGTTGGACCTTTGCTTTGTACAAGAGGCTATTTTTCTATGTGCATTGTATTTTTGTACATGTTGCTGATAAGAATAAATAAAAACATCTCTATTGCATCCATGTCTGTTGGTCTGTGATCCAGATAATATCACCCTAATACTTCAAAGTTCCGACCGTTGCCATGGTATTTGACTTCCAAATCAGTATTTGAATGCTTTGATTTTTTGTTTTTGTATATTTGTTTATATATAAGTATGTAATAATAATGTATATGAGGAATACTCCCATAACATTATTCATATTCAACATTCATTATTATTATTTATTCTCAGACGGATATTGCTGTTTATTGTGTGTAGAGAACTGAAACGGTGGAAATGGAAACAGACAGACAGACAGGAGAACATATCAGCCTGCCGCGCCACGAAGTGAACCTTCGAATACCTTCAAATATTACTCACCGAAGCTTCGAAGCCCAAACAATGGTATTCGGAACAGCCCTAATATCAGCAATGTTTCATTCACCCCTGTATATTAAAGAATTATATCAGTCTTGCATATTAAATAATGTATTTCATGGTTTTGCAGTCATAAAAAAAAGTCATTTTTCAACACATCACACATATTCAGTTCATTTACAAGTAGAGGAAGTGTTTTGTTATCATCAGGATGAAATGATGTGCCGCCGCCCGGCACCAGAAGTCGACTTGGAGCTTCACGTCTTCTCTTTTCACAGTTGAAGTCGGTCCGCTGACGCTCTGACAAAGCCAGGACAGTGTCCATTCATTTGGCTTTTTTCTTGGCCTATAATAAAAAATAATATCAATCATTACCATGTATCACCACTACATAAAGACCAGCAGGAAGGATCACTGACTTTGTCACTTACTGCATTTGTAAAGCAGGTCTTCAGTGCTTCAAATTCTTTGGCGCACATGTCCTTCCTCAGCTCCTGCCGGCCTGTCGTGGAAGCTGCCACACACTTCCCATACCCTGCTGCCTGAATCACACACAAGTTGACATTAGTAAAAGTCATGCATTCAAAACTTACTTAAAGTTAAAGTAAAAAAGTATTAGTATCACAATATTCTTAAAGTACCAAAAGTAAAAGTACTCATCATGCAGAATGGCTCATTTCAGAATATAATATATTATATTATTGGATTATAATTATTGATGCATTCATGTGTTCATCACTTTAATGTTGTAGCTGGTAAAGGTGAAGTTCATTTTAATATTTTTTTATACTGGGTAACCTAATCCATAATAATATATCATCCATTTGTTGTTGATTATATTTTATATGAATAATATAAATCTGCAAAGTAACTAAAGTTATCAGATAAATGTAGTGTATGTACAATATTTCCTTCTGAAATGTAGTGGAGTACAGGAATGAAGTAGCATAAAATACCTCAAAATTGTACTTAACTACAGTAAATGTACTTAGTTACATTGCACCACTGATAATGTGTGTATACTGCATGTAATGCATTCTTTCTTCATTGTTGTTATTCCTCTGTTATATCTTATTTCACTATGTTATTATTTTACAAATGGTTATCCTATGCTAATTGATTATTTCATCTCATTTATACAATTTCTGTTTGTGTAGCACAGAGAGGTAACTAACTGCATTTAATTTTGCAATCCTGTATTTAGTAATGACAGTAAAGCTCAACATATTCACCCAAAGCTAAACCCTAACCTACATTATACAGTTACACCTAAATGAATTAACACTGAGTCAAATCATCAAAAAAATACAAGTAGTCAAGTGGTATATAAACTCGGAAAAAAGGTTTGGAAACTTGTGTTTGGTGGATTATTTCTCTGTTGTTACAATGCTAATGGTCATTGTATTTTACATCGTTGTCAAAATGCTCTGCCATTGGGCGCTACCCACATAATCAGCTGTGCTGCTCATCCCACAAATGCATGATCCTTACAAGTTGGACATCATTGTGAAGGTAAATAAACAGGCTTTCCAACGATGTAACATACAATGCCAATTAACATTGTAACAACAGAGAAATAATCCACCAAACACAAGTTTCCAAACTTTTTTTTTTCCCAGTTTACTATAGCCATACAAACAATTGGATCCAAAAATCTTATATCCTTATAATTACATAAGTGGCATGCTCTTGTAACCTGCACTCTACAGTATGTTCTTTTTTAGTTATAAGAATGTACAATCAGTCATATCATTTCAATTAACACATAAAGAAAAGTGAGCTACACCAGAATGTAATATAAATACACTCTGCAGCATCACAACAGCAGCCTGTCAGCATGATGACGTAATGCTGTTACATGGGATGTGCTCTGTTGGGAACTATAGTATCATATTCAGCTTGCTGGAATGAATCTTAATGCGTTCAAGATGTTCACAGTATTGCACACCACTATGTTCCCTTGCTAAGCTCAGACAACAGTGCTTACCTCTCCTGCACATTGGGCAAGAAGTTCAGGGAATAGTCTCATTTTCTCTCGACTGCGACTCCAGGGATTAGACCCAGACATGGCTGCTGTTCCGGCGTTAACACTGCTGCTTTACGGTTTTAAATCAACAGTTTCTTTAAAGTACTAAACAACTTATGAAGCATTTAAATGCGGCATCTCTGTAAAAGCATGGACGGAGCCATATTGTTGACCCTGTCATCAAGGAAACATCCAGCAAGGGGTATTCGGTGATGTGATTCGCTCATAGACCTGTCAATCAAAACGTCATCGCTAAATACCCTGAAGCTGATTCGCTGTTTTTCCATCGTGGGCGTAAACCAGACAGCCAATAGGCTTTCAGATTTTCTCCTTGCTGTCCCGTGATTGGCTAGCTGTCACCTCTAGCCCCGCCCTCTCCTCGTACCCCTCAGAGGAAGATGAGTGACCCGCAGACAGGACTGCTACATCATGGCAACATTCATGGAGCGACTAGCTTTCCTTCAGAAAGTAAGTGATGTTTTACAGTCATTAACTAAGATAGATGTGACAACCAGTAACAGATGAAGCATGATGAGTAGGACGTACGTTAACGTGACTATATGAATCTGGTTAGTTGTTGTTAGCCACCACTAGCAGCTAGTAGCCTGCTAGTAGCCAGCCTGCTAGCCTGCTGTTTCTTCATACTAACAGTATGAAGAAACAGACTTGGTGACTGTATTTCCTGTCGTTTTTCTGTTGACCTGCCAGCTTGCTTCGTTTTAGTAGACATACATACAGCACTGTTATAAGTTTGGGAACCGATTTTGACTCATTTAGGCAAACTGAAAACAATGCCTGACACCCTTTAGCAGTTCCAATCACATTAGGACACTCAACCTCCTAGACTTCAACTTACAGTATACTCAAACTACCATCCTGACTTATTCACTTTGTTTTATTTTACCCACTTTATCTTATTTATATGTACAGTACACGAATGTGGGTATATCGATGTGTATATATGCAATATATATGTGTATGTATGGGCATGAACATGTGGGTATATGAGTGTGTGTATGCATATATACATGTATATTTGTTGATCTAATATAGAATTACTCTTACTATTTTCTATATTTATCAATATTAGCTTGCTGTCTGTCTGATATGATGCTCTGTTTACCTCCACATGGCACCCCAAATATATAGGGTTCTTAGGAATATGTTATGATTATGTATGTATGTACACATGGTTTTGTATGGATATGTATAGTATGTATGTGTATGTATGTGTGTGTGTGTGTGTATATATATATATATATATATATATATATATATATATACACAATTTTTATTGTATATGTACACTTAAAAAAAGAAAAAAATGGAAACACTCTTTAAAGTACATGCTGTTCATTACATCATGCTACAAACATGTACATTCCTTGATCATGTAAAGTGTCAACGTCTCCAAATAAAAATGAATTAAAAAAATAAATAAGTGTTTGTTTGGCCAAAGCTAAACTGGTACTCAGACCCTGGTGTCATGCCAAGTTTGTGTCCACGTCAGTGTGTGTTTCACCGTTATTAAAACTGTATACATGTTTTTATGTTTCTGTTTGTGGACTGTGCAATTATCATAGGGTACAACACAGTCCCTTATTAGTGTCAGCTTTGAATTTATATCATTTTTTTCCACGAACTGAAGGTCCCGACTCTGATGAAGGCTACAGCAGATGATGAAAACCCCTGTCCTGGCTACCTTTTCCAAGAGATTGGAAGTATCCTTTTGTCAGCTTTTGTTGTGCTTTAGCCAGCAGCTGCAACTTCTGAATATGTTATGCATATTATATGCAGCTCACATGACACATGCAAATAAATTGACTCAGCTGATAGCTGCATAATGGTTCATTTATACAAAAAGTGTGGGGAAAAAAGCTTGCATCAATTTAAAGGGACGTATCGTGCTCATCTTCAGGTTCATACTTGTATTTTGGGTTTCTACTAGAACATGTTTATATGCTTTAATGTTCAAACAACACATTATTTTTCTCATACTGTCTGTCTGAATATACCTGTATTCACTCTCTATCAGAAACGCTCCGTTTTAGCGCATTTCAACGGAATGGCAACGGAATTGCGTATGGCCACGTAACCATTCATGAAATGAAATTAAATTACACACTTAAGGATCCTCCTAGCCCCGAGAATATGCACAAACATTCATGGTTTGCAAGAGTGCCGTTTAACAATGCACGAGACGTGCAACAGAAGTAATCGTGGCCAGTAAGCCACGGAACAGCACATCGCCCGTTGCAAATAAATAGTAAATTTTCCAATGATGTAATCCACCAAATCACACTTCAGGATATTCTCATTACGAATTATTAAATTCGGAGTGACAAAAAACTGATTTATTAAAAACGGCGTGTGCAAAAGTAGCCGACTGGGCTGCTGCAGAAGTAAAGAAGATATCGTATATCAGCTTTTTCCTGCTCCAAACTATTGTCATTATATCAGCCTTTCAAAATCCACCATCTGTCAACCTCTAATATAAACACGGCAGCAGGAAAGTGTTCTTCACAGTAATGTTATCTTCTGGTGTTCTAACCAGGGAAGAATCACTTTGCCCAAATCAGACATACTGAGTCTATTATGCAATGGTGGTAATATCCTTAACCATCATCACACTGTAGAAATCTCCCATGAGTCTTTGGGTTGTGGTCAGTGTTTGTTGGAGTACCTTCTGGAGAGGCTGCAGGTGGAGTCTTGTTTCGTCAAACTCAAGGTGATAAACAGTGTTATTAATCAAGTTTCTGTCTGTAATATCAAACTGTGAAGTATCATTTGAAATGTTGCTGATTGTCTGTGAGTAACTCACGGTTCTGTGTTTTAGGTGCTGAAGATCTTTGTCCATCTCTGCGGTCATGGCTCAAACCATTTCCTCACGGCGCTTAGGAGGAACTCCACCTTCATCCAGCAGGCGTCAGGTTAGACATCGGTCACTTGTGCGCTTTTAACTCCATTTGACTTTCATCACGCTGTTGCTGCTTCGTCACCTGACTATTCACTCGGGTGTTTTACTTTTTAAGTTTACAGTGGCCCTCCTGATCCTATCCATGGCACAGCATTGTACCAGAAAGTGAGAAATACAGCACAGGTGAGCCTCAGGCTGCATTTTAACCATCGTGCTAATCATATATCTGTGACAGCTACACTCATTTTCTTTACTTCTTCTATTTGCAGGAAGTGGCCAGGTTGCTTTTCACAGATGCAATTTCCACCAAAGACGGCGTCTCCCCGCTCAACCTAGCCCCACCAACAATGGGTGAGTAATAAGTAATAAGTACTAGTAATATATATATATACTCCAACACAACAAACTCTGCTCCACTGGCACTCATGTTTCTACCATGGATGTATTCCTCTATTCCACCGTTTTCTTCCAGTAACACGTCACCTCACCAGAGGAGAGACTTCTCTCCTTGTGAAGTCAGACATGTCTGACACTTAAAATAATCAGAGCCTGTCATGGCAAAAAACAAGCACTTTTAGTGGACGTAATTGACGGTGCCAGCTTGCCCCAGTGGCACCATATTGCAGCCCGTGAGCAGCTGCTGTCTACAGCGTTCTCCCTCAATACTGGACCAGTTTCAGACATTGTTGTCGCTATTAGTCAGTTAGACACAAAAACATGAGAAAATAGGGTCCAGGTTGAAAAATACCAAAGTTACCCTTTAATTTAAGAAGTACCATACTCCGCACAATTCTTCTTTATTTATTCAGGATTTGTCTTTTAAAAAAAAAATAGCTTAAAGGCCCTGTACAACCACACATGTGTTTTCACTTATTCTGGCTAATTAGACCTCTGATCAGATTGAAGTTGGGCTTGGCTAATATACTGGTTTATAATGTGAGGTCCAGATACAGTCCAAAGAACAGGGCTAATCAGACACAAGTGAAAACACCTGTACAGATGTACCAGGCGTGTGTGGGGCTGCCATTAAAGACTCAAGTTTTGCCAGATAGACTTCTTATTTGCTGTTTATCTAAATGACCATCTGAATGTTCTTAGTATTGCTTTTAACTGATAAAAGAGACAGGAGATTTGATGATATTATCATATGTTATAATACTGTCCATCATCTGAAATATCAGAGAGAGCATGAATGATTTAAATCAGTCGCATAATGTTCTTTGTATCGTGTGAACTGAAAGAGTACAATAGGTCTCCTGTGTCTTTCTGTCCAGGTATGGGCTCAGCAACTTCCCACAGGTCAGGAATGCAGGGCTTTGGATACAGTCCAGGGAAGCAAGGGACAGGTGAGCGATATAGACCCCACACACACACACACACACACACACACACACACACACACACACACACACACACACTGCACCCACACACACACAAATCCAGTCCAGCTTATCTTCTGTGTAAATGTATGTGCCTTTTTTTTGTCCGTACCTGTGCCTCCCAGCAGGCAGTGACTCACTACTGGATAAGATCCAGAAAGCTGCAGAGGTAGTGGCCAGCGCTGTCCTTCCCCCAACGGAACACCAGGGCATTCGTCTCCATGACAACCATTACAGGGCCGTAGTTGTGCCGTCCGCGCCCATAGAGGTGGCCGTGCCCGCGTGCGCCTATAACCAGCCTGCTCGCACGCCAAAAGGTGAGACGTTGTTGGCGTGATGCAAATGTGGGCTCGAAGGCATCATTGATCTGAATCAACACTTATTTTGAGTTTGATTTCTTCACCACAGCGTCGACCCAGCGGTGCCCAGGGCAGGTAGGAGGCGGCTGGGAAGAGACCGACAGCGGCAACAGCTCCTCTCACAACTCTTCTCAGGACATCGCGGCTAACAGCAGGGCCTCTGTGGACAGCAAGTCAGCTGGTACCGGGAGCCAATCGGGGGCCAGTAGAGAGAGCAGTGGGGACCTATCGGAACGGTGAGTTTAAACCAGCAATTCCCCTGCCTAAATCACAATGTAGTCACATTTGAGAGCTGGTAGATGAGTCTTTGAATAGTCCAGTGTTAGCATAAGATAACACACAGACATATTCATTTGTCATTTGTGCCTCACACACTGTCTGGTCTCCAGGGTGGAAGCCATGCAGTTGGGGGACTGCGGCCAGGAGATGGCGCTAATCAGCAGACTGACTGAGGGATCCCGAGTTTTCCTGTCCAGAGAGGAGAGCCAGCACTTCATCAAAGAGTCAGTGCATTTAAAATCACGCCGAGAATACTGCTGATTCTCCCTTTTATGAACTGTATTTATTTATCTACTTTGTTGTAAATGGTAAATGATTTCTGTCTAATCCTGTCAGGTGCTCCATTCTCAACTGCGAGGTCGTGGTGGAGTTGCTCGCTAGCAAGCTTCAAGATCCCTCAAACACTGTTAAGATGGTAATAAATGGTTCACTGAAGATCCAGGTTTTTTTCTTAATTATAATGTGCAATTTCTAATATGCATATCTTCCTTCAATCCCGCAGCGGGCACTGTGTGCTCAATCATGCCTCATGACCTCTGACCTCCTCTCTCTGGAGCAAATGTTCGGAGCTACGCAACGGAGGCTCCGCCAGCTGAGCGAGGGGGCTCCGGGACCCGTGGCCAACAAAGCCACCAAGGTATGAGAGACATAAAAGAGAAAGCAACACATGGTGAAGGACTGATAAGACAGGAAATGAGGGTGTATTTTTATTTTGTTTCTTATCTCCTCTTACCAGATCCTGCGACAGTTTGAGGCTCTGACGGGTGGATCTGCACACGCTCCGAGGCAGGATGCAGCGAACAGCGGCCATCAGGCGACAACTAATCAGCTTCCCACATCCACATACTCAGACACTTTGCTACCAACCCTCTCTGCTGACAACCTCGACCATTATCAGCCCGACATCTCACCCACACGCGTCGCCCAACCACCATCTTCCCCCTCCTCCAGTCCGGCCGTCTTGGCCCAGAGAGACTCCTCAGGGGAGCTGATGAATAACGTTGACGAGGAGAAACTTTCTCCCGTTCTGCACGAGTTAGTGCAAAACCAGGCAGAGCCGGTCAGGACTGCTGAGGCTAAACTGGCTGCTGAAGAATCAGACGGGAGCTCTTCACCTCAAGCTGAGCAGCCCCGTCTCAGCAGACTGTCTCTGTTCAGCGGCATGGAGCTGGTGACTAAAGGAAGGCCCCTGTGTAAAAGAGAGACGCCCCAGACGGAGACGACGGGCGACACCTTAAGGGAGAACCTAACTGCGCATAACAGTATCGGCGTCAGTAAAACCAGTTACAACGACACTCCTTTAATTTGCAATTCAGTAGCATCCGACAGCAGCCAACCAGTATCGGCCTTCTCGTTTCTCAACTTTTGACCAACATTTTACAGCTGGAACTGTCCACGGTTAAAAACCAATGATGTCATCATGTTAGAAAATCTATTTAATTTTATAAACCAAGATCAGATCTGTAAGCTTATAATATATATATATATATAGAAAGCAGATTCACGTTATGTTCGGTTCTTATCTGTATGGTGCCTCCTTGGAAATTGTATTAAAGCAGCAGATTGGGCTAAGAGACAGAGGTTTAGGACACATAAACACAGCTGGCATGAGAGAAAAACCCCTCAACGGTCATACGTGAGGACTAGTCTGTAAGCTATGTTTTTGGCTTAAGTCTAATTTCTCTAAAGTATTAAACAAGAATGCTTGAATTACAGGTTATTATCGCCAGTTGCTTTATCTCAGGATTCCTTTTAGCAAACTGAAACAACTCTGACGCCTCTGCAGCACGCCCTAAACCTCTGAGGGAGAATCCCTCTATTTGTAATTTGCACTACAGTTGCTTTTCTTATGAAACTCATAAACCTACAAATGTCTTCCGTATTTTTTGGTACTAAACTATTATGTCATTGTGTAAATGTTACGAGTGTTAGTTTACATATTATTCATTATGTCTACCCCCCTGTATTGATTAAAACATACCTGTGAGAGTGGTTGTAGAGTGCATGATTAGTTTGGAGAGCTAATTCCTTATTGAGATACTCTTGTGTGGATTTGTGCCATCAGCATAATGCAAAAATATCAGCAAATTCATGAACGGTTGTTTGTGTAACCAAATAAAAGGCAGATTACCTTCACACTATCTCACCACTGTTGTTCCAGTTACATACTGTACTGTGAGGGCTGTGGAATGTGGTACACGCACTACATGCCAAAATGGTAATCCAACCTACCGATACGTACAATGAACGCTACTGATGTATTTTGTTTCAGCGAACAGAAGCTATTGCTGTTGCACATGCTGAAGAACAATAAAACCTGCTGTGTTTTTTTGTTACAGCACTAACTACTACACAAATGAGTCTTGTTCTACTGTATTTAAACGGTATCAGTGACATGATGCAGACATCGCTTTCAGCAACGCTTTATTTCAATGTCAAATGATTTGGAAAATTACATAAAATATGAATCACTTTCACATCTCCACCATCATTTTATTTGCAACACAGTGTACTGGTCATATTAAACCATACATGATCAAGTATGGCTGACAGGCGTATGACGCATACACACACACACACACACGCGCATGATGTGTATAATGTTAAAGTAGACACATGGTTACAAACTGATTTGGAGAGCTTCGTCTTGAGGCTGTTTTCGTGAGACGGACTGTGCTGAGCGTTACGTTGCCTGAGCCGCAGACTCCAGTGGCTGCTCTCACAGCTCTATAATTAGCCAGGGTCTAATCTGAGGTTGGATTTTGGTGGTGCGGCTCATGAAGAATAATGTTCCATTACCTTGAACCCACTGACCTGCCACACCGAAACATTACAGATTAATTTAGATATTGAAAGTAACTGCAAAATACAGTAGAATTTGTCACTTTGGTTAGAGAAAACAAAGAAGGTCTAAACTGTTAATTTACTTGTTTTAATAATGCTCCTTGGGCGTGAATCCATTGGCTTCCATGAACTTCCTTTGTGAGTATGATCACAACAGCAACTCCCACTTTACGGATACAAACGTGCGGCTGACTTCCCTCCGGTCGAGTAAACAGAACGAGGAGTTATTGAGTAAAGTGCTTAGCTTTATTTCGTTTTGCGAGCACTTTGGATCATCACACGTTTCTCGTGATTAGCACCAATGAAAATGTCCACGCATCAACGCACGCATGTTAAGAGAATGATACCTCTTTATAAAGTGCACAGGGTGCGTACACACACACACGCACAAACACACATACACATCAATACTGCACAGGAAACCACAGTGGCTGGGCCATGGAAAAGGCGGATGTGCTTATGGTCTTGACAAATGGTACATGGTGAGGTGGGGATGAGCCTTTGTGCCCAAAATCTGTAAACCTCCCCACACGTCATCCCCCTCTCCCCCCTGACCCGAGTGTGTCGCTTGAGGCTGTCAAGGAGGAGCCGCCGCCGCCGCCGCTGCCGGTAGCGTCGGCGCTGATGGGCGAGGGGCAAAAAGGTCAGGAGAGGGATCGGAGGTCACGGTCATGTCGAGCCCGGACGCCCTCTGGTCTGCAGACTGCTGAAGTGCGCCTCCCTCAGGACTCTGTTGATGCAGTCGTAAGAGGCACTGCTGCCGTCGCCATGGAAACCATGCTGCAAGGAGCTACCAGAGTCTTCAGGCTTTGGGCTGAGGGAGTACTGGGTGATGCGGTTGTTCTGGCTGTGTATGCACGGCCTGGTGGTGGCCACTATTGCTCTCTCCGGACTACTGATCCCGTTACTGCTGTCGCTGCTGGAAGACTGCAAAAAAAACAGAACAGAGACGGGTTCTGAATTGTAGCTTCATTGATGGATGCATGGATGCAGATGCTGTAAATAAAACATTCTGTGCTTTTTTTCCTGACAAGTGGTGCATTGCATATACGATGTGCAGAGTCACGTGTATTTATACACATGAGTCCAGGCTGCATTCTCTATCTACAAATGTCAACGGGCTTTACATTAGATAGAGAATAAATGACCTTGGAGGATTTATCCTCTCCCCCATCACAAAATCAGCTGGGTAAACCTATGTTTGTGTGATGTGGTCTAAAGATGAAGATCAATTCAGTCTCACCTCTGAATCCAAATCTGACACAAGCAGGCTGGGACCCCCTCCTGACCTCTTGGCCTGAGCACTCAGCTGTTGGTCCTCCTCACTGTCACAGCTATGGTGTCGTTTCCTGTGCAAAAAAAAAACAGAGATGGAAAGAACAGAGAGTGGCGTGTGTGTGTTTGTGAGTGCAGAGGACAGTAGTGAGTGAACATAAAAGTGAAGGGGGGTGTGTGTGTGACAGAAACGATGCAGGCAGGCAGGCAGGCAGGGGGGAGAGATTGGGCAGAGAAAGAAGAGTATCAGAAAGAGAGAGAACATGAAGAGGAACCAAAAATAGAAACCCACACTCAGGCAGTTACATGATCAGACATGTGGCGCTACCATTAAGAGAACACATTGATTAACATACCTTCACTAGGGGGTCTATATAGAGATTATTACACATAACAGTGTGGATATCTCATATTGGAGGGGATCTACTCCCAGCACCACAAACAATTTTGAGAATGTGCATGTTTTCCTCTCCTTGATATCTGTGCATTTACCATGATTTTGGCTTTTGATTACTGTAATAAGTGATGCATTAATGGTGCATTGTTGTACATATTGTACCTAATGATGAGGCTCATCATATTAATGACAAAGATGTGTAAAAAATGGTTCTAGTTACCTGCTGTCAGTCAGCATTTCTGCAGTCTTGATGGGTTTTTTTGGCAAAGAGAAAGGCTGACACTCCTTGTGAGCCGGATTTTCTTATTTATTTTAAAGCTTGTGGCTTTACAGCTCCACGACCATTTCGTAGAAACTCAGTATGTCAATCTCCCTCTCATCTCCTCTCCTCTAGGATGTGTGAGTGAGTGAGTAATCTCCAGACGGATGAAGCTGCAGGTCGCACAAACCTTCAGCTGTGTGAGGGTTAGTTCAGACACCGTCACTGATCCAAGCCCCTGTAAAACGCCCTGTACTACGCCTCTGTGCTGCTGGGCGTCTGAAAGCTAAACCAGCTATCTATGTGTTCTCGTTTACGCAGTGAAATCTCGAGAAACTCCAGGCATGACAGCTCAAAGAGGTGTAGCCTGCTAGCTGCTAGCGTGTGAGCTAGCTCCTTTAAGCTAGCTGCTGCATTAACGTTGAGCTAACTAGAAGTTCTTCCGCTTTCGTATTCAGTCCAGTTAATCGTCGTGAACTGTTGCCTGTACTTCGCAGAAACTCCGACGCGAGATACTAGATAGGTAGAGTTGTATTTTAACTCAGTTTTGGTGTAGTCTGGAGGAGGATAAGCGGTGCTCTGAGGTCGGTATGTGTCTCATAGCAGCGAGCAAAGACGAGCTGCTGGAGTCGAGCTCAAAGTGAAGCTGAAGCTCCGCCCCTCTGTTGACATGACGTCATCAGGGTAGAGGAGATCAGTGTCTAGAATGGAGCTTTATTATTATTATTTTTCACGAATAAGTTAACTAATTTGTCATAAAAGAAGACAGGCTTTTGTGTTGTCAAACAGTTTTGAAGCTTTTATATAGTTTTCATATTCATGTATGTAGATTTTTCACTTTTCACATTTCCTTGTTGGATATATTTTGTCTGTATCTACTTTTACTATTTTACATACCATCCTTGTGCTGTATCGTATACACTTTTATACATTTCCATCCAATATTTAGTGTCTATATTGTCTAATATTTTCTGTAACATATAATACACTTTTCTTTTTTTTTTTTAAATATGTTTTATTGATTTTCAAAGATTTTTTCCCACAAAAATAATAGATACAAAACATGTATAAATCAAACAAAATAAATATCATTCATCAGATCTGTTTACAGAGTTAAGTCCAAATTCCCTTCCCTATCCCTTATACACTTTTCTAGCAGGCTACTATTTGGCTGCTACAAAAGGTGCACATGACTGAGCATAGATCAAATGTTCATTATCACACCTTTTTTGTCATAAGCATCCATGTGTAGCCCTAATTGATGTATGTAGATTTTTCACTTTGACATTAACATTTCCTTGTTGGATATATTTTGTCTGTAACTACTTTTACTATTTTACATACCATCATTGTGCTGTATCTTATACACTTTTATACATTTCCATCCAATATTTGGTGTATAAATTGTCTAATATTTTCTGTAACATATTGTAAAAAAGAGAGCTGAGCCGGAAGGCAAAGCTCTCGATCTACCGGTCAATCTTCGTTCCTACTCTGACCTATGGTCATGAGGGTTGGGTCATGACCGAAAGAACGAGGTCGCGGGTGCAAGCGGCCGAAATGGGTTTCCTCAGGAGGGTGGCTGGCGTCTCCCTTAGAGATAGGGTAAGAAGCTCAGTCATCCGTGAGGGACTCGGAGTAGAGTCCTTGCTCCTTTGCGTCGAAAGGAGCCAGTTGAGGTGGTTCGGGCATCTAGCACGGATGCCTCCTGGGCGCCTCCCTTGGGAGGTGTTCCAGGCACGACCCGGATAAGCGGTTGAAGATGGATGGAAATGCCATGCCTCCTCCTACTAACTCCTGTTCTTGAGCATGCACTGTTCATGTGCCACCAGTGTGCATGTCTCCTCCCCCAATCACCTGTGCCCGATCATGCGCTGTGCATGTGCCACCAGTGTGCATGTCTCCTCCCCCAATCACCTGTGCCCGATCATGCGCTGTGCATGTGCCACCAGTGTGCATGTCTCCTCCCCCAATCACCTGTGCCCGATCATGCGCTGTGCATGTGCCACCAGTGTGCCTGCACTGAACAGGCTCCCCAATACAGCACTGAGAGTGAAACACAATTGAGGAGAGGACGGCTGGACTTTGGACATTTCTTTCTGTGTGCGTCCATGCAAATGTGAGTTTGTTATGTTTAATGTATATATATTAGACTAGCATTAATAATTAGTAACTCTGTATGTAAGCCTTTTTCTATGTAGATGCCTGTATTATTTTAGGCTCACTTTTGTTGCTAATGTTTATTCACTATTAGTTCTAATCACTCTACTGTTGTGTTTTGTTGCTACAGAACCACACAAACTATTATTTGTTGCTTTATCTGCTGAGATAAACAGCCGTAAACATACACTTGGACTCCGCATCTTATTCTTCTACAATCACACCTGAACATGAAATAGTGTCCTGACCCGACACCCTGAAGCGTTTGCTGCCACACCTACTGATTTATAAGAACACACACATTCTCTCATACACATATTATACACTTTTCTAGCAGGCTACTATTTGGCTGCTACAAAAGGTGCACATGACTGAGCATAGATCAAATGTTCATTATCACACCATTTTTGTCATAAGCATCCATGTGTAGCCCTAATAAAGGGATCAGAAAATTATCTCTTTGTGATAGCAAAGCCATGTTGCAAATGTCACCTTGACTTCATCTATTACCATGTTAAAGCTGCAGTGGGTAAAAATGGAGCAAATAAGATTTAAAAAAAAGTTATTTTTATAAAACGGTCACAGTAGTGCATGAGACAGGTAATCTTAAAAAAAAATGTGCCTCTGTGTCCTCCGGTGCTCCTAATGGCATCTGCAAGATTTCACAGACCGTAGAAAAACAACCAATCAGAGCCGAGCTGGATCCTTGCCGTCTCTGAGAAGCTGTCAATCACTCGCGAACTCTGAGCAAACGGTCAATCTAGGCAGCGCTGATCAAATATGTATCAATATTCTGTTACTGTAATGCACCCATGTTGCGATCAGTTAAGGAAATACCAAGCATCGCCCACCAACCGGAGCGCAACCAATAGGAATGCTCTCTCTCTCTGAAATGACCTGTGATTGGCCAAAGTCTCCTATCACGGGCTAGATATTTTAAAGCCTGAAAACAGAGCCATGAGGAGGTGCAGAAGTCTAGTTTTCTCTCAGAACATTTGAATTACAATATGCTTTAAGGTTATTATGGAATTTTTTGCCCAATGATGCCAAATGTGTTCTGCCTAATGAAGTTTTAATGCTGTATATCTCTCCTGCAGATGAGGGTGATCCAGCACTCTGCAGAGACACTGCAAACAGCTTTGGTTTCCAATCGTCAGGACTTGACTGAACTTTACAGCAAGTACACAAAAGAGGAAAGACATTTTTTGGAGGAGGGATTCCACCCTGGGCAGCCAGGTTCCCTTTTCCAACCCATCACAGTGCACTCTGACTCAGACTGGATCTCCGCTCACCCTGAGAAGCCTCAAGACTTTGAGAGCTTCTACAGAAAAATGTCCCGCAAGACCCCCAATGCAAGCCACAATACTATTTATATTCAAACCATAGGTGAGTATGTTTGTGTCTAGTGGGGTGTGTTTGTGAAAACAAAGGCCATTTTTGAGGAAAGGACATGTAAGCATGTGCATTTTTGCTATTTCTCAATACCAGTACAATGTCACCATGTCACCGAATGACCATCAAGACATGCAAGAAACTGTATTCAAACTTAATTATGGGCTATAGATGGATGAGGTATCTATAATATATTAGACAGAGGGTTTTGTGCAGGGAAACCTTAATTCTACACAATGTTTCATGTAGGTTCCTTTGGAGAGGCGGGGGCCCAGACAGACCAGTATGTGGAGTGGCTCAGAGAATACTGCCAGACCTTCTTCTGTGGGCTTTCTGTCAAGTTGCTACCGGCAGTTACTGTGGCTGAAACAGGATGCTCTTTCAGGGTTAACTTTAGCTCGCACAACCTTCAGATCCTCACTGGTAAGTTAAGGAGTCCATCACTCTTACTTAATGCTTTATTCTATCATATCTGTTGTTGTTTTTTTGCCTACACTCCATGTAGAAATGCAAGAGGGGGTAAAATGCAGTGATCTCCAACTGGACTGTGCTTTGGTATTATTGTTTTCTCATGAAATGTAGGTGACCTGCTACAATTCCTGTCGAATAGGAAACCAAAAGATGCTTTTTGTATCGTTGGAATCACAATGATTGACCTCTACCCCGAAGACTCCTGGAACTTTGTCTTTGGAGAGGCTTCGCTCAGTATGGGTGAGATTTTACCTCAAAGCCTTTACTAAGAGATTCAGTTCAAAGGTTACATGGTGGAGAGGAGGTTGTGTTGCTCAGGCTCTATCTGTTTGGCGACGCCTGGAAGCTGCTTGACATCCTCCTGGATCCATCTGTTCACATTATATGTATAAAATTTTGTCATATGGATTGCAAATTTCTGATTTGTGATAATGGGCTATACAATTAAAATTGACTTGACTTAAGAAAGTATAACTTTCTCTGTGATTATTAATGATGGAGGCTACCACACTGCTCTTCAACATACTGTAAATCTGCTGTTAAAATACCCTTATATGTCCAGGACAAAATCAAAGAAGAGCGCTTCATAGTTGAGGAACATTTTGTACAAAGTGAATCATACACATAATCATTATCATCTGTAATGATGTAATGTGGCTGAGCTGCCACTAGATGGTGCTAAAGTGAAATACATACAATCCAGGAGCTGGCCTGTATCCTCACTGTTTCTCATCTGTGCCTACAGGAATGGGTGTTTTCAGCTTTGCCAGATATGATGACAACTTCTACAGCCGAAGTTATGCCGGTGAGCTTCAGCTAAAGCCGGGAGACTACTCTGTGTTTGATGGTTATTACACTCCCCCCATCACCAGCACCCTGCTGCTTCGATCATGCAAGGTTTCTAACAAACACCACTCACTCAATTTTGGTACTATGAACCTTTGAGTGGTCTTGCCAAAGGTTCCTCCATCCTGTTACTTTTATCAATACTGCTGATAAAAACACTCAATACTGCTGGTTGTTTGCGTTCTTGTCAGAAAGACCTATTGTAAAATATTTCTTTACAGACAATGACCCATGAGATTGGCCATATGTTTGGAATCAAGCATTGCCAGTGGTTGAGCTGTGTCATGCAGGGCTCCAACCACCTGGAGGAGTCAGATCGTAGACCGCTGGATTTCTGTCCCGTCTGTCTTCGCAAGCTACAGGTCGCTATCGGCTTCAAAATAGCGGAAAGATACAAGGTGAAAATAGAAAACAGATTGTGATGATACACCCAAATTCATCATTTGAATTTCGTTTTACACAGTAGACAGTAACAAGCAGTATAGTGCTGCTTTGGTGTTAAAATAAGAGCAGCATCAGTACGTCCTAGTTAATACAGAAGCACCATCATGACATTAATTCACAATGACAGGCTGAATTTGAACCATAATTATGTGTATTTCAGTTCCAGTAGGTGCGTTTTTCTTGGAATTTCTTTTGTTTAGCACATTAGCGGTACCTATTACTATGACAACTTCATTACACTGAAGTAATTTGTTGCAATGTATGCTGTAGTTTACCAAGTAGCTTCTGAATCACAAGATGTTAGTCAAATCTAAGCCAATCATGTCAGAATCAGCTACACAAATTGGAAATACTTAAAGGTAGATTACACCACATTAGCAGGAACTGCTCTTGAATATAACAAAGAAAGACTTAAGAATCGGAGCAATTTTAAGACATTTCTCTCCCGTGTCATTTCCAAAAGATCCGATAACAGATTAGTGCACAAAATCACAAAATCAGATGCATTCATGATCTTTTTTTGTACTTCCTTTTGAGTGAATGTTTAACTGTAATCGACAGGCCTTACTGCACTGGATAGAGGGGGATCAGAGTCACACATCCAGACCAGAGGAGGCCTCTGCCTTTCAGTCTGTGCTCCACTTTCCCAAACCCACTGAAGCCTTTCAGACATCCAGACTGTGGCTCCGCGGGTGCCTCGACATACTGGAGGAAAAAAGATGAACTATAGTGCTTGTTCATAAATCTGGATAAGATCACAGCTCTGGCTTATTCATGGATATCATTTTAAAATATGTGCTTAACATTTCTGATGCTGTGTGATTGCAAAACAGAATCTTAGAGGTGCTATTTATAACACTGATAACATTCAGCCCCTAGATGTCACATTCTCACTACCCCATTGCATTGCATTTACTTCACAACAAGTCGGTGCCAGCCACTTACCGTCAATCTCAGCCATTTATCTGTTTTTTCCACACTAACTGATGGCACAGATATACTACGTGATACCAACGTTGTTATACAATTGTCTCACAAGCCTTGTTAGAAGTGAGACAGAGATAAAAAAAAAACATTAATTTTGGACCCGCCAACATTTTTTAAAAGATTAATTCACAATCCAAATTATTATTTTTTATTTTCAGGAAAAGCCATACTTTTATTCGGCATCTTTCTAAAGGCTCTAATGTATTATTTAAAACAAAAATATTCATCTACATAAACATTTTATCAACAATATCTTTAATTTTGTTTATGACTGTGTATAAATCTAAATTAAAGATGCAATATGTACATAAAATATATATTTTTATGTGGAAGTGTATCAAAACATTTTTCAGAATTTGCAGTGTGTTATGTGAGAAAAACAAGAGCAGTTGAATAAGTTGCTTTTAAGGTTGACTTATAGTCGTCTTTTTTAACACGACATCCATACTTCGCAGCCTTTTTGCATCAAAAGCTTTACTCACTTATAGCTTATTTAGTATACACTTGTCTAATTTTAAGAGCACTGACTCCAGAAAAACACTGTTTGGTATGTAGAAGGCACAACTGCTGCAGTACATTCATATTTTGATGTAAAAGCTCTAAAGATTGCTCTCAGAGCTCTCTAGATCATTAACACCTTTGGTCTTTTTCTTCGTTGTATTCATCACATCAGCACTTGTAGTCTTTAGACAACATTTCACCCTCATGTGGCTTGACTCTTTTACAAGCCTTATCCTATAACATAAAACCTACGCCTGGTCGTCTACTTCAGAGCAATCCGGAGGACTGTCGGTTCTTTTGTCCGGTTTATGTGCTGCACTCTATTCCTTGGAGTCCCCTTCCTTTTCATGTACGTCTTCAAGGCTTTTTGAGTTCCTCCTCCTACAGAGTAATCCTTTCTTAGCAGGTTTTACCAAACCCAGGAACACGGCACTAAGTCCCATGCCGACTGCACAGGAGTAGAAGGCTGATCCGTAGTTCTGAGTCATATCCACCAGCACACCTGGGGCAGAATTAAAAGGGAGCATTAAAGGGACAGTGTGTAGGATTTGGCAGCATCTAGTGGTGTGGTTGCAGATTGCAACCAACTGAGTACCCCTCCGTTCACTACTCCCCTTTTTGAGATTGCGGTAAGGTGGGCCGCTGAGTGTAAAACCTTGGTAACACTGTTCGCCTCGCTCAGAGGCCATCCATACCATAATAACACTACTTTAGGAGCAACGGAAGTCAGACGGCAGCTGGCGGTACCACGGTTTTGCACTCTGCGGCGTTACCGCAGTTTCACAAGCGTGTCAGGGAACTACGGTGGCCTTCAGGTAACGAAAAAACGCGAAAGGCTCTAGAGCCATTGTTTGGTTTGTCCGTTCTGTGCTACTGTAGAAACATGACAGAGCAACATGGCGGACTCCGTAAAGAAGACCCGCTCCCTATTTAGATATGAAGGACTCATTCTAAGCTAACGAAAACACAAGATTCTTAGTTTCAGGTGATTATGCACTAATAAAAACATAGTTATGAATACTATATTACATTTTTCTCAATAGATCATCTGAAATATTACACACTGTTCCTCTTAGAATATAAAAGCTGTAGTAAAGTGAAACAATAAACCTGTATTTAGAATCAACTCATCACTGCGAGATAACTCTTACCTCCAAGTGGGGGTCCAGCCAGCCCAGCGAAGCTTTGGATGAACACATAGACCCCAGCAGCTGAAGACATCCTCTCTATGCCCACCACATCATCCTCAGCCAGTATGGTGATGTGGGTGCACGCTATGGTTCCCATAAAGAACCCATATAAAGCGCAGCACAGAGCCAGGCCGTAGAACTCCCAAACCAAAGTAAATCCAACCAGATCCGTGGTTATTGCAATCACACATGCCAGAAGCACAAGCAGCTTTTTCCTCCTGAACTTCTCCCGCGTCAGGATCCACCCGATGGAGAATCGGCCAAAGATTTCAGCCACAGCCATGATGGAGAGCATGTAGGTGGCGCGGTCCCGCTCCACGCCTCGACTCACGCTCAGCTCGATGATGTAGAGCGGAGGGGCGAAGAAGCCCAGCGTGGCGAACAGTCCGAACAGAGAGTAGAAAATGAAGCTGCACTCTCTGAGGATGGAGAAGTCTAGAACTTTGGAAAACTTTACCGATGGCTTTTCATCTTTCATCACTTGTTTCTCTGCATCTTCGCTCTTTTTCTCCTCTATTTCAAACTCTCCAATCTCTGCCACACCGTTTTCCACAGATTCCCTCACATCTTCGTGCAGTAAAATCTCCTCTTCTTGGCTGCTGTCACCTGCGTCATTTAGAGACTGGACACCAGAGTCTACAGTGCTCGCAGAGAGCTTATTGTCCAGACTGTGGGAGGTATTTTGTGCATGTGAGGTATTGTTTAGTATAGAGTCCTCTACGTTCTCTGGTGTATCGAGAGCTTCCAGTACCTTTGGAGACAATCTGTTAGTCTCACGGGTCGCTCTGGGTTTGATAATGATCGTCCGAAGCAGAACACCACAGATGATGATGGTGCTTTGCAAAGCTCCTATCACTGCCATGGTGCGTCGCCAGCCAATACGGTCCCTCAAAGCAGAAAAGGCTGAGGGGCAAGAGGAGGAATTTAGTGAATGTTCATCAATACAACTGCATAATAAGAATGGGGTGTTCAAGATCGGACTTGTATATAGACTGCTATGGAAATGACCTTCGTGCTGTCAGTGATTCATTTAGCTGTGCTTCTCTACATTTAAAGGATAAGTCTAGTAATGTTCAATGAAAAGACTAAAAACAACGTGTTGGTCTGTATCTCAATACTTGTATGTGGCTCTTAGCCCAAGCCCAGTGGTTCCCACTATAAGCGTGAATCTTTAAAAACGGGTAAAAATGTATAATTTGATTTTAAAAATAAGCTAAATAATTTCCTAGTTTGTCTTCTCCAGCTGTATTCATCATCAGTGGAAGCTCTTGCACTCACCTGGTGCAAGCGCAAACATGGACAGGGACTCTCCAGTGGAAGCCACAGCTGTGACCATAGACCGTCGACGGGTGAAGTACTGAGAGAGGATGGTCACAGTGGGCAGGAAGGTCAGACAGTAGCCCAGACCTGCACAGTGGTAAAGATGCATGTCTTTAAACTGTAATTCAGTTTAACAAGCTGCTAAAAGAAACCAGTCCAAAGAATAAGAGCATTGTGTGATGTTCAAACAGGGAGACAAATGAGGAAAAAAGCAATTCAATACCTGCAACTAATCCGTAGGTCAGGTATATTTGATTGATGGAAGTGGTAAAGCTGGTTGCAATGGTACCGCAGGCAATAAGGAATCCTCCAATCATAACAACGAGTTGGAACCCAAACCGGTTAGTCATCACAGAGGAGAGAGGACCTGATGTGAACACAATGTTTACTGTAGACTGTGGTACAGTAATTCTCACGGCTTCATGGTAATTTCAATCCATAGTCTGTACATTACTTGGTTTTGTACTCACCATTGAAGGTCATGACAAACACACAGATGGAAACAATCCAGGAGACCCGACTGTTGGTCTCTCCAAACTCCTCCATCAGGTCCTGGAGGAAGATGCCAAAGATCTTGATGATACCATAGGTGAAAACCTCCACAAAGAAGAAGGCCACAGCCACCAACCATCCCCAGCCTCCATCAGGGGCTTCTGGGTACACATTGGGCCCCAAGAAACGGGGCCCCTTGACACCACACAGTGCCATACCCTGTAAAGAGAAATAACAGTTTTAGTGAGTTGCATTGTGGGTCAGCATTTGAAAATAAAAAATAAAAAATAGGGCAGTCAAAAAGAAACGCTATATTAACGCATTTGTTTTAATGTCAGTAATTTCTTTAACGCATTAACACAATTTTTAGGTTGTAGCAGGCTCAGTTTTAAAGCTAGAGTGAAGATACTGGTATATTAAACTACAAAACCTAATCCATCCTAATCCATTGGTACCAAATACTAGCTTGTCACAAAGGAGGCTAAATAACGCTCCAATATTGCGCTAAATTTTGGCGAGGAGAAACTGGCATGGCCATTTTAAAAGGGGTCCCTTGACTTCTGACCTCCAGATATGTGAATGAAAATAGGTTCTATGGGTACCCACGAGCCTCCCCTTTACAGACATGCCCACTTTATCACATGCAGATTGAGGCAAGTCATAGTCAAGTCAGCACACTGACACACTAACAGCTGTTGTTGTCTGTTGGGCTGCAGTTTGGCATGTAATGATTATTTGAGCATATTTTTTATGCTAAATGCAGTACCTGTGAGGGTTTCTGGACAATATTTGTCATTGTTTTGTGCTGTCAATTGATTTCCAGTAATAAATATATACATACATAAAGCAAGCATATTTGCTCACTCCCATGTTGATCAGAGTATTAAATACTTGACAAATCTCCCTTCCCTGTGTGATTAATTTGCGATTAATGATGATTAACTATGGACAAACATGCGATTAATCACGATAAACATTTTAAGCAATTGACACCCCTAAAAAAGCAAATAAATCGGTGAACCTGTTAAAGGTCCCATATTGTAAAAAGTGAGATTTTCATGTCTTTCATATTATAAAGCAGGTTTAAGTGCTATATAAATACTGGTAAACTATCAAAACACTCAATATACGGAGAAATACACACAGCCCGTGTTCAGAAATTGTGCGTTTGAAACAAGCCGTTAGGATTTCTGTCCATTTGTGATGTCACAAATATACAATATTTAGACCATTACATGGTTTTAAACATAAAACATTCTAAATGTGTCCCAGTTTATTTCCTGGATGCAGTGTATTTAAAATAACATCAGCTGACAGGATGTAAACATGGACCCAAACTGTTGCATAGCAACACAATTCCGTTGAAATGCACTAAAACGGAGCGTTTCATGCAGAAGGTGCATACAGGTATATTCAGACTGAGAGAGTGAGGAAAATAAAATGTTTTTTTAACATTATACCATGTAAATATATTCTTGTAGAAACACAAAATACAAGTATGAACCTGAAAATGAGCACGATATCGGACCTTTAAATCAAGTAGTGTGCTTGTTGGGACACTGAGAGGGGAGGTCAATAACGCGTGAACGCGCTCGTACTGCACGCGGATTAGCGTAGCTGCGTCACAACACTGGGGACTCGTAGTGAGTAGCTAATCAAATTTAATAGTTGTGTTTACTTATGAAAAACAACAAACATATTTTATACAGACACATGGGGACATTTAAAGCCTTAAATATGCGACAGTTTTTGAGAGTTCAGCCGCGTTACCGACACGTTTAGGTAGAAGAAAGTGTCGAGAAGTGAGCGTTACTCACTCTGCGCCTAAAGGTGTTGAGCTGCTCCTCTTTTCATCACAGAGAGGTGAGCTTGTGTTAAACCTGCTTCTAGTCTTCTGTTACAGAAATGAGCTGCTGTCTGAACAGGGTAGGGTAGTCAATACGATGCTGACATGTTCTTATCCCCCCTCTTATTTCCCTCTTTCTATAGCAGCTTATATTGGTTCTGTACATCTGTTATCAGGCTACTGTTTAAAGTACAAATACAGTCTTTGCACAAGCCTGGGCCTAATCAATGATTTATGCAAAAGCACATTGGGTAAGATCAATAATACGGTTTTGGAAATTACAACCCATTAAAATGTGCTTTGGCCATGGTTCTGGGTAAAGCATTATGGGCAAGGTCTAAAATTACGTTTTTTTCCTCACGTGCCACTGTGGCAGGTCACTGAACATTTCTACTAGCCACACATTTTTTTTGTCTGCAACTTCTGAAATCTATGTAGAAAACTGTCATAGTATAAAGAACACACCGCCATATGCATAACATCTGAGTATTTTCTTTGTTTTTTTTACTTTATTTATGCAATCAGAATAGTAGGATTTGCTTTTATCACAGAGGACGATTATCTTTGCAAATAAAATAAAGTATTGACTGAGTTAATCTTTGCTTTTAAACTATTAATTCAATTGTGTCAACAAAGAGGAACAATGGTCACAAGTTTAAACTACGCAACAGATATAGCAAGCCGTTTTAACCTTTGATAGCTAGACTGGGACACAATGACATTCTTCCTATCCACTTTCAGATATCCACGTCATTCTTCCTAGGAAAAATTACATCACTTTAGCCATTCACGTGTATTGGGCTTTCTATGTCAGATATCCACAGTTGCATTTTTAATATTCAGAATGAATTCTTTCTCGGAAAAACTCCCATATCAGATATCTACAATCCAGTGGTTACTTGTCATAATTTTCATTTCAGATATTTAAATATGAAAAACCATTCCAGATATCCATAATGTAATTTTGAATATCCAAAATACATTTTGACTAGTAAATATGTCATAACGGATATCCACAATTGGCATTGTGTCTAGTAAAAATGCAATTTCAGATATCTACAATTAGAATTATGACTATAAACAATGCAATTACAGATATCTACAAATGTATTGTGGATATCTGTTATCTGGATATCCAAAAAGATAATAATAGGCCACAATGACTCAGATACGTCTAGTAACAATTAGATTGCAGATATCTGAAATGTAAATTTTTCCTTATAAGAATTCTATTGCAGATATCCAGAAAGTTCATATCAAAAATACAACTGTGGATATCTGACATTGAAAGTCCAATACACATGTGACATAATTTTTCATAGGAAGAATGACGTTGTGGATATCTGGAATGTTTTTTGACTAGGAAGAATTAAATTACAGATATCTGCAATATATATATATCGAGTTGCTATTTAATGTCAAAACGGCCACTTGTACTTTTTAAGGATATAAAGATATCTTAAATTTAGTTTTGACTAGTACAAAGTTGTAGATATATTGAAATACAATTTCTACAAGTAAGAATGCTATTGTGGATATCTTTAATTACCATTCTGACTAGTGAGAATACCATTTTGACTATAGGAGAAATGCTATTATGGATATCTAAAATGTAATTACAGATAGGGATGTGGTTCGATTGCCATACAACAGGGATATTATGGACATTACAGTTTAAATAGTATATTAGCTTGTTTTTATTTTCTAATCTTTAATGTTTTTATAACTGTTTCAATTATGTCTTAATGTTCTTTTGCACTTTGTCGCAATGTTCTTGAATGTTTATGTAAAGCACTTTGAATTGCCCTGTTGCTGAAATGTGCTATACAAATAAAGAAAAACAAAAAAAAAACTTTTAAAAGTAGTTCCAGACCAAATATCATCCAAGTATTATTAATCCCATTAGCCTATATAGATATCCATTTCCTAAAGCTAAATAGCAGGTAAAAAACAACTAAACCCACCTCCATATACACCTTATTTTTAAAATGATTATTATTATTATTATTATTATTATTATTATTATTATTAATAATACATTATTTAACACATACAAGTAACGTTTGGTTTGACTGTGTTGCCTTGCCCTGTTCAACAAATTGCAAAATAAATAATCTTTTTTAAACAGGACAATTTATTATTATTATTATTATTATTATTATTATTATTATTACTATTATTAAAACATTATTTAACACATACAAGTAACGTTTTGTTTGACTGTGTTGCCTTGCCCTGTTCAACAAATTGTAAAATAAATAATTGGTTTTAAACAGGTCAATTTATTATTATTATTATTATTATTATTTTTTAATGAAGAGTGGTGGGAGGGGGTCGCAGCCATATGTCCTTAATAAGTACTTCTATGTCGCCTGTTTGAGCCATGTATTTAATTCAAGACGTGCTGAATCTATACCGTTTTTTTTTACTAAGTCAAACCTACTCGTAACTAATGACATAACCTGTGTTGAAGTAGTCGGTCTCACCTGTGTGTGAGTGTAGGTAATTTCTCCGTCCGTCGCGTGACTACTCCTGCTGTAATCCCACTCGTGTCGCGCGCAGCCTGCAGTGAACCGTGTACATTCACACGTGCGTAAATCACAGACTGTATGGCGCGCACACACATAGGCACACGTGGGGGATGCACACATAACATGCACTCAAACACACTTTACAAATATGCTCTGTGTGACACAAGCTTGCATTCATGAGAACACGCCCTCCCTAACTGACTGGAGAGGTAGAAAAGGGTTAAAGAGTTCTGGTTACAGCTACAGCGTGTTCTCCTCCAGCTGTTGAGGAAAGGTCTGAGTTCATGGCTGGTGTGTGCGTGTGTGTGCGTGTGTGTGTGTGTGTGCGTGTGCGTGTGAGAGAGACACTATTATTCAAGTTTCAAGATGTTTACTGTCACACCGGTTATACGGGTACAATCGTGTGAAATGCTTTTTGCTGGGAAGCTCCATGAAAAATAATAAGTTACATTACAATTATAAAAGGAAATACTTTGTACAAGGCATACTAAGAACATATACATCCCATACGTCCCTATGTTTACATACCCACAAGGTTATAGCGAGAAAATGGGTTAAGGCAGGGTAGCGGGGCAGTTAAGCACAACAACCGTGCATTTTGTGATAAAAGCAACACATTTGGCATTTTATTTAATCCATGTGTTGTCATGTGTTGTAATGAAACTATGTGTTGTAGGGGAAATAGTTGTATTTCTCTTAATCCCTGGTTACAGACTGGTTTCTTGTTTACATGACATTTACAGAAATGTTTCTAAATGATTTTAAGTGTGCTCACTTTATTCTGTCTGGGATTACTTCATGGAAAGTAGCCCAGTGTGTTTTTTATTTTCATCTATATAATACAGGAACATTTCACAGTTCACTCATTGCATATTACCCGTTTCAGTCAAAACTAAACCAAAGTTGATAGGACCATGCACCACCCATATAGTCTCATCTGTGGCAAGCTATTTCAGTTAACAGAGATGTGAGAGATCCAAGAATAAGATGATATCATTGTTTTTTTTTTTATTTACTGTATATGGTACAAATAGTAGGAGAAGGGAATAATGTAGTTGTTCAGCTACAGAACAGTTTCACATTTTGTGAACTGATTTGGTGACAGTTTCCGCTCCCTCACTAATTGTCATACATACATTTATCATGCAACTTTAATTTAATTTTGTTGACTTTTGCATTATAACCTGCATGAGTTGCTTATTGTTTAACAGTGCTTGCCATCTAAGGTTTAAATGAAACATGTAACCCATTGCAGATTCTAACCAAAAATGGCAGAGGGTTTCACCCCGTTTCTCCTGTCTGGGATGCTGATGTGTGGTCTGCTGCTCCACACGGTGTCCCAACATGGAGCTAGTGGTGATAAGCCCAGTAAGAAGCCCAATTTCATCATCATACTGGCAGATGATATAGGCTGGGGTGACCTAGATGCTAACCAGCCTGGAGAGAAGGCAAACAACAACACGCCTTACCTCAATCTGATGGCTGAGCAAGGACAAAGGTAGATAACTTATCTGTTAGGTAGCACTAAATTCCCGGTCATATTATCAAAGTCTGGTGTAAATCCTATATCCTAACCTCTTCCATATCATAGTCTCCTGGGCTTGTACTGAACAGGAAAGGTTATATATGGTCTCCTGAGTATGAATGAATGTCAACAAGGTGAAATGTCCTTTTCTTTTTCCAGATTGACAGACTTCCATTCTCCTGCTTCAACCTGCTCTCCATCCCGCGCTGCCATCCTGACGGGCCGCTACGGCCTGAGAAACGGGGTGACTCATAACTTTGCTGTGGGCTCTGTGGCCGGTCTGCCTCTGTCTGAGGTCACCTTGCCACAGCTCCTACAGAAGGCGGGATACTACACCGCCATGATCGGGAAATGGCACCTCGGCCACAATGGACCATACGGCCCAACTAACAGAGGTGAGTGGGAGCTTGACATCTATACCCCAAAACCCCCGGGAACCCAACTACACACAACAGGCGTGGATGAGGTGGGAATTTCACAGAGGTGTGAATTTTGGTTGAACTCAACCCTCATCTTTTCAGCCTAAAACATAAAGTTTGCTCTCAAAAAACACCAGACCTCTCTTAAATTGAGTGTCAATACAGATTAGTTTTGGGTATGAACATTTCATTGCCTACAGGAATGGTCAAATCAAAATTTAAAAGCAAATAAACCCTATTGCCATCAACTATGTTTTGCTTCCCTCGCCTCTCTTGTATCCTTTGGTAAACATACAGTACAAAAAAAACATACAGGTGAGATTAAAGTTATCTGAAACCTCAGTAAACCCTAGGAGGAGAGTCACCCGCCACAGCCACAAGCTATAATAGGATAATTCATAGAAAAGCAAGATATAAGAAAGAACAGAGGTTATGACAAAGACAAAATATAAAACTACTCAACAGGTGATGCACACTTTAGCATCTTTAAGCCATTGGAGCACCCTTTCGATTGACCAAGCTCTCCTCCCTCCAATATGTTGCACTTGGCCTCGTTTTCAGACAATTTCCGGTTCATATAGAGACATCAGAGACACAGAAGTATTTTATTGTAAGATAATTGAACCAGGCCGAACATAAACACCAAAATGAATGGTGTTTTCACATTTGTGAGAGTATTTTACCTGTAAATATACCTTAAGATTATTTTGTCAAACTACTATTTCCAAGGTCAAAAAGGAGCTTTCACACTCAATTTCTCACGTATATTAATACAACACTCTATGTTATTGGTTGAGAACTATTTCTTCTTGGTAACAATGTGTAAATGTGTAAGTGTGTGTTTGTATATGAGTGCATTCGTTATGGCACAATCCAAACATAATGTAGCTTTGTCTGCAGGGCAGATGTTCTTATGGCAACAACAAGTAATTACAGCTGTTTGTCTAAATATCTGCACCATGTGTGTTGTCTCTCGGGCAGGTTTTGACTACTACCTGGGTATTCCTTACAGTAATGACATGGGCTGTACTGACATACCTGGATTTAATTTGCCACAGTGCCCTCCCTGTGACTCATCTGGACCTCAAGTGATCAGGTGAGGCTGATACTTTAACAAATACGTCACCATATAGAGGCCATAATGAAAGTTGTTCTACTGACAATTGTTGTTCTATCAGATGTTTAAATGCCACCCAACCTGCTTAGCGAGACCTAGAGCTGTACATATGGTAAATACTGTAGTGCTTTCTTTCTGATCAGGCGACACCCTGCCTCCCTACACCACCCTATACCAAAACCTGTAACCACTTGACAGCCTCAAACATAAACACACGCATACCATTTACCATGTCATTATGCTCCATTGTTCACATGGTCTAGATTGAAGAGGAGTGTGCATGGTGGCTGTTATTCCAAAGTGGGCCTTCCTCTGATTGAAAACAGCAGTATTGTGGAGCAGCCGCTTGATCTGTGGTCGCTAACGGAGCAATACAAATCCACTGCAACCAGGATTATACGTAATGCAAGGTACAATACAGCTGCACACATACACAATACAATAAAAGATTTATATTAGGCTGCTGATTATGGAACAAATCGCTTATACAACACATTTGAATTTGACATAACCCTCTGTATTACAATTCATTCTCTTCTCTTAATCACATTTCCTCCACTCTGGAGTAACAGGAATAAGTCAGAGGTCCAGAAGACACACATATGCATATAATGATATTATAAATTACAAGGTTACACTGATTCAGTTTCTTCATATGATATTAAAAAACAGCATGCTTGATGTAGTTGTTAATCATAATAACAAGAACCGTGTGACCTGTAAACCAGAGTTTCCTGTAGGGGAGACCGGGGACAAGTGTGACAAAGTTTGGTTTTGATGTCATTACTCAAAATCCTCTGGAACTATTTGGATACAATTTTCATGTAGGTAACTTGTATTTGTGTTCTACTTGTTAACAGTCATCAAATGTTTTTACAAGCAATGTTAGATTCACAATATTGATTTGAAACACAATGAGTCAAATGTTACATCTGCCCCCACATGCAGGGGCGATTGTAACAACACGCATAATACCTTCATATAAACACCAAGGACCACAATAAACTACCAAGAATATAGATATAGTTAAAACTATTTAATATCCATACAACAATTGATTACTTTCATACCTCCAACAAAGTCTTGACAGAAAAACTTTGATAAAGAAGAGACATCAGTGTGTCCTTTGGCAGGCAGAGAGGGCTCATCACAGACCACGTGCATAATGAGTTTCATGGTTCTATCTCGTTTGTGATTGGTGCAATTTGAGATGTTACAATTGCCCCCGGTCTCCCCTATTAAATGTTGACAGGCTGCTGTTGTGCAAATATGCTGTGAATGAAGGGGGTCGTGATCTCCCCTTTTATTGAACCTAATTATGCCACCTGTGTGTTTGAGCCAAACAGGTGCTCCTTCCAAAGACAATAAGCTTCTACTTTTGTGTCAGTATGTCGTCCACTGACTCAGCAGCCGGTCTGTCAAGTGTGTATGAGGGTGAAACGAACATTTTAACGTGGTTGCGAAGATACTGAAGAAATGAAACTTGTCAATAAGGAAATGAAACAGCCACCCAAAAACACTGCAGTAAATGTTGTTGTCTCCCATGTCATGCGAGACATTGCTAACCCGATCATGATAGGAGCAAAACAACTTCATTTTGGAGGTTATAATACAAGTAAAGGTCAAGGTCATGGTTTATTACTGCTTGGAGTCTTGTTTTTGTCAGTGTGCAGCTGTTATCAGTGGACAGATCTGAGCTATGTGAGATAATCACCTGAGGGCACACTGTGGTTCACTTGGGAGGAACATGAGGAGGGAAGATCAGGTAAATCAGCAGCGGTCGCTAACATTTGTAACCACCTGGAGTTCGTCGCCTTCCATAGGCATACACATCACCACCACAGGATGGAAAATGAGTCCGCAAAGCAGAGCATCTCTATCTCTATGCTTTGACCACCAATCTGTCTGTCTTCCAGTTCCTGTTTATGTTAATGAAGTAATATGTCACCCAAGTGCAATGTTATAGCTCCTTTATGTGTTTTTTATGTGTCTATTTATATTTGTTAATACGAAAAAGATAACATAAGGCCAGTAAAGCATGAAGCTTGGGAAAATGGAACATGAGGAGGACAGTAAACACTGGTATTTGCAGCTGTATGGCAGCATGCCTTCATGCTATAGTACAGGGTCATGTGAACTAGCGCGGCAGTTATCAGTCATGTGCTGTCAAGACCCGATATTGTACAGGCTCTTCAAGTCTTCAGCCGTTTAAAGTGACTAATGCTGTGTTCCAGATATGTCAGGAATTTAGAAACTGCATTTCTACAAATAAGATGAAACGGCAAACCTGATTTTAAAAAAGGAAACATGCTTTAGTGTGCACATTCATGCACTTTGAATGCCACACAGAATATTTTCCAACATGATTACACCCACAAAATATACTTTGAAAAAGTAGTTAAACCTTAAAATTCAAAATGTTATGTTAGAGGTGCCAGTATTGTGTGCTGATATGTGAGATATACTATTATATACTATTATTATTATTATATACAGTAGCTATTGCATTATGTTTAACAAATCACTGAAGTTGTCTGACACGGTGTCACTTTATTAATTGTCTCTGCAGGGAACAAGGACAGCCCTATCTCCTCTACATAGCGTTGGCTCACATGCACGTTCCCCTTGCTCCTCCGCTCCCCCCGGACGCCTCTGCCACCGCCACAGATGACGACCAAGTGTACGCTGCCAGCCTGCGAGAGATGGACAGCCTGGTGGGGGCGGTAAAGAGCGCCTCTGATGACACAGACAAAGACAATACTCTCATCTGGTTCACCGGTTAGTCAGCTGGATGGATTATGTCTACTAACTACCAGTGTTATTCTGGAAAAAGCTTGATCACTTTTGTATGTGTGTGCGTTGTGTTTAGGTGACAACGGTCCATGGGAACAGAAGTGCCAGTACGCAGGAAGTGTAGGACCTTTCATGGGAAAGTGGCAGACCAGCAGAGGTAATTGGAAACTGCTTCCATGCATGCCTAATGAGGGGGATTGATGCATTTTATTGCTAAAGTCATCTTCTGCCTGTGTGTCAGGCGGAGGCTCAGCTAAGCGGACCACCTGGGAGGGAGGTCACAGGGTGCCGACAGTGGCTTATTGGCCCGGGAGGATCCCTGCAAACACCACCAGCTCTGCCCTACTCAGGTATTTCCATATTACTAATAAGAGACTACTTTAAATCCCTCAAATACTAGATCAATATGATAGATCCAATCCTGTTTTACCAAGGCATAGTCCTAGTTAATTTGGGAGGGAGATACATTCAGAGACATTTTTAGCCATGCTAGCGGGGTGGTAATGTCAGTCGGTTGGTTGGTCGATAATTTTTTTGGCAATTATCTTTACAGCCGTTGGATAGATTGCCATGATATTTGGTAAACAATCTCCACGGTGCCCAGAGGATGAATCCTAAAGGCTTTGGTGATTCTGTGACTTTTCATCTAGCGCCACCAGCAGGTCAAAGATTTCAAATTTAAGATTGAACACATGATGCAAAACAGTCCCCTTTCTACCCTCTTGCAGTGGTATGGACATCTTCCCAACCCTTTTGTCCCTGGCAGAGGTAACTCCCCCCTCAGACCGGCGTTACGACGGCATCGACGCCACAAATATCCTCCTGCATGGTGAACAGACTGGTCATGAGGTACTAACTAGTTTTTGTTGTCAATCTTACTTTGGTTTATACAAATAATTCCCCCTGTTCTGTCAGTGGGAGCCGTGCATTCTTGGGGTCTTCTTGCAGCTCTTCTCCTCTTTCTTGTAGTTTCTGTTCCACCCTAACAGTGGTGCTGCTGGGAAGTTTGGTGACCTGCAGACAGTTCGAACAGAGAAGCACAAAGCTTTCTACATCACAGGTAAAGGTCACATACGACCTGTCATATGTGTCCACAGTGCAAAGAAACAGTCACACTACATTACGCTCAGTGTTCATTAATGTACGTCTGCAGTGCTGCTTGTTATGTTCTGCCACCATGGTGGAGGGTATGCACGACATTGTGTCAACATGCTGGTAGTGGTACCAGTCTAGTGGCCTGTCTGTATTCTCAGAGCATGACTCAAAAGGATGTTTTAGCAGCTTCATTCTCATAGTGCATCATGCTGCATCTTTTGTCTGTTTCCATAAACCACACTTAACCTAGGCATGTTTTTGAGTTGCATTTTATTTTGTCAAGAAAAATGTTTAGGCAAGGCAAAAAAGGGTAATATGAAATACACATATCCTTGTTTCTTTGCAGGTGCAGCTGAGGCGTGCGGTGGTGCAACAGGGAGGCAGCAGCTCCATGACCCGCCGCTGATATTTGATCTGGAACGCGACGAGGCCGAGGACACACCCCTGCAGGTCGAGACTCCCGAGTACCGGGCGGCGGCGGAGAGGATCGCCCGCGGGAGGGAGAAGCTGTTATGGGACATTGCCACCGACAACTCAGTGTCCACAGCAGACTACAGCACAGACGCATCAGCGGCGCCCTGCTGTGACCCCAGACAGGCTGTTTGCCGCTGCCACACGCTGGGCTGAAAAGAAGCACACAGACGTACTCAAACAGACGTGGAGGCAGATAACTCCTTTAGACGTGCTCAGCTGTTTTGTTTGTAGAAGGTGTTTTTTGTCCTGACGCAGCAGGAGACGAGCAAACAAGCAGAGACAGCTGTACTTTGACCAGTTGGTATTGTGAGGTCAATAATTTGGGACAGATATGATCCTTCAGACAGTAAAAACAAAGCTACAATGCAGTGTAATACGTTATACAATGCTTTTTAATGTCCAAATCTTAGCGTTATTATTATTTTATTATATATTTGATGAGATTTTATACAATATTCAAGCATTAGCAACATAAATGATGCTATTTAAAAAAACAAAATCATAAGTACACCATGCAGAGGTTGAATCACTTCTCAGCTTTAATGAGTTTCTGGTGTCCAGTATTGAACAGCTCAATGCAGCGTACTGGTGTCCTAACAGCGCCACCTTTTGGCAAATCAAATGGTATTACCATGTTACTTATTACAACAGTGCTATATATAAATGTTATATATACACATTTTATACACACAGTAAAAATCCTCAATATATATTTACGCACGGTAAGTCTATGCGTCGATGTGTAATACTTAAAACATTTTGCAAAAAAGAATATTTAATACATCAAAGTAAAAATGACTTAACATACTGTATTCAGCATCATGTAGTAAATAAAAAGGTCGTCAGGATATCACTGAAATTCAAGGACGTGTAACTTTTTGTCGCGTACAGCTTCAAGCTCTTCACAGTTAGCTGTTGACTGCTTTTCCTCCTCCACATATTATTATCAGGTTACATTTGTGACTCCGCAGGTGTTTAGTCTCATCTATCGCTACCATAATTAGTACGACAGCTGCATCTGCAAGTCATATAATACTTACCGCATGTATCGTGATTTAAATAGTGTATCACACTTACGACATCTTTTTCCTTCTTTAGTGAACTCCTGCTCCTGTTTACTGAGATGTGATGACGCATTTAATGCCCATTGATAAGCTCCCAGATTCCCGATTAACAAAAATGCCCTTATGATAGATTTTCAGACGCAAATTTCTAAGATTTTTTAAACAAGACATGAGTTTTTTATAATATATTTATATTATTGTCTGATAGCAATCAGCTTGTTTAGAAGCTGCTAAAAATGACCTTTCAGGTGACCTCTCTTAAGAGCATTTTTGTGAATCCGAGCCCTGGTTACTCTACATTCGGCTGCAGGCCAAGCCCGCCTGTTGTATATTCAGTCTGCTCACTAATCTGATTGCTACCATGATAATATTGTGCAACAATAACATCACTGTGTTGTCAGGGTTTCATTATTTTATAAAAAGTTTTAACACTGTTGTTAATGGCGTAATATGGGAGTTAACAGTGTTTTTTTTGTTTTTTTTATCTTTACTCCTTAAAAAAAGTGAGAGGGACGCAGAATACAGAAACACCAGGAAGTAACGTTCTGGCGAGATTTGACCCGAAGCCAGCAGGGGTGCATGTGGAAGGGTGGGTGGGGGATCCACGATGTCTCAACACAGGAATATTTTGTCCACCTTCCCTGCTTGAAACAGTCTGATTGTTATGTTTCATGAGAGGGAGGTTTGGTCAGTTATTCTGGTTGCCGAACGGAGGGAACTCGTTCTCGTCGTCCAGACAGACGGGGCCCTCGGCGAACTCGTGCTCCGGGATGACCTCGCCTTTCTGGGCTCCACCTTCCTCAGAGTAACCTGGGAAGAGAAGGGAGGAGGAGAAGGTTTTTGTAGCCCCTAATCTGTCGTTTTTTTGTTGTTGTTTTTTTACATATGTTTTCGAAAGGATGTACTGTTGTGTACTGCTGTCAGAGCTTAGATGGCATCTCAGACGACTACTACTTCCAACCCCCTACATTTATAATCCAAACTCATTAGACAATTTGGTTAATGCTATTACTTTCAGACATATAACAGTTATATTGTAAAACACTAAAAGTACTCGAAGCACTGCTTTTTTCCTGCATTGACGCTTATTTATCTGCCAGATATGAGCCATTTGAGTTTTTGATGAAACCATTTCTCAGATAATAACTAATTTTAAGGAAATATTTCTTTGTCAAAAATTACTTAAATGGATAGTTCGGGTGTTTTGAAGTGGGGTTATATGAGGTACTTCTCCATAGTCAGTGTATTAACTAGAGTAAATGACGGTCTGCACACCCCCAGTTTGGAGAAACAGACAGAAGTTACTGCACAGAAGCAAAGCAATGTACTGCTGTGGACGGGGCCGGCAGCAAAACATATTTTAGCCACCTAAAAGAAAGGCCCACATAAAAAAAAGAAATATCACTTTAAGTGTACGCTATATTTAGAATATATTCACTGTTTTATCTTGCCGTCAGACAGCCCTTTCTAACAGGAAACTGAACTGAAAGTGAAACTTATCTATGCTCTCTTCAAAGCCACCAGATTCCGTTGACAAAAACAGTATAGATAGATAGGTAGATCAGTTCCCCGTCAAAAAAAGGCTGTCTTAGGGAAAAATAAAGCAGTGAAAATATTCTAAATATAGCGTACACTTAAACTGATATTGATTACTTTCAGGTGTATAGGTGGCTAAATTACGTTTTGCTGCCAGCCCCGTCCACAGCAGTACATTGTTTTGCTCCCGTGCAGTAACTCCTGTCTGTTTCTCCAAACTGTCATCTAAACTTCAAACTTAAAATTAAAAACTTTATTAGATTCATCATATCATCATCACAGGCCCATACATAAAATTTGACCTCTGCAATTAACCCATCGTTAGGAGCAGTGGACTGCAGTAAAGCGACTTGGGGTTCAGTGTATCGCTCAAGGACACTTCGACATGCAGACAGTAGGAACCGGGGATCGAGCCGCCAACCTTGCAGTAATAGGGAGGTAATATACTGACGGATGGATGAGTACCTCATACAACACCAATTCAGAACACCCGAAATATCACTTTAGGAGTACTTTTGTTTTGGATTTTAATTTGAAATATTCCCGATATTATTTGCATATGAATCTTTTATCTTTAAACAAAACAGCTCCATGTTTAAAACAGGTTTCAGGACGTCGCATAACAACAGTGGAATCCACAGTTAAAACCTCACACATATAGTATAAGAGCTAGAATGATATAGTGCACAGTAGGTTTTAAGGAGTAACTGTCAAGTATCCAGTTAAGAAAGGTTTTCATCAGTTTCTGATTAGGAATACTGTACCCATGAGAGTGGTGGAGGATGGCGGGGTTGAAGGGAGAGCCACAGTGGCAGCGTATGATTGGCTGGCTGGTTGGGGAGAGACGTCCTCTGGATTCTCCTCTTCCTTCTGGTCCACCTGCTCCTCGCTGGAGTCAAACAACCTGCACCAACAGAGCAGACAAAAACTTATCGTAACACCCAACTCAAGTTATGGAATATTGTTTACATTTAGACATTTATGCACGATGCAGCCCACTAAGACATACACACCTGTGTTTTTGGACCAGGACGCACTCGCCTCCATCCTGTGGATCCACGTTATAAATGTAGAGACACCCGTCTGAGGACGCCACCAGCAGGCGAGGGAGCTTCTGAATCCTGACAAACAAAACACACACAGAAGATGTGAATACACGTAAATACACCTCTTAAGAAAACATCCCTCTGGTTTTGCTCTTCTGCCTTACGTAGCCAGGGCGCAGATGTTCTTAAGGCCAAACATGTTGAGTCGCACCGTGGCGAAGGCTCTGTCCTGATGCATCATGTCGGACACCTGGGCGGGCAAGTAGGTGCTGGCTGCCGTGAACATTTTGCCCATGTACGCCGACCATGTAGGAGACTCCTCGTCTTGACTGGTAGGAAACAACACGGGTCATAGTTTAAAGGTGCAAAGATGAAGCGTATTAAAGAGGACATATTGTGCTTTTTCCCTTTCCTTTAGTGTGTTATATAGTTTTTTTGTTCATGTAAAAGTTTGGCAAAGTTACAAAGTCCACGCCAAAGGGAGTTACTCTCCGCCACAGAAACACTGCTCCTGAACTGCCTGAAACACCTTACTTGAAATCCCGCCTTTTCTTCCGTAACGTGGTGATGTCACCAGGTAACATATTTGCATAATACCTGCCTAGCGGCTAGTTTGGAACGCCCTCAAACAAAGCTAGTTAGAGTGGAGCTGGAGCGGAGTTCGAAGAGTTTGGTTCAGTTGACCAATCACAACAGAATGGGCGTTTCAGACAAGATTATAATAGTTTTGAATTTTCAATACGTTACGTTTCAGAGGGCCAGGTATGTCTCAGAAGTATTTAGCTACATGTACATACAAAATACATGGTTGGAGTACTCTGTAGGAATGACCATAATATTTAATGTTTAATCTTCGCGCTACTTTAGTGTCCGATGTGAAGCAATGGTGGCATAGCACCGTCTCCTGGAATATCACGTCCATTCGATTTCTTTGGTTCAACGTCACGAGAGTTGACGGAAATTCATGCTGTTCCCTTTTTTCAGTAGTGATAAGCCTTTTCAGTAGCTAAAAAAAACCTGAAATTTAATGACATTCGTTTTTATTTTATTTTCATTTAGTTTTTATTTAGTTTCAGTTTGCTAAACATATTTTTCACAGCTTGTTTATGTTTTAGTTTTAGATAACTATATTAACCCTGGTTTCAGACAGAGGGTGAAAAGAGGTGCTGCAGCACAGCCGGTATGAGAAAAATAAAACGTTTATTGAACATTAAAGCATGTAAACATGTTCTAGTAGAAATATACTACAAAATATACTACAAAATACGAGTATGCACCTGAGAATGAGCATAATAGGTCCACTTTAACATTAATAAATCATTACTGGAGACATTCAGATTTCTTTCTGTAAAACTGAATTACTTTACATCAGATATACAGCAGAGGGTGCTGGTCATTCCATGTCCACTGTCCTTCTCTGAACCATGCAAGGTTCAGAAAAGGACAATGGACATGGGAAGCAGCAAAGAACTCTGCAAATAACAGGGTTTATTTTGATCTGGATGAAAGTACCAGCAATACTACATCAGCTTTATCAGCACATTGTGTTAGTCAAGTAAGTAATCAGCTGATCTACAGAAAACAAATCAGTAGAAACAAACTGACTGTGTGTATATGTGATTGTGAGTGTGTTTACCTCGGGCTGTGTTGCTCCAGTTTAAAGATATGGACTGTCTCAGTGTTGCTGGAGGCGCACAGGAACTGGGCGTCCGCGCTGAAGGACAATGAACTGATGCTAACATATCTGACACACACAGACAGAAAAGGACAGAACAGTTATGATTCAATATACATTTTTATTTGCATTACTCAAACACATACACATGATTTGTTTATAAGCCAAATTTAAGACCACTACAGTGTCCCTGAGTCTAATGTTTCCACCATTCAGCTCCTCACATTTCTGTAGTCTTAATCACTGATACTCGGACATTGACACTGGAAGTGCATCCACAACCATTGGCTACTGAGCAGCAGGAGTTGTCTTACTCACCTAAACACTAACTGTTGAGTAACAGGGACGCTCATTTAAACTGCTGACCTTCCTGTCACGAGCCCTTTGTTTAATCTCCATGAATCATCTCATCCAGCTTGCTAATACTTTCAGATTGAACTACATGACAACATGAGTGCTAACCTTTTCATCCCTCGGCGGAATTCAAACAGCCTCTGTCCCTCGGGGACGCTGAAGACTCTGATAACGGTGCCCTGTAGAGGAGGAAGTGGTCAGAGTGGACAGAGCGCTGATGGGCGATAAAACAGAGTATACGGGATGAAAAAAGGGAATCCTCACCTTCTCTGAAGCGCTGGCCAGTTTGGTGCCGGAGGCGTTGAAGGTGAGGGCCGCCAGGGGACTGTCGTGAGCTTGGATCAACGTCAGAGTGCTCTAAAGGGGACATCGGCATCAACACTGAGCCGCTTGTCCACTTATTTGTTTTTCCTTTGTTGCTATTTTAGAGTTTAAGGTATTGCCTCACCAGGTTGTTGGCATCGTAGACGGTGATCTCTCCGATGGTGGCGCTGCCAGGGTATGCCAGGTAGGAATTGCTGTGGTTGACGGAGAGAGCGCAAAGACCTACAAGAGAGAACAGAGGATGGTTTAGGCAGTTTCCTGTCTTCTTTTTCCTTCCTTGTGATTCTTTTCCCACCTTTAATCTTCTTCTATTCTATGGACCAATATTTGCCAGTTGCTTTACAACGGAGCTACATATGTATTATCTGTCTGGGTCTATTATTTGTCTAGTATAGTCCTGAACACTCCCAAATATAACACAAACACAACATTGAGTGCATGGTTTGAGTACTTTATTTTGAGTATTAATAATACAAGACTACATTGGTACTGTGCACCCTGGCAAGTAGCTTTAAAGGTGACATATCATGCTCATTTTCAGGTTCATACTAGTATTTGGGGTTTCTACTAGAACATGTTTGCATGCTTTAATGCTCAAAAAACACATTATTTTTCTCATACAGTCTGTCTGAATATACCTGTATTCACCCTCTGTCTGAAACGCTCCGTTTTAGTGCCTGTCTCTTTAAGGCCCCCTCCTGAAAAAGTCCAGTTTGCTCTGATTGGCTTGCGAGAAAAATATGGCGCACCTTTGCAAAGGTAGTCCTCAAACTGTGGGTGATATATTTTAATGAGCCTGTATGTGACACAGGAAGAGGAGCCAAATCCGAATGGCTTGTTGAATCACATGTTTTCTGATCTCGGCAGCACATAAAAAAATGGTTGATATGCTTTCCCGATACTCAAATGTATATGCACACGCACTGAAAAAGTTAGTTTTTCAGGATATGTCCCCTTTAAAGCAACGATATGTACATTCTAAAAGAGGAAATAACACATTCAAATGGGAAGTTGAGCTCATAAGCAATAAAATGCACCCTTGCCATACAAACTGTGATTTTGCTTCTACAGCCTTACTGTATTTGGTCTGGTATGACCAGTAGCTTCTGGTGGCTAACGTTAGCGAACTAGTTCTACGACTGACATTACTGAGTCAGTTTGCTGGCTTTGTGACTCCTCTCTGTCGTGCTACTGTTAAACTATGTGTGGTAGCGTTTACCATTATCCTGTGAATGTCACTTGTGACCATAGTGGCCTCTTTAAAGTGAAGTAATTAACAAGATTTTGGTCAGAGTCTCTAGGAATCAATAGGGCTGGGACGATATGCTTATCTCCCGATTTGATACGATAACAATACTTGGGTGCCGATTCAATATGTGTTGATATTTTTAAGCATTGCGATTCGAGTAGTGTGAATCAATATTACGATATATTGCGTTTTTTGTTCACTTTTTAACAGTAGACCATGGGAAAAAGTTGAATCATACACTTCTAGGGACTTTTACTTTGGAAAATCTCTAAATTGATACAGTAAAAAATTGGATTTTCAGCATATACAGTATGTAATCAGAGATGTCCTGAAGTCATTGTCAGGAATTATGGAGCAATGTTTTTTAATAGCACCACAATCATTCAGAAATGTAGCTTTTTCAAGGTACAAATATGGGACTTTTACTTTGGAAAATCTCTAAATTGTTACAGTAAAAAGGTTTGATTTTCAGAATGTATGTAGTCAAAGATGTCCTGATATCAAATATATCAGGAATTATTAGTAATTTTTTTTCCAGTAACCAAAAAATCTAAGAATAAAGACATTTCCCTCACAAAGTAGTGGTATTTTCTGTCTTTATAAGGGAAATACAACACGTTTTCAATGTGCACACTTTTTGATATGGTCTATAAATAGGTAAATGTCTTTATAACAGCTTGAGCGTACCTGTGGGGTTGGTGGGTGTGTTCAGCAGGGTTTTGAGTAGTTTCATGTCTTTGATATTGTGGATGTAGACCGACTCCTCCAGGCACACCACCAGCCGCTGTGGAAACGGTGACAGACGGAGAAATCATGAATAAAAAAATAATATATACGATAGCACAGACCCGAAGCAACAACTCTGATGATTGCAGGTGCAGAAAGATCCACTTCCTGTTCTTACCTGTCTGTTGAGCCTGACGGAGAGGATGTTGTTGGAGTAGCTGTAGTTACAAATCTCTGTCCCTTTCTTGAAGTGGTAGACGTTCATTCGCCGTGGCATGGACAGACTGACCACCACCACCAGGCTGCTGGAGAACAGTCGCTCCACTATGTACACGTCTTGACACTCTACTGGGAGAGGGACGGGAGAAAGACCTTGGATTGCGTACTTTTACTCAGAAAGCAATGAAAGCTCACATTACCAGTGCACTGGTGGAGGCAAATACAATATGTTCTTATTCCTGTACAATTTCCTGCACTTTGATCACAAACGACAATGGCTTTTACTGTTATCACGCTCAGCTACCCAATGTTTGTTACACATTAACTGACACTGTCAGTCCCCAGACAAAGACTTCCTCAAACTGACTCTGAACTTTCTCTTTCGTTGTTGCTATTGAGGATTAGAAAACTGAGTGTTCTTGTGTTTACGTTCCGTCTGCAGATGAGCAAACATGTCTGAGCTGCTGTATGACCATGGTGAACCTCACAAAAGCTCAAATAATACCGTAACTCTGCAGTAATGTCACCTTAGGGAGGGGATGCATGCTGCCGTGTCACAGTGTTCATATACTGCATATGCACGACTGGATTTGTAGGTGTGGCGGTGCAGGGGGAGCTGTCATGCCACATTATATACTTCCGGTTGTGTTAACTCTTTAAGTCTGCTGCAGAGAGTTAAAGCATAGTGTCCATCTTACCTCCCTCATGGATGCAGTCCAGTTTGTCTGCAGCGGTGACGGAGAAGAGCCGGTAGCCAGTCTTGGTGCCCACAGACAGAGAACTACAAACAAAAACACAAACACAAGACCACTTTACCAGCGACATCCACTGTTGTTATAGGATGAAAAATACAATAATAACACTATAATTACAGTTTTCAATTACAGTGGTTTAAAAATGATCCTGAAACTTTTCCACACGAAGTCTGACGTGTTATATTCGCTGTCACACAAAGATAACACACACACACACATAATAACATTCAACATTTTGATACACATAGTCTACCATTGTTGCAGTAAAATAATCCCAGAAAACCTTGTTTTTTTTATTTATTTGGTATTACTAGAACAGATTAGTGAATGGATTTGGTTAAAAGGAATAGCTTGCTATTGAAAAGAATAGGATTATCCATGTACACATACATGTACAATCACTTGAAAATGGGGTAAAATCTATGTTATGGATGCCACTGGCTCTAGGACTGTTGCTTCCCATCATAGTGTTTTTCCTTGATATGTGGGCTATAAACATTTTGTAGGTGGAGTTATACAAGTATTATATAATAGTATTATTTTCATTATTATTATTGTCATGATTATATTTATTATTACTGTTTTTATCTATTATTATTTTTGTGTGTATTTTTATATTATATATATAATATGTAATCATGTTTGTATTCAGTATTTATTCACTTTTCTTTTATTATTATGTATGTATTTATTTATTTTCTTATTTTAGGAGAGTGCTCTTCTTGTGTCTTTTAACATGCTGTTTGTTTATATGTTTAAACGTAAAAGAAGCGTGGCAATAAAAATGATGCTTCACAATAAAACACATCTGAAACAACAGTGTGATCATCATATACTTGCATCATATACTACTGATAACTGAACCATGCTGTAGTAGTAGTAACATGAGGCCAATGTATGTCCATAACTGACAGGAGGAGGTCACCAGGTCAGATCCAGGTTTTACCTCCTCCAAGGATGGTAGCCATGATTTCTCCCGGACTATCTTATCTTGTTTAGACAGCACAGCCGACTTCTATTGAAATCTCCCCCCAAGGAAGCTTGCCTTATCTTATCATGGCTGAAGTTTTGAAAAGAACATGAGGACAAAGAGATAAAAAGGCCAGGTGTGGCCACCTGGTTAGTTTTACAATCAGAACCACAGGAGATGTTTATGTAAGGGGGACACCTGTATAATCTGCTGGATTTGTCTGTTATAGTTAATAATCCCTAAACATGGTGCAGTAGACAGGTATGGGTGGTCAAAATTACACAGTCGCAAGACCCTCTGAATGTAAAGCTGTTTTCAATAATATTGCTATAACCTCAGAAAATACCACAGTTGTTATAACAGTTACATGTTAATTATTAGCATGTAACACTTACTTTACACTATACATCCTATATACCACTTTATAGACTGCACATATGCACATACTACATTTATTTATTGCACATACTACATGTATGTATTGACGGACTGTACACACTATGTTCACCCATTCACTCTGTATCTTTTATATCTCTAATATTGTTTTTATAATTTTTGTATACCTTTACCTCTCCTGTGTTTCACTCTGTTTGCTGTTGTTGCTGTTTTGACACCTGAATTTCCCTCCGGAGATTAATAAAGGTTCATCTTATCTTATCTTATCTTATTTTGTGAATCAAGGAGGAGGTGAAGCTGGAAACCTGCATGAAACTCTATAGAACAGGCCTGTTTTCAATCAATGTGTGTTATTACACAACAGCCAGAAGTTTGGTTTGACTAGTTTAATATGCAACCGGCCTTGAAGATTAACACAGTGGCCTAGTTCACTTTCAGCTGCTAGTAGGGACTAATCTACAAGTTTTCATGAGGCATATACAGGAGCTTGTAGTTTCATTATGGACGCACACAACTGCCTGATTGTTAGCACTATACTGTTTTACTCTTGTGTGTTATATTCTATTTTAGCTTCTATCCTAGCTTATAAATAAAGCTGCCTTGCCTTGCCTTGCACCTCTACCTGTGTGTATATTTATGTGGATTGTATTTAACTCATAGGCTTTAAAATTGTAGTTTTATCTGGACAGTCTGTAAAGAAATATATAATTTAATGATAGTGTTATGAATGGGATTTTTTGCACAAGTTAATATAATTTGTGAAATAAAGTTACTGATCTTTTAATCTTATGTGTTATACTGTATTTTAGCTTTGATCCTAGCTTTTATTTTTAGCTTGTTTTTATTTTCTAATCTTTAATGTTTTTTATAACTGTTTTAATTATGTGTCTTAATGTTCTTTTGCACTTTGTCAAAATGTTCTTGAATGTTTTAAAGCACTTTGAATTGCCCTGTTGCTGAAATGTGCTATACAAATAAAGCTGCCTTGCCTTGCCTTGCTTTGCCTTATATGTTGAATTAAATAAAAAATATTGTTTAAAACAAAAAAAGAAAAAAAGAAATGTGTGTTATTACACTGTTGTTGTGTTTTTTTTTTGTTCTTCTTCTTTGAGGTATTTATTTGTTTTGTCTTATCTTTTTTTTTTCTTTGTTTTCTTTGTTAGATATGTGAAATACATGACATGTCATGTCTCTCTTTCTTTGATTACTGTGGACATTCTGACTAAACATTTCATTGTATAATTTAATTATTAATATTGTAAGTCTGTCTGTATATGTATATATGTTTATATGTAAAATTAATACAAAATATTGTTTAAAAAAAAGAAATGTGTGTTATTACACTGTTGTTGTGTTTTTTTTTTGTTCTTCTTCTTTGAGGTATTTATTTGTTTTGTCTTATCTTTTTTTTTGTATTTGTTTTCTTTGTTAGATATGTGAAATACATGACATGTCATGTCTCTCTTTCTTTGATTACTGTGGAAATTCTGACTAAACATTTCATTGTATAATTCAATTATTAATATTGTTATGCTGTCTGTATGTGTATATATGTTTATATGTTTATATGTACGATTACTAAAAAAATATTGTTTAAAAAAGAAAGAAATGTGTGTTATTACACTGTTGTGTTTTTTTTTTGTTCTTCTTCTTTGAGGTATTTATTTGTTTTGTCTTATCTTTTTTTTTTTTTTTTTTTTCTTTGTTAGATATGGGAAATACATGAAATGTCATGTCTCTCTTTCTTTGATTACTGTGGAAATTCTGACTAAACATTTCATTGTATAATTTAATTATTAATATTGTTAGTCTGTCTGTATGTGTATATATGTTTATATGTAAAATTCAATAAAAAATATTGTTTAAAAAAAAAAAAAAGTGTTATTACACAACAGCCAGAAGTTTTGGTTTGACTAGTTTAATGTGCAACCGGCCTTGAAGATTAACACAGTGGCCTACTTCATTTTCAGCTGCTAGTGAGACTAATCTAGAAGTTTTAATGAGGCATATACAGGAGCTTGTAGTTTCATTATGCACCCACACAACTGCCTGATTGTTGGCATTATACTGCTATAGCCTTATAAGAGTGTCAGAAAATAAAGTATGTAAAATGAGACTGTAAATAATGATGCAACAGTCAGGTGCAGAAGAGGAGATTGAGTTCATGCTGGGCCCAGCCTGCAGGTCGCTTACTTACGTGGTGTCCTGGTTGAAGGAGGCACAGATGAAGGCTCGGTTCGCATCGAGGCCGTCCGGTGAATCCTGGTTCTCCTGAGACTCCATCGGAGCCGTCAGGTCCGCTGGGCCGAGGTCGGAGGCCTTGGGGCTCGGGTCTAACCCGCCGGAACCCGCTTCCCTCCTCTGCCCCCTCCGATCCGACTCCAAGCGCCACGCTCGCACTCTTCAGAGAGAGGAATGTCTCTGGCTCAGATGGCACACATCAACAACACACATACCAAAGGGAACTATATAATCAAAATCTGAAGAAAAGATACACGATAACACCTCCTTAATGAGCCGCTTCACTTCCCTCAGTCGACTCTATGTTGTTATTATGTTATTAACTTCCAATGTTCACACAGCAAAACAAAAAACAGCTGATGGGTGGATGCGTCACGCTCAGGTGCGTCCTGATTGGCTCTCTCAACTCTCCTTCCCGGCGTTTCTATTGGTTGAGCTGTTTAAAGCCTCTTGTTGATTGGACGCCACAGCTGCCAATCAAATAAGATCCCCCCATTTAAGGGGAAGAGGTCTGATTGGCAAATTAGACTTTCAGTCTTGTCACGAGGCTTTGTTTTGATGATTTCATTGGATGAAGCGTTTTCCTTAGTTAATGCAGAGCACACATCCACGACCCTGGGAACCATAGACTTAACTGCTAAACAAATTTATCTTGGTCTTATTTGACCATATTTAAAGATAACCCCCCCCCACCACCCCAAAAAAACATATATATATAATATTTGTTTGTGTCTTAAAATACTGGTGGACATTAATACATCAGTAAAATATATATATTACATGCATGGTTGGGAATACTTTAGTGAACCATATCATGTATGCTGATGATCTTGTGGTCTTTAATCCAAGTAGCGCTGGTCTTCAGCAGCTCCTCAATGTATGTTCTGTGTATGGTGTGGAACATGATATCCAATACAATGCCAGTAAGAGTGTAGTCTTGATCTTCCGAACGAAGGAGGACAAATGTCTTAAATTTCCAGACTTCAAATTGTCTGATAACACTCTTTGTTTGTAATAAGGTAAAATATCTTGGACATTTCATTACTGAAGGCATGACAGATGATGATGATATTTATAGGCAATGCCGCAAGATGTACGCACAAGCAAACATTTTCTTACGGAAGTTTGGTATGTGTTCAGATAGAGTGAAGATGTTTCTGTTCAGAGCATATTGTACACCACTGTATACAGCCCATTTGTGGTCAAACTATAAAAAGCGAGTTTACAGAGACTTCAGGTTGCATATTCTCAATGATGCAATGAGAATATTAAAAAAAAAGACCAAGATGTTCCAGTGCAAGTGAAATGTTTGTGTCTGCAGGCATAAATACTTTTCAAACTATATTAAGAAATCTAATGTACAAATGTATAGGCCGGTTTAATTACGTTGAGAATGACATAATCTTGCGGTTGTCTAACATCAGATTTAGCACTACACGGTACCAATCACAGATGTGGAGGCACTGGTATAGTTCTTTATATGTAAGGTATTGATGTATGTATATATATTTTAATATTTATATTCTTAATATCTTTTAATCATGACTTTGTATAGTGCTTCCTGTATTGTAATGTATTATATGTAATGTATTGTTGTTGTTTTTTTCTTTTTTTCTTATCTGGACCTTGAGTCTGCAATAAAGTTTGAATTGAATTGAATTGAATAAATTTGTCTAACTATAATTATTATTATTTATAATTATTCTAACTATAATTATTACCTTTAATCTGTGTCATACAGCAATATGAATTCATTACTGATATAATTATCCATATCAAAATATAAATGTGTTATAAATCCAGAATACCAATTTATTACTTACATATTTAACTTAATTATATTGACTATTTGTTATATTTTCTTATATGCGCAGATTACTATTTATAATATACAATATGCACCTGCAATACAACATGCAATATATACATACAGACATACATACACACACACATACACATACATATGCATATACATATACATATACATATACATATACATATACATATACATATACATATACATATACATATACATATACATACACATACTGTACATATACAGACGTAGGCAAAATTGTTGGTACCCTTCCGTTAAAGAAAGAAAAACCCACAATAGTCACTGAAATAACTTGAAACTGACAAAAGTAATAATAAATAAAAATTTACTGAAAATGAACTAATGAAAATAAGATATTGTTTTTGAATTGTGGTTTAACAGAATCATTTTAAAAAACAAACTAATGAAACTGGCCTGGACAAAAATGATTGTATATATATATATATATATACAATATATATATATATACTGTGCGTGTGTGTATATATATGTGTATATATATATATATATATATGTGTATATATATATATATATATATATATATATATATATATACACACAGGCACAGTCAGAATTATAATATATATATGTATATATATATATATATATATATATTATAATATATATATATATATATATACATATATATACATATATATATTATAATTCTGACTGTGCGTGTGTGTATATATATATATATATATATATATATATATATATATATATATACATATATATACATATTTCCCTTTACTTTAAATAGTTTAAGTTGTTTGTACATCATGTTGGAAAGTCCGTGCACATTGCAGTAAACCCAGGAGGTCTAAATAAAGACAAAAACACTGAGAGAGATTCACGTTATCAGTCTAATTTGTAAATCAGATATCAATCGATTTTTTTTTTTCTTCTTCTTCACATTTTCTGAAAACTATTTCCTTGACGTCACGGTTTCCGTGCGCGGCTCCTTTAAGGTTGCCAGGGGTGACGGGCTCACATGTCAGAACGAGGAGAATTGACGTCAGAGGCGGCCGCTGATTGGCTGTCGGCTGGTATCCGGTGGGGCAGCGGTCCAGAGGGCTCGGGAAGAGAGAGAAAACCGAAGCGAGGAGGATCTGCTGGTTATCTGGTACGAGCTTTAAGAGAAATACCATCCATCCCAGAGTCGCTATCAGAGGGCGGGCTCGGCAGCACACATCACAGTCTTTCTTGTGAGTATCGTGCGCTCTCTCAGCCGCTCGGTTCATATGACCTCTGGATAGGTTGAATATGTTTCCTCCGTCTCGTTTGTTTATGATACAGCTCAAGATGGCGTCATCTGAGAGGAGAGCTTTGCCTTTGCACCGAGCCAGCTAGCTAGGCATCACACTAGACTCACTCTGTAGGCCCAGGGTAGTTAGGTTAACATGTATTAACCACACATGTAGTGTTTAGTGGTTGTTATAGTGTAAACTAGGTAGCTTTTCAGCGCGAGTGAGTTCCTGTCAGCCTCCTCTTGAAGCCTTCCTGACCTAGACGCTGCTACAGACAGACAGGGCATCTTCTTCCTCACACTGTCTCTAAAGGGCGATACTCACTTTGTAAACCGTTAGATGCTTTATATTATCCTCCATCCTGCAGCATTTACCCTCGTTGTCACTCATTCAAGCAAGGTCATTTGTGCATCGCAGTGTTTTCTCTAATTTAATTGACTTCCTAGTAGACAGCAGCAGAGGTGGTGCTGCTGCAGCTCTGTAACTGAATTAGAGCATTAAGCATGTTAATTATACACTTTACCTCAAATATCTCAAGCTAAATAAGACTTACTATTCTTAATGTAAGGCAGAAGAGAGCCCTGTTGCCCTGGATCAAGCTTTTAAGCATGTTAATTATGTACTTTATCTCAAACTAAATAAGACTTACTATTCTTAATGTAATGTTGTTGGGCAGCAGAGGTGATGCTGCTGCAGCTCAGTAACTGAATTAGAGAATTAAGCATGTTAATTATGTACTTTACCTCAAATATATCAAATTAAATAAGACTTACTATTCTTAATGTAAGGTAGAAGAGAGCCCTGTTGCTCTGGATCAAGCTTTTAAGCATGTTAATTATATACTTTTACCTCAAATATCTCAAACTAAATAAGACTTACTATTCTTAATGTAAGGTAGAAGAGAGCCCTGTTGCTCTGGATCAAGCTTTTAAGCATGTTAATTATATACTTTTACCTCAAATATCTCAAACTAAATAAGACTTTAATGTAAGGCAGAAGAGTCCTGTTGCCCTGGATTAAGCTTTTTACTTGGTGAATGCAGAGCGACACATCAACGACCCTGGGAACCATTAGACATAACTGCTAAACAAAGCTATCATGGTCTTATTTGACAATTTTTAAAGGTACAAAATATGTTTTTATTTAGTTTGTTTTAACTTGCCTTTATGTAAATTGTTTATTGGTTTATTTTAAGTCTTAAGTTTACTTATAGATTAAATTATTAAACCTGCGGTAGGTAGAAAGTTTTTAGCATAATTGGGACTAAATAAGATTTGCTATTCTTAATGTAAAGGCAGAAGAGCCCTGTTGTTGGGTTAGCTCTTAATTTATCCCACCTGCTCCCAAAAACAGTATCATTTGTCACCTAGTTTATTCCTGTGTGGTAGGTTTAGATTAAAGCAAGCCTGCCAAGTTTCCACCATGAGTGTAGTTAATTGCATAAAAGCTGGTGCCAGCCTCATCTTTGATAACATGGCTTGTAATCTCCCCTGGGCCTAGTCAGATTAGAAAGTATCCGAATCCTATTATCCTGATGCACATGCATGATACACTTGCAGGGGGACAGGATGGAATCGGTCCTCTTTTGTTCACTCATTTTACTTGTCTAAAAAAATTGTTGGTTACACGAGGCCTTCCTGTTTTAGACTACACGGCTAGATCAAGCTCAGAGCCATCCGAAGAAGCTTATATCACAGAGGCCGATCACATGATCTGGGATCTGTCAGGCTATTTTGCTCAGCAGCAGTATTGTGGGCCCTGAAAATGTTGAAACCCCAAGCATTTGCTTTTTATGGTTTTGTTCTGTTTCACAGTGGATTGATTCACCATTCGTCTAAAAATCTAGGCCTCGTGTATGATACTGCCTCTCTGATAGAGGGCTTCTTTCAGGCTGGTGGAAAAGTTGAATTGTTTTGAGTAAATAAACCCAGGACAGACAGGGTGCCTGTCCTAGTTTGTTGTCTGCGGTCAGATATGTGTGATCACATCATATGACCAGTTTTCACTCCTGACACTAAGGAGAAGCATTCAGGCTCCTTAGTGCCAAAACAACACCCCACATCTCTCAGTGTCTTCTCACTCTGGCTCTATTTTTCTCACATTCTCACGTTTTTTTTCTTCTGTCTGTCCGTTCCTCATCACGACACACAGTCACACACCCTACTCTGTGTTGCTTTCTGGTAATCCAGCGACTCCACGTTGTATAGTGCAGCGATGATCTGAAGTCCTTTCCACCCCCACCCCCCGTTACTGTCCACTCTCTCTCCAGTACAAAGGTTAGAGGTCACAGAGCAGGGTTGTCGTCATGGCATCTGGAAGTACGAGCAGCGAGGAGGAGCGGAGCCTGAGGGAGTGTGAGCAGTATGTGCAGAAACACAACATTCAACAGCTGCTGAAGGACTGCATTGTCCAGCTGTGCACCTCCAGGCCGGACCGGCCCATGGCCTTCCTCAGGGAGTACTTCGAGAGGCTGGAGAAGGTTTGTGTGTGAACTTTTTTTGGTTGTCCTTATTGGTCAGTAGCATTATATACTCCCATATTACACCAGGCGGTTACTGTCTCATAAGCCAGACAATATTTGGCATCATAAACTGTATTTATTTACATTTAGTCAGACTATATTTCCTTTTTTTTATTTCTCAGGCAAAAACAACAACACATGACACAGTGGATGTCATAGATGAAGCGCTTTCTCAGTCATTTAGCCTGAAGCACTTTATTTTTCTGTGATGTCATCAATTACGTTTGTTAATCATATTTTGAATTAAAACTTCTATAACTTTCTAACTTTTATTTTTTCATTATCGTGTCCGAGAACAGCAGTTTGGCTAAGAAACACGCAGCAATAACGAAAAAAAACTGTAACATTAAGCGCAAGTTAATTAGCTTTCTAACTGGCATGAAATGTTTCTGCACATTTATGCGCATGACATTTTATTATTTTCTCTTTTCAGTCGTTTTCTGTGTGTTGCTCGCTCTGCAGCGGTGCATAGTGAACAAAACACTGCATTACAGGATTGTTGTATAGTATACACATGCATGACTAGATGTTGGAGTGTACACATGCACTTGGATCAGACTTGCGGAAGCCGTGTTTCAAAACCGAATGCTACATTTACTAAAAAATATCAGTTTAAAACAAAGATAGGCAAAGTTAGTGATGCTTCAAACGATTCATTAAATTAAATTAAAACACACAACTGCACATACATGAATTGTGTGCAAAAGACTTCTTGAAACTACTGCTTGTATGCTGTCAACAGCTAGAAAGATGCACTCATAGCTAGATTCTAGCTAACTAGCTTTTTAATTCAAGGTTGGATTTATTCTAGAATTATTTCATCCTTTTATAATTTATCAGATTTTTTTTCAGATGCTCGCCTGACGGTAACCTTTAAATCGTCTTTTAGTTGTGTTTTATTGAACACTTGCTGGAATGTAGTTTTCATTGAAATCTTATCTATAGGTTTATTGTTCTTTGTGTCTGTTTATGTTACTCTGTGTAGCACTTTACTGCACAAAAAGTGCTTTTATAAGTAACCCATGACCTAACTTTGGAGTACTGCAGCAGCTATAAACCGTGTTGTTCTCACTCCGTCCCCTCCCTCTCTCTTCTAGGAGGAGGCCAAGCAGATCCAGAACCAGCAGAAGGCAGGCAGTTCCCGTTCAGACTCCCGCGATGAGGAGGTTTCTCCACCCATGAACCCCGTGGTGAAGGGTCGCCGGCGGAGAGGAGCCTTCAGCGCAGAGGTCTACACAGAGGAGGATGCAGCCTCATATGTCAGAAAGGTAGACAAAATGCACGCCTGCAAACAGCTACAAGAGTGTTGCAACACTTAAATCTACATGAACGATCTGATGCTATCAGTTTTATGAAACGTTGTGACATCTCTGTGTTGCTCTCTAAGGTCATTCCAAAAGACTACAAGACGATGGCAGCCTTGGCCAAAGCTATTGAAAAGAACGTGCTCTTCTCACACCTGGACGACAATGAGAGGAGGTACCTGTCTTAAACAGTATTGTTTTTTTTCAAGGTCTTTATGAATAAAGTTTTGATGACAGCTGATCAACTCACAAATCTGCTCCTTTCCAGTGACATATTTGATGCAATGTTTCCAGTCACCTACATCGCCGGGGAAACAGTTATTCTGCAGGGTAGGTCGACATCTTTTCAGTGTTTAGTTGAACAAACGTTTATCCAAATCACTATGAGTAATAGGAGTGCCATAAAAAAGAATAAGAAAATAAATTTGGAAATAAAAAGTGGAATAAATAAGTAAATAAATAAATGTGGAAATATAAAGACAAAATATAAAATAATAATTATAAGCATTTTCATTGATTTATGTGTTTGTTTATTTCAGTATATATTTATTTATCCATTTAAAAAAGTATATATTTATTTATTTTTTTGCATATAAATTACTAATTTTGTTTATTTGTATATTTACAAGCAAATATTTATTTTCATATAATGCCATTTATTTATTTGTATCCCTTTGCTTTTCCTTATTCTTTTCCCTATTGCTTTTGCTATTCCTTGAAGGGCCAAGCTGTCAATCAACTGGCTTTGGGCGGGCCTTCCTGCCCAGACTAAGTAGTCACTTCCTTCACACATATACTCTATACTTTTATATTTCATTACTTCTCTTTATATTTCCACATTTATTTGGTTATTCTTTTACAGATTTGTTTTTGTTTTTATGGCACTTCTATGTCTCCATAAATCCTAGCATGTCTTGGTGTGATGCTAACGCTCTTGTTGTATGCACCCAGGTGACGAAGGTGACAATTTCTATGTTATCGACCAAGGGGAGATGGATGTGAGTATTGGATCCTCGTCATGATGTACAGGAAATGTTTATGTTTTTTTTTCTCAATGTTGCATTTTTAATACCTCGGTTTCTACCCCTCTAATCTGTCAGGTGTATGTGAACAATGAATGGGTGACCAGCATCGGGGAGGGAGGCAGCTTCGGAGAGCTGGCCCTGATATACGGCACCCCGAGGGCGGCCACGGTTAGAGCCAAGACCAATGTCAAGCTGTGGGGCATCGACAGAGACAGCTACAGGAGAATACTTATGGTAAGGAGGCGTTTTATTAGTACAAAAAATTGTTTAAAAGTTTTACGCACTTATATACTAACAAAACTATCTTTCTCTTCAGGGAAGCACTTTGAGAAAGAGGAAGATGTACGAGGAATTCCTCAGGAAAGTGTCCATTTTAGGTGAGTTAATTTTTCAAATCGGCCTCATCCCAAAAGTTAAAAATAGAAGAAGAAGCAGCACGTTACTTGCGTTCTGTGCTGAGATTAAAATAACCTGAAAGAGCATATAAAAATATCCTGGTTCAACCTTTCAAATGAGTTGTTTCTTTTCAGGGTTGTCTGTCATTTCAGCTGACTCCTTTCTTCTGTGTTCTTCCCTTCCTCAGAGTCTCTTGACAAATGGGAGCGTCTGACAGTCGCCGACGCCTTGGAGCCCGTCCAGTTTGAGGACGGACAGAAGATTGTTGTGCAGGGAGAGCCTGGAGATGAGTTCTTCATCATCTTAGAGGTATACACTTGATCACTAACTTTGTCTCACATACACACACACTTGCCTTCAAAACACGCTACGTTTGTCACAATACCTGAATTTTACCTTTTGAACTCGGAAGTTGAATCAGTTCTATAATCGACTGTTGGCCTCGTTACGTCACTTTAGAAAGTGTTAATGCCGTTTCATATTTTCAGCTCTTTCAACTAAAACAACCTATGTGTTGTCTAAACATACGCGCCCTCTTGTGGTGATGTGAAACATTTGCCTCACCCTTAACACGTATTTGATCTTTGAGCTGAAAAGGTAGTCGGTTAACTGATTGGTCGATTAACAGAAAATTAATTTGCAACTATTTTGATCATCAAATAAATAATAAAAATGTAACAATGTGACAAATACTGGCTCCAGCTTCTCAAATACGATCATTTGTTGCTTTTTTTTGGTCTAACATTCTGTTGGTTAGAAAAAATAAAACAATCTGAAGATGTCACCTTTGATGGATTTTTTATTTTCTATGATTTTGATGATGATTTTTTTTTTTAATGACATTTTGTAAATCAAATAATAAACCAATTAATCCATAAAATAATTGGCAGATTAATCAATCATGAAAATAATCCTTAGTTTAAGCCCCAATTTGATAAAAAAAAATCATAAATATTAAATGTATTCTTGCTTAATGGTACTAAATGGATTAAATGTTAAGTATTGTGACAGAGTCTGCATGCATGAGGAGATTTCACTAAATTACGTATAATGTCTGTATTTCAGCTTCTTATGTGTTAAGTTCTTTAATTGATTGAAAACTTTATCTCAATATGCCATTTGAATGTGATGACTCTAGGGCCCCTAAAAATGAATTGTTATAAAAGTGCTTGATTCATGACGATTTAATGAATGTTATATATATATATATATATATATATATAATATTATTATAATATTATATATATATATATATATATAATATTATTATAATATTATGTGATTAGTTAATTGCTTAGTGGATGAGTAATTGACTTTAAACTCACCTTTATTATAAAGTATTGACAATTATTTCAAAACCTGTTTGCCTTTAAAAATTTACTTTTATGGTGATGATTTTTTCTTCTGATACAAAGTGTTCATGTAACTAAAGTCAAGAGATGAACAAGATGAAGCTGCTTGATCCAAACTGATCTCTGTGTGTGTGTGTCTCAGGGTTCTGCAGCTGTGTTGCAGCGTCGCTCAGAGAACGAGGAGTTTGTGGAAGTGGGGAGGTTAGGACCCTCTGACTACTTTGGTAAGAACTAAAAACATCATCACAGCGGTCTTTTATTTCATTAAATTAAATTATATTGTTTTGAGGTGCTAAAAAAAAATAACTAATGGCGCTAAACACATGATAAAAATGGCATTCTGTTACTATGTGAGGTTTTAAACTGTGCGTGTGTCTCTGTGTGTTCTTCAGGTGAGATCGCTCTGCTGATGAACCGTCCCCGCGCCGCCACCGTGGTCGCCCGCGGCCCCCTGAAGTGCGTCAAGCTCGACCGGCCTCGCTTCGAGCGCGTCCTGGGTCCCTGTTCGGACATTCTCAAACGTAACATCCAACAGTACAACAGCTTCGTCTCGCTGTCTGTCTGAAGGGGTGTCTCTCTCTCTCTTTCTCTCTCTCTCTCTCTCTCCCCACCTCCCTTCCTCCTCCCTTCACCCTATACCCTCTTTCCTTCTTTTAGACCCAGGGTCCACCAATGCAATTTGCTTTTTTTGGTCACTTTCTTCTTTCTGTTTCGCTTTTCTCCCTTCTTTGTTTTTCCCTTTTTACACACATTTTGTTGTTACCACCCGTCACGCCGAGGTGACTTTTCAGCCATTCACCAGCGCTTGTACCAGCTGCTGTACGCTACCTTGTAGGCACAGTTACATCACTTGTTACCTATGTTATATATGTATTTTGCTGGTTACGCTTTCTTTTTAGACTTAAACACACAAAGCAGGATTGTTAGGAAAGACATAAGGGTCTCAGACTTGATGAGACAGGACAATCAAACTTTACACGGCGCTTTTTGGTGAATTTGTTACAGATTTCTGTTGTAGATTGAAGTAAAGAGAGGACTCCTTCTTCCCCGTTAAAGAGTTTCCTTTTTGACATCAGTTACTCTGATTAGATATACAGCGTAGAGCAGAGCCTAGGTTTCCAGCTACACGACGGCTGTGCTCCATTTGATGATTTTGGTTACCTTTTTGATCGGCACGATGATACGACGGCGAGTCTGTTTTGCTTAATGCGAGAGAGCTTGTACAACTTTTCATTTTATTGTGCAGCTACCAGGCTAGTGCCAAATTGTTGATTATTGTCAAGACGCAAAGATGCATAGCCGTGGAAATGCAGCGCGCGTTCTGTTTCCCTGACTATTTGGAGCTCCGAACAGGAAGTAGTTATTATTATTATTACCCTTATTGTCCTCTTTAATCGGTAGAACGACCATACAAGAACTGCCTTGACTACTCTGAGGAAAAAAATAAATAAAAAAAAAAGAAAGGAAAAAAAAAAGTATTAAGTGTATTTCAGTATTCAATTTTTTTAGTATATACCAAATAACTTGGTCACTCTTCTGCTATGGTTTGTAATCAAAATGTTATCATAGTATAGTTCAAATCGATCATAGTTATATTATTATCATTGATTAAATGATAAACTTATGGTTTGGAGTGATGGTGATCTTAAAAAAATCTGTTTAACTGTCTTTTGTAAACACTTATTTTTCCATAAATTCTATTTTAGGTGTCCAGTGCCACAAAGTAAATAAATGCTTCTTCTTGTCAAACCGACAAAAAACAGTATGTAATCGTATTGTGTAAAACGTCATGGGTTTTTAAAAATAGATCGAAATGGGTAATTCCAGGTTTATTGAAGTGAAGTCTTGAAAAAAAAAAAAGAAGGTGGTTTATGGATTTCAGGACATCTGAAGTATTTATGTATTAAAAAGCATCGCAGGTGAGCTGACGGGCAGAGTGAGCGGATATTTATTTAAAACTAGTGTCATTGCTTATTGCCTGTTGAAAAGGTGGCTGTCTTTTCATCAGAGTAGCTTGTGATCTGTTCTCTATGCTTACTTGGCATGATGTTTTAGGCATCCAGTGATCCGGTATGAATGGAAGCGTGTATTATTAAAAAATAAATCCTGCAGCTGCGTGCAGAAGCAGGAACTTTGTCAAATATTTGGTTTGTTACTCCCTAGCTTAACTGCTTCATGACTATTTAGATGGTATAAAATGTTTTTGTTTTTTTTGTTTCTTTTTTAAAAAGATCTTTACCAAATCACACACTTCTGGATTATAGGCTTAACTCTTCATTCCTGCCTCACTTGTCTGTTACCAGAAAGAAGTCATATGTGTTTCCGTTTCGTCTCAATCGCAGCAAAATGCGCTCAGAATTGAGATTGTACGTCCAAAAAGATTTGATTTTGGTGCCGATTGCAGGGTAGTCAGGTTAGCGAGAGGAGTGTTTTGTCAATGGACATGAGTAATATGTATGTTACTTTACAGTTAAATTGATCATCTTCATCTGATCCACAGGAAATGACTCCGTTAGGGGGGGGGGGGCGTGGGCTCGACTCACCTTTTATCGAAATCTTGTTTTTCGTGTAAATAGCAGCATCATCGGTTTTAGTCCAAAAAAAAAATGTTTTTAGCCACACTGCAATCGTCCCGGTTTGCCTTAGCTTACCTAACCTGGGCTTACGGTAGTAGTCAGTCACTCCTGCTAGCCCGACCCTCCAGTGAGTTTGTTAGGCCCGCAGCGCAGAGGAGCTGCAGGCGATCAGAGGACCATTCTTTTTCTATTCTACCCTGTATTCAGTTTGACCTCCTGTATGTGCAAAGATGTTTATCCTTTTGGTATAGATTGTTCCAGATGGCAGTTTAAGCAATAAAAAAGTAAAAACGATTCAGCTTTGTCTCAGGTTTCGTCCTTTAGGGTTTGCAGCTTTGACTGTGTTACTGTGCTTGTAATGGTGGCTCCAGTTCAGGATGCTTCCCAGTTAAGTCATTCCCTCCTATGACTTTAACTGGGCTTTTGATAAAAACTAATTTAAATGATGTGGAATTGTTTTTTTGAAAGACTAATATTTGGTATAGAGGGTGTTAAAGGGGAACTCCAATATGTTATTTCCATGGCGAAGGAAAAGTTCAATCAATATTTGTGAACATGAGCTCCTCTCTCTGAAGCCAGAAACCAGAGAAATAAGGGCGTTTTCATATTAGATATGATGGATCTGTTCCGTGCCCGAATATAATTTCCCCCCTGCTGCTCCGCTTTCACATTAGTAATGTTGGTCCGTACCCGAGTACACTTGCGTCATCATCCACGTGTATTTGTTGATGTTGAGATCAGCTGTTCTAGTTGGGAGCATCATAAAACATTCAAACCTCACAGAAACAAAATAACAAAACATCATTGTTAGTCTTTCCAACAATCACCAACTCTGGTTTGATCAAAATAAACCCTTATTTCACACTCCGCAGACTATTAAATTAGCTAAATGAAATAAACATTACTGAACTCTAATGCCTACTATTGTTTATATTTGAAGGACCCTCTCGCCTGCCTTCCTGCTTTATCACCCATGGCTGTGCAGGATGAGATCGGCACATGCTGCGCGCAGTTACAGATTTCGGAGGAGACCAGCGGCTTTCAAAACTACTCGCTGACTGCTAACGTTACTCGTGTTAAATAGCGGTTCACTTCCGTGTTTTTGGTACACGTTGCTTTCACACCTGATGCGAACCGTACCCGAGTACACATGAACTGTACTCGAGACCACCTTTTCAAGTGGACGGATTGGCGAGTACGGTACGGAGCGTTCACACTTATCGAACAAACTGGTCAAGTGTCCTCGGATCCGGTTCCCGGTCCCTGATGTGAAAGCACCCTAAGTCTCTAACTTGTGACGTCATAGGGTATAAAGTCGGGAATTGCGAGTGATTTTGTGGACCTGCAGGATGTTTGTTTTCTTTTTTTATACCCACATGAGCTTTATTCTATTGTAGTGTTGTCAGTTGTGAAACAGAAAATGTTCCCATAAACTCAGAACGATCCCCTGGGTGCTCTCAATCTGTAACATCTCTCCCAATTCATTGTCTATGGAGCAGCTCCACACTTTATACCCTATGACATCACAAGTTTCAGTTTTAGCACTCTAGTTTTTGGATTTGGGAGAGAGATGTTCATGTTTGCTGATATTTTTGGACTGTCTTAGACCATAGCAATAACATCTATACATTTTGAAAATGGGCGTAGTTCCCCTTTAAAGTGACTCTGAAAACAGATGTAACATGACATCTGTCCACCAGGGGGCGACATGTCACTGCTCTTTGTAAAAGCCTGATGATAATTGGTATTCATTCCTGCACCAAAACCTATATATAGTCTAATATATTTAAATCTATACCCACATTTTTGAAAGTTAACCTTTCCTCCATTCCTCTTTTGTGAACTCTCATTATTTTAAAACATGCTTTGTTTGGTCAATAATACTCAGTTTTTCCTTTTAAGAGGATTTTTATGACTTTAGACAACTTAGGTCATTTTTCCATGCTGGGATATTTTCAAATAATGAGCAGAAGTTTTAAACTCAATTATTAACAATTGTACTTGGCTCGGGGGAAACTACAGACATTTGCCGATTTGAAATTGTTGCTATTAGTTATTTGGAGTTGGAAAAGTTCAGTGTGTTCCTTCATTTCCTAATCTGTCATCTCTGATTTTCGACAGGGGTTTTAAAAAAAAGTTTATTCCTGTTGCTATGTCTTAGTGGAGATAAACTGTGGTATGAAGGTATTTTACCTGCGGTGGGGAGCACATGTTATTATCCCGCCGCTTATCTGCCTCCCTGCCTGATGTCTGACTATATTTGGCATCCCAAAAATCTCTTAAAAATACCTGTGGTTATTCCTTTTACTTTACATCACACGGAGACCTGGAACGTATCAGAACAAATCAAATAATGAAGGCCAAAGACGTTCAGAGGAAAACACATTCACAGATTTACAATAGGAAAACGTTTGCTTAGTTCAGAACTATTAGTGGTATCAAATGTAGTCCTCAGTTGCTTTAGCTTAGCCATTGGTCTGTCTCAGCCTGTTGTAGTTGACAGTGATGTGGTAAAGCTGGTTAAACACTCCGATGACACGGGAGGATTACAAGTCTGGAAAACGGGGTGGAGGAAACTAAATGGCTGTTTTAGTAGGTAGCAGTTTTTCTCTCGCACATATTCACACTTCTGTTACTTGCAGGTGATAATTTCTCTTCAAAATAACTTTATTTTATAATTATAACATCACATGGACACATAAATCTTTAATAATTCACCACATTAATTCGATAAACAACTGATCCAGTGCATCACAGCTCTCTCTTATGAATATTAATGCTGGTTTTGATGTGTGTGTGACAGCGAGAGACCGCCTATAGCTTCATGTATCAAAGAAATCTCCTGTAATCCTTGACACGTTTACTGTTTTTTTGGTGTTTAATTGTTCCTTAAAAGGTCTTAATTTAAATGCATCAACTCTAAACCTAACCTGATGGTGTAGGTGGACATAAAAAAGTGAGAGCCCTGTCATAAAATGCACCCTTGGGGGAATTTATGACCATGAGAGAAACAAAAGGAAATAAAAGGTACGGCTCCCTCTGTGATAGGAATCTGAGACCAGCAGTGATTCAACCTCCACAATGAGATTACTCAGAAGATTTCAACAGCGTCTTCTTCCATTTATGGCTTCATGTTCCTTAAAACCCATCTGAGCCTTGTTTGCTCACTGCAAACTTCATCTTGAAGTCTTCATGTGGTGCAAATGAGCAGCTATATATACAAAGAGGACCGATGACCCTTTGACCCTGTGTTACCTGACCTTCTCTGTCTCTGTGGCGGTCTGAGGTGTCTCTGTGGATTTGACAAAGTCCTTGGCGATCACATCGTCCTCGCCCAGCCTCCGGACGCAGCGCTGGACCGCTCGGAGGACCTTCTGTAGCCTGCGGTCCAGCGCCGAGAGGTGGGGCTCTGTCAGGATTGGCTGTAAAGGGTCTCCCTCCAGGGACTCCCTCATCACATCGCTGAGTCTGAACTCTGGTCGGGCCAGGAGCTGGAGCCGAGACAGTGTGGAGCGCTTTATCCTGACGAGAAAGAGAAATTCATTTTCCTCCCAAAACTACTCATAACGTATGAATTTCAAATGTGAATCCACAAACAAACTGCACTCTACTTACATGCAGCACTGAGTTAGTGGAGCCAGGATGGACATCTCATCTTGAGAGTGCTTCCCAAACCTAAGCACAAGACGTGACAAGGAAATAAAACCACACTGTAAACAATTGCTGTTAATTTACATCAGGATTTCAACAGTATTAACCTGTTATTGCTAAAAACAGTGCTTTACTGTTAATACAAAAGAAAACCTGTTAAATTACGCTCATAGGCCGTTTTTTAACTGAACTATAATGCATTCTTAAAAAAACAGCACTTTACTGCTGATCAACTGTCTAACTGTCTTTGCATTCTGTGCTTGTAGCCAGCTAGAGACAGACATTTTGGGAAAAGTGTCAACAAGTCTATTATTTAGTGTGACTATTCCTATGTCTGTAACCTGCTAAGTCAATTCATCTAGGCAAAAACATGTTTATTAAAATGTATGTAAAAAATACAACCTAAATAGTGCATTATCAGTAAGATAATGTAAAAGAAAGGTGAAAAACAGCTATATAATGTATCTTTAAACAGTAAATTAACTGTAAAATACTGTGAAATTAATAAAAAAAACAGTTCAAACTGTATTTTTCATTAACATTACAAAACTGTAAATTTCAGCGTCAGTATAATAATGTTAATTTTACAGTAACATAAAGGCAACCCTGCTGCCAGTTCTTTACTGTTATTTTACTGGGAAATTCTTAACAGTGCACAACGGATAATTTCACAATAATTTATAAAGCTCTGTGACATTTTTTGTCTCACCCTCTGGCGTTGTCCAAGTGGAGAAGGAACCCTTCGTCCCCAAATTTAGTAAAAATCTCGTAGTGGTGTCTGTCCATGTTGCCTGTAACGTAGGGACAAACACTTTATAGAAAGATTGTTTCTGATGGTAAAAGTTGTGTGAATAGTAGGTGATGTAACATACTTGTGAGGAAGTCAAAGATGGACATGTCTATGATGTTGAGGAGCCTGTTGCCTGAGTTGTAAGGATACAGCTGCTTTATGGTGTCACAGTAGAACGGATTCACTTCCCACCTTTAAAAAAAAAAAAAGAAAGGACATAAATGACATCATGTTCAGAGCTGTTTACTGCATTTGGATGTTTTGACCAGATGTTTGAAACAATTTGAGCAACCTAAAATTACCCTCTCAGTTCATTTAGATTTTGAGACATTATTATAATGGTGAAACCCGCTCATCAGATTTGTGGAACAAAACAGGAAGAGGCTGCTGTTTGTTTGGTACAAACTGATTTCATGGTACACAAAAATAGTACACGGAGTAGCAAAGAAAGAAAGAAAGGGTAAAATTAAACAAAGCACTCTTCCACCGCTTTTGTCCCCAATTAGAAAAGCCTTTGACCAAAGAGATAAACATCCGACATGATGCATTATCAACAAGATTTATGGGAAATCTGGTCTTTTATTTTATTTTGAATATACTTGAATTTACAATCTGACTGGAGACCACCAACTGTCTCAACCACAGCTGGATTATAGTCAGTAAAAGACAGTAAATTTGTACCATACTGTACCTTTAACCAAACCATTCTGGTGAACATATGTTCAGCAACATCCTTGCTACATCTATTTATATCATAGAATAAAATAAAATGTTATTCTTCCTGAGTGTACAGAGGTTTGGGGTCTTACTCTTCTCGTCCGGTGAAGGTGTAGGAGCGGATCCAGGGGTTGGGGATGGAGATGCGTGGAGCGATGCTGAGGCCGGGTAGGTAGGCTGACAAGGAGCCCTCCAGCAGGTCGGGGCCCCCGCACACTGCGTACTCCGTTTTACACACGTACAGGCACTTGGCAAAGAAACACGTGTTGTTCGCTGTTGGGGAAGCAGCGCGAAATGGCGGAATGCAAAATGAGTGTTAATGTTCACATACAATTACATGCTGTTTGATCAACTCTGCCTTTTCCCTCCAACTGAAGAACATCAAACCAGAAACAAAATAACTCACTGATAGGCTTAAAGGTTCCTACTGATACTGATGCAATGTGTTGTTTGCAAAGATATTGGAACATACTTTAAAGTCTAAAGTGTTGTAAAACATCTGATATTGGCATGATATAGAATAAACTGCAAAAATGGTCTTAATATGGTTTCACCCTTGCCAGGCGTAACAACACCTTACATTTATAATTGTTTGGCATACAAATATGAAATGAAACAGGGAGGGGGGAATTGGAAAGCTATACAAAATATTCACTAAGAGCAGCTCCATTATACAAATATAGAAACTTCAAAGATTCCTCAAAAAAATCTATAAATCCCAAACAAACAACACAAGCTACAGGACACATGAAGCGAATAGTTTGACATTTTGGGAACTATGCTTATTCGCCTTCTTGCCGAGAGTTAAAGGTGCTCTATAACAGTGGTTCTCAAACTTTTCTACACCACGTACCACCTCAGAAAATATTGGGCAATTATTTTTCCTGGGGGGGAATCACTCCAAACAGCATATTATTAAGAACATTACATTATATGCAGGGGTTTTTGAAACATACAGGACTGACTGTTTTGGGTAGGAATGTTTCCATTAACAAAACTTAACTAAACAGAGAGTCCCCCAGCATGCCAAAATATAAAAACATGCACTGCAGGTCCAAAAAGCCCTTTTTTTCGGGGGCAGGGAGGGTACAAAGTACTGTACTTTGTTATTGTCATCTATAGTGGTCGTTTGCATAAAAACACACATTCAAATGATATTGATTATTTAAATATTTGCTTTGATTAAAAAAATCTTGGCAAGCTGCTTAGAGCTAGTGTTAGGAAGTTAAACAGGTCAACATTTTCTCTCTAATATCTATTTTATATTGATGTGAAAACATCTCCTTTAAACAACTGTATTCAAGTTTCTCACCAAAAACTACATTTTATGAGATTACATTTGAACACATCATGCTAACATTGTAATTTACCTTCGCCCAATAGTAATTTTTCCTGAGCCGACTTTGAACACCTCATAACAATAACTCAATGGCACCTCCGTTAAAGTTCGTATCTCCGGTATTTAGCCAGTCAGGACTGTGCTGCCCACCAGCTGCTAACAGCTAACGTTACTAACTCTCCTCCTGCTGATTTCAACACAGATTTTTTGTTCACAGTGTCCCATAGTTTGAGAACCACTGCTGTATACGATATTCGGAGCATTAACATAGCAGCAAACGACTTTTTGCTACGTAAAGATATAGAGGAGTAATGTCTATCTGAGCCTGAAAATGAAGTCACTCTCCCTCTGTGTGTGTTGCATTCAGAGCTTCTCTTTGCTTTGTTGACATAGCCAGGCAGGCTAAGTGTGCCTTTTAGTGCATGTTTGTGCATGTGAGCGTGCCCCACTGGCTAGCTCACGTCCACCACTCTGCACTGCTCTTATACAGCGGTTACAGCTGATAACGCTCTGTTTCATCCATGCAAAAAAACAAAACATCAAAATGTCAAGTTGTATTTTGTAACCCTATGTAAGACCATGATTTATCATGTTTCCCCCTGCTTCCAGTCTTTATGCTATTTTAAGCTAAGTGGAAGTTAACTGTCTGTACCGGTTAGCTTCATACTTGTAGTGTACAGACATGTCGAGAGTCTTCTCGTCTCACTCTTGACAAAAATCTCCAACTATTCCTTTAAAAGAGACCTGCTGGTTCTTTACCTGGCGAGGTGAAGAAGACGGCTCGTAGGTCTTCGTTGTGGGTGACTTGGAGGACTTCTCCTGTGACGTTCACCAGTCTGCCAGCCACCGGCGGGACTCTCCGGAAGTCCAGGACCCTAAAAAACAAGTAGATGAGATTCAGAAGAAAACTCTAATAGTTTCTTGTGTCAGGAAAAGTTTACAGTTCACACAGTTCATGCTTACATAAATTTAATGTAAATGTAATGTGAACCCTGTCAAGATGATGGTATCCTTATCTCCGTCTTGCCTCGCCTCATTTCACAGGAGCCTGCGGTTCATTTTCACTGATGCTTATCAATGAATGTAGCCTACTGACAGTCTCCACGCTGTATAATTTAGCTGGCTGTGTTCATACACACCATCAAGAGCTTATACCTCCCCGAGGGCCATATTTCAGTCTTGTCTCGCAAGCAGTAATCAAACAACAATCAGGGTGTGAAGCTGAATGGCTGTTTCTCAGATCGTCTGCGTTCCCCAACTGCTGATTGCTCGCGATGATGATAAGGGTTGGCAGCGAACGCAGACACAACAGAGAGAGACAACACGCTGCCACGGATTAAAAACACACACCGCCATAAATTAAAAATAGGAGAGAGCAGAGAAATCATCTGTTTGTGTTTGATGAGAGAAACTGTTCATGATTCTTACACTTTAAAGACTTATAAAATATGAGCGGATATACTGTCAAATAATAATTATAGTGATTGTTTGAGTTGTTGACGTGTCACTCCTGTTTCATGTGGTGAAGCGATGACTTATCATTGTGTGTGGCTTCTTAATGATACCGTCTAGCGCAGACGACTGTGTTTCAGAGTGAATCACCTCACCTCAGCTAATGTTGTGCAATTAGACTAAGATGTGTGAGTGTGTGGGTTGTGTGCTCGTACAGCTATCTTTGTGGGGACCAATTTGAGTTTTAGACCTTCAGAGTGAGGACGCTTTTGGAAAGTGAGGACATTTTGGCTGGTTCTCACTTTGGGACCGTCAAGGGCCCGTTTAAGTATTCAGACGTGGTTTTAAGGTTCAGGTTAGAATTATGTTTAGGTTAGGGTAAAGGTAAGGGCTGGGGTCAGACATTTAGTTGTGATGGTTAAGGTTAGGGTAAGGGGCTAGGGAATGCATTATGCCAATGAAGGTCCTCACAAAGATAGACGAACAAGGTTTTGTTTGTGTGTGTGTGTGTTCTGGTGTTTGCCCATAACCTGTGGTTTATACTCATCAGCTAGTTTGGAAATCATGGGCTGGGCAAACATGTTGCAATCTTTGTGTAGGGTGGGTGGTTTATTTGTCAGCACCTGAAGGCGTAGTTTTAAATCATAACTATTTGTTGAAAAACCATTTAGTTGTTTTTTTTAAATGATTGCATTCTGTTTCTGTTCATCAGTGTTATGCTACTACAAGAAGGTTTACAATCTACTTTCATCACTGCTCTTCTAAGACACAATAACGCTAGCGTCAACATGCTAATATGTTCGCAAAGCAGGTATAATATTTACCATATTCACCATCTTAGTTTAGGATATATTAGCCAGTGCCTGAATGGGACCAACAAAAGGTGCCAGAACCTTAATTCAGCAGTTGCATGACATAATCATTGCATGTGTGTCTTGGATATATTTATATCTATACGTATATCTTGGTAATATAGCCCAATTCAAATGTATTTTTGTATGCATTTCATTACATACAATAGGCCTACATACACTAACTAACATAAACGCTTTTTATGTAGCTATTGATGCAAATCAAAACCAACTTAAAATATGATATCTTTTGGCCTACAGATGAAATTGGATAATGAGAAGGCATTTTCAGCACTGTTCAGCACAACATTAAGCTATATGTTTACACAGAGAGGTTTACGCAGGTTTTTAGGGGTACGCAATAAGAAGTTAAGGTACTCGTGGACAAAAATCTGACGTACCCGCCCATTTCAGGCACTGTAATTAGCACTAAACACGAAGAACAGCTGAGGATGATGGGAATGTCATTAGTTTTGCAGGGATTTAAACCTCATTGTGGCGCTAAAGGAAAAGTCAGGGGATCCCCAAAGTCAGTAGGATTCATCCTCTGAGGACAATGAATGTCATGGCAATTCATCCAATAGTTGTTGAGATATTTCATTCTGGATCAAAGTGCTGGACCGACTGATTGTGCCATCCCTACAGCCATGCTGCTGGGGGGAAATCAAAAGTTTAATGTATAAAATTTGATGATAAAGCTTTTTATGTGCTTCTGAATTGGTCCTAATTTAAAATATAGGTATGTTACACTGCTGTTCACAATTATTTAACAGCACTGGGAGCCATTAATAACTCATTTTTACTTGCTTCTTTACTTCCTGTTTTTACTTTTACATTTGCGTCACGTATTGTCCGTTTAAAATAAAGAGCCCAAAGAAAAACATTTGTTGCACTTCAGTATGCGCCAGAGCCATAACTAGGGCCAATAAAATGACAGATGTGCAACAAAAACTAAAATTACCCCCAAGCACCACTGCGGCATGAATTCCCTCAGAGATCTCTTAAAATACACTGAGTGTAACAGAGATGGTAGTAAAACAGGAAGAACAATGAAGTGATAATGAGCATTATGAGTGAGGAGGAGGGGGGCTGCACCTGTCCAGGTGAAAGGCTGCAATCTCTGCATTGTGTCTCTGGAAATCAACAAAGTAGAAGAAGTCTTCTGGAGTCTCCTCGTCCCTCTGCTGCCTGACACACACACACAAGACGTACATAGTGATCAAGCTGCCAGTGAGTATATAATCAACACGACAAATACTATCATCTTCACAAATACTAGATGATTTAGCCTGACGTAAATTAACATAGGACATGACGTGAGATAATGCACTGTAATATACGGATTGCAGAACCACAGAGCTATACTTCACCTAACACTTCACCTTCACTGACCTAAAATCCATTGATGGTGTTTGATATAGACCAGTCAAATGTGGATTCAGTCCTCACCTCATTGGTTTGAACATGGCTTTGGCGAAGTTTTGCATCTTCAGAGCCAGTTTCAGGTGATGTCCGCTTGGCTTCACAACTAGAGCGGAGAGACAGGAAGAGAAAGAAACATTTCTTTTACATTAAGTATAATCTTGAATGTCAGCTTGACGAAAGGAGACGCTGAGTACCAGGTAACTGAGTCAGTACATGAGCTGACGTGTTGCTTTTATGCGGGTTTCTCCTCGTGGCAAACAGACATTATCAAAGCTCCTCAAAGTTCTCCATTTTCTCCACCCATCTGCGTCAGTGTAGTTAGAACAATTTGGATGTGTGCAGACAGGCGAATACATGCCGCACGGAAGCCCCGCGAAGAGCCGTGTCTGATGGTATGACGTTACTCACTGTTATGACGTTAACCTCGCGGATGCGGCAATCATAAATCACGAGTGAGAGCAGTGCAGAGCGGCGGCCGCGAGCTAGCCAGTGGGGCACGCTCACATGCACGTACAGCCGACCCGGCTATGTCAACAAAGCATAGAGAAGCTTGGATTACAACACACACAGAGGGAGAGCGACTTCATTCTCTGCTCAGGTAGACATTACTTCTCTATATCTTTACATAGCAAATAATTGTTTGCTGCTATATTAATGCTCTGGTTATCGTATAGAGCACCTGAGGCCAGTTCAAACTGAAACACTTTCTAGATCTACCAGTTCGGTGAGTAATTGGGGGGTTGGTCACACAGCTTGCGTTCCTCTCTCTCTCTGTCTGGCTGTATATTATGTCACAGCAGTAGGCCAGCCTAACCACAAACACACCTTCCCCCTGCTGCGCTCTGTCTAACTCCAGGCTATTAATAGTTAACAATCATATAAGATTCACAATCACTACTTTTTTGTCTGGAAATGAATCAAACAGGACCAAACTGGCGTAAACAGCCTCTCTGGCCGATGGACTCTGTCGCTCTCTGGTTACTGAAAGTCTTTTGAGGTTAAATTTAAATAGAAGGGATGATTTGTTTTGTTGCATTTCTTCTTGGCAGTGAATGATGTTTGTGTGGTCGGCCACTTCGCTGTGCTGGTGAGGCACAGACAGGACAAAAAGCAGTATATACAAAAATATGTGTAAGTCTGAAATACTCTTTTCGCCATCCAAATTTGTTTTAATGTTCCTATTTCGACATGAAAAAGTATCCAAACAACTGGCTGCATGACTGCTCCATCCGGCATGTACTGTATGATCATTTTTGTTACAACAACATCTATTAAAAGTAGCTTTTTCCATTAATTATCCATCCATACATTTGCAGCTTTGGCTTGCGTGCTGCTCAGTAGTTCAGTAGGAGATAACAGCGTAGGTGGCGGCTGGTATGTAGGTTGAAGCCTGGAAACATTGGCTTTCCTCACAGCACGCAGACATCAAACATTTACTGTAATTAAGAGCTCTGCCTCTGAACACAAACGCATGCCTGCTTTTTTTTTGCCCCAGAGCAAGTGTCTTACACAGACAGACAAATCTGGATTTTGATGCCAAATGAAAACATGAATCCTCGCTATCACAAAGGCGGCAGTGTGTTTGCCTCTGACGGTACCGCCGAGCACAGAGAGAAACAAAAAGAGTGAAACAACGGGTCTAGTCAGATATCGAATACAAAGAAGCTCAAAACCCAAACAGATATAGAAGCTTCGTTGACTAACCTTGGGTGCAATCACATGCTCCTTTTAGGGCTTTCTCATCTTGAGTGTAATCTGTAAGAGATAAAGGTTTGTTAGCTCATAATTTAGCATTAAAAGTGTTACATATTAGTATCAATAATTCATCACCACAAGGATTTGGACACATAGCCAGAACATTAGCCTCCCTAAAAGCCTCTATAGTCCAGAAAACTGCTCTTTTACTTTATGGCACAAAACAGAAAGTAAAACCAAATGGTGGCTACATACAGATGATACAGATCTATCCATCCATCACCTGAGCTGACGACCGTCATGCTCTGCATGTCCTTGAGGAGTTGTGGGACAGCGGGGTCATCGCGGGAGTACAAAGCATAGCGGCTTATTCCCAGGTGGAACTTCAGCCAGCTTGCGTCGGGGTCAAAGGTCACCTCATGTTCAGTCACACTGACGTTGGATATAGCCGCTGCCTCGCTGTAAAGCTTCATATGTCTGAGGAGTAAAAAGCGGCCCAGAGGTTAACTGTAGGAAATGAATGTGATAAGGGATATGTGTTTTCATACATGTTCTTGCTACAAAGTGCAGAGGGGTTGTGATTGGCATGTTACATAAACACAAATGAGGTAGCTGACTAAAAGAGGGTTCTCGCTCTGCTCTTGCTTAACCTGGATTGCCAAGCTTTAAAACAAATCCACGGCTTGGGAATCACTTCTTACAACATTTTGTAACGGCGGTATTTTATTTTGGCGAGACCGCAGATTTGGAGCGGTATATAGTGCCAGAAATCCAGGCACAGGTTTTCTTAGCAGCAGCAGCAGCAGCTCTTACAAGGATGTGTTTGAAATGACAGAGGATATGAGAACTACACGGGGATACAGGCATTTATTGAGTTTATTATTATACACACTCTGTTTTATAACTTCTTTTATTTGCCCATTTCCCCCTGTAGCCCTATTTTGCATTCACGTATAGAATTTTATTAGTTGTCTTATGGGCTCTGTTGTTTTTTAACAGCAGTTGTAACAACATTTTGAATTTCCACAGCCTCTGCTCCTCTCAAATTCTGAGCAACAATAATCTGAGACCAAAACAAATAAGTCTGTGGTGAGACAGCGGCACCACACTACCAGAGCTGACCGCACTGAGTGGGACGACGGTCATCTCCCAACCCAAACAAACTCCATCACAGGCTGCATAGAGTGTAGAGATAATGCTAAAGCGAAGGGCTATAAATATGAGCCATCAGTCAGCCAGCTAGCGACAAGTGACAGATTAAGGTAATCAGGACAATGGACAAGTGCAGACCACAGAGTGTAGTCACACGAAAGACAGCAAAGAGGAACTGGACTATTTCAGTGGTGATTTCTTAACAGTTGACCAGGACATTTATTTTAAGCTCGTTTCCTTTTTCAGCATGAAACCTGTTTTCAATGTTCATATCAGCAGTCAAAAAGGTGTGTTTGTTGCAGTGTTGAGATGCTGTTGCAAGATTTTGCAACTCTTAAAACAAGCCTTTGGGCTATCCATTGTTTTTGTGCACATTCATAAAAGGCACCAGGGAGAGAGAGGAGATCCATTGCTCATATTTCTTCTTATTTTTCCACCGTGAGAGCCCAAAATCTGTATCTCTCGAAGGGAGTGCACTGCGTCGGGATAGACAGACAGCCTCACAAGCCAAGACGGCTCCCGCAGATTAAAATGGGCTTTGGCGGTTTTAAATCCTTGTTTACCTTAAAAGAGAGCGTGCCAGACGCGAGCTCTCAGCGTGACATGTTTGTGAGGGTTTTCCGCCACCAGCCCCGCTCGACATTGGACTTTTGTGACGCACATGACTTGTCTACACATCCTGATGTTGGTTCTGTGGGTGTACATCTGTTATCATGAGCACATGCACAAGTGTGTTTGTGTGCGTGGATGTGTGTTTGCGTGGTGGGTTTGGCCGTGGTGTCGGCGACCTTGCCTGCCCCGTGACCACAGTCAAGCCCTAACGCGCCCTTTCACTGCTAGATCTGTCAGCCAACATGCTCCTCTTTCACAATACAGTTGAGTAAGAGAAGCCATGTTTAGACCATTGTTAACAAGTTGCAAAATAATTTGCACTGTGGACAAAAGAAGCAATGTCTAAAATGTGAAAAATCAAGACAACTGACCTTTCCCAGCGTGACACCTTCCTCTTGTAGTACTCCATCAGCTGCTCCACCTGCAGCAGCCTCTCCTCCGGCCCCAGCGCCGGAGTCTGGATGTTATACAGAGGGTGAGCAAATAGCCTCCCCAGCTTTGAGCCCCAATCAGTGGGTTCAGGTGTGGTACCATCCAAGGGTGCCGCAGAAGTCCAGTTGGAGAGCTGCGGGGTGGCGAGACCCCCGTGCCTGGGAAGAGTGAGGTTGTTGTCACCGCATGGGAAGCAAAAGTGTCCCGACCCTTGCCCCACGCGCCGCAGCTTTGGCAGGAGGATGAAGTAGAGGTCGGCGGAGAAGATGGCTGTGAGGGTCGCGGCTAAGAAGAGACGGTCTCTCCTCATCATTGAAACAAGAGAGGAAGGAGAAAGCTAAAGGAAGTCCTGACTGTATGTGCTGCTCCAGAGAGTGCGAGGCATCACTTGTAGGCTGCTGCCTCCAGTCTCCCACACAGTCAGCCAGGCAGAGGTTGGTCCAAGTCTGTCTCTTTCTCTTTTCTATCTGTGTGCTTCAGTCTGTTTCTTCCAGCCTCTTCTTCTCCTCCTCCTCCTCCTCTTCCTCCTCCTCCTCCTCCTCCTCCTCCTCCTCCTCCCTTGGCAGCGACTGAAGAAAGAGCCGAGCCGAGAGCGAGCATGTGTTTGCAACAGTCACTGACAGTTTGGCTGCTTCCAGGGACCTGCTGCTCTGAGGAATGAGAGAGCGAGAGAGAGAGTGTGTGTAGGTATGTACACAAGCATCAAGTGACAGGTAAGTAGATTGAGAGTGCAATGAGGGCGTTGAAAACACACTCTGAAGAAGCAGAAGTCCTTGAGAGCAGGAAAGGGGTGGAGACAGTGCACTTCTTCTTGTCACAGCAGATCTGAATGAAACCACGTCCAGCTGGCGAAACCACTCTGATGCAATGCATGTGTGTGTATACAGCTGCAGATCCAAGTCCAGTTTTCATTCAAGCTTGTGTGTGTGTGTGTGTGTGTGTGTGTAAGTTGGCTGCCTTCCTCCCCAATTTTCTGGCAGGGGGGATTGTGAGTGTGTAGAATTACAGGTGTAAAAGTGTGTGTGTGACTTGCCTCGACATCCAGAGAAGGTGTGAGAGACGAGATTCCCTTCCCTCTGTCATCTTCCAGTCTCCTCCTCATCGAGTAAATTCCACTTTCACTCCTCCTTCATCTCAAATCTTCTCTCCTCCTCCCATGCTTCAAACTTTCATCCTCATTGCTCTCTCTCTGCTGTCTTTTCTACCTCTCTCCTTCCCTCTCTTTTTCCCTCTCTCGTCTCTTTCGCCACAGACCTCCAGTCTGTTTCGCTCCAGGCAAAAAATTCCCAGCTGCACTTTCCTTCCTGTTGCAGTTTTCCCACACATGAATCCCTCGCTTTTCTCCCTGTCACGCTGATCTACGGAGAGAGACGCAAGTACAGAAAAAGGCAGTTGCTGGGGTCTTGCACAACTTCAAATGAGGAAACACGCAAGGGAAAAAAATCTCCCCTCGTTCACAGGCCACCTTTTCTTTTACTCTCTCGCTCTCTGATTCCTGCAAAAACATACAGTGTATAAATTACGAACGCTGCTTGTTGCCCCGTCTAAAAGCCATTTACACTGAAGCAATGAAGATCTCACAGGGCATTTCCCAGCCTGCATCTGCGTTGTTGTTACTGTGGTATTTTAGAACATCTGTCGTCTGTTTGGGTGTGTGTGTGTGTGTGTGTGTGTGTGTGTGTAAGTCTGGCAAAATTACGCATGAGTGTCTGGGAGTTGTTCTCCAGGGTGTTTTACTCTCTCTGAAGAGAGCTAACAGGCTGAGAGGAGTCTTTGCTGATGTTGGAAATTAGTGAAAGGAATCTTTAACCTGCCATTTAGCCAGATTGTAAAAGAGCTCCTGTTCTGCCTCCATACACAAACACACACACACACACACGCACACACGCACACACACACACACACACACACACACACACACACACACACACACACACACACACACACACACACAAGCTAAGTGGGTGACTGCCTCCTATAAGATTTTTCGAAGAACACAGCTACAAAAACAAAAAGAGACGCTGCTGTTGTTGTCTTGACCCAAATGCATGATGTAAAAAATATCTGCTTTTAGACCAGCAGAAGCCACATTTTTCACAGCTCAATGAGCTTTCTATTTTCTGTCGGTTGTACATCTCTTGAAACTGACTTTTAAGGCAAAACAATCCCACAACTAAAGGTCCCACTGTCTCACGGATAACAAACTGACAAATGTATGAATGTGTTATTTTGTTTTTATTTCGCTGTACAAAAACAAGGTAATGTAATTTTGGTTGAAAATGTAAACACTTAATGTCAAACCATCTGTGCTCATTAGCAGGCAGAAGATGTTTCTGACAACACAACATATTTCAGTAATGCTATGTTGTGTTATAGATGCCTGAGGGGGCAAAAGTGCAGCTCGAGATGACTTGCCCTGTTTGTCCCGGCTGTGTCTGTTTGTATTCATCCCAGAGATACAAACTGCAGAAAGGGCTCTGCGCTCGCTTCCTCCCCCGCTAAAACATCCAGACCGGTGCTTAAAATAACCCGTTTTTTAGGGATGATCGAGCATGCACATGCAAAGAAGTTGCGAAATCGAATATGGGAAGAAAACAAGCGAAAATAGGGCATTGAGTCCTGCGTCACCAATTTGTGCAATTCAGCAGACCCGTATGTACAGGGTTGGGTTGTGAGATGGCTTAGATGTCTGTCTGGATGACTCACAAGTCTCAAATATCACATTTCACACTGCTGATAAAAAATACAACAATAAGGGTTTTGTGAAGCCCCTGTCTCACAAATACAACGGGGACATGCACAGCTAAACATTTTGAAGCAGTAGTTCACCATTTTGGGAAATACCGTTAAAGACTGGAAACAGGGAAACAGCTAGCTTTGCTCCGTCACAAGGTAACAAAATGTTATGTGCCGACTATTTCTTGTATGGGGGCAGTAACTTCCTGGGGTCTTCGCTGGTTGCCTGGCAACAAGACTCCAGGAAGTGACTGTGCCGCCCAGCCAAGAAATAGCACAGAGCACTAAGTATGAACAAATACTGCAAAGAAGTGAAAGTCAATTGTTCATTCGATTGCAACATCAGCGCCCAGCAGCAAAGCTACGCTTCCGCCGTTTTGGACTGAAAGCTACTACTGGACGCCAGTGAAAAAACGTCCGCCTAAAAAGTGCCGTAAAACAAAGTAAAACAAAATGATTTCTCTTCTATTGTCATATTGAACAATAGAATATCATAAATATAATAAGCGTTTCAGTCCAGAATGGCGGCTGTTGTCGAAAAAACACCGGAGTTTCGTCTCTTTACGATACGATAACACGATAATACTTTATTGTCAGACAGGTCTGAAATTTGTTTTGCATCACAGCAGCTCCATTTGCAGCATCACAAAAAGGACAAAGACAAGAAACAAGGATACGTACATTTAAACATTACAATCACAGAAGACGATATTAAGGGCCCTTCAACGCACATTTGATCTGGGATTAGGCTCCATATTTAGTTTTAGGATTGACTGGGGTACAAAAGAGTGCTTCAGTCTAACCTTATTAAATCGTGGAACCCTGTATCTCCGATTTGATGGTAATAATTGATATTCACTTTGCTTCTATACTCTTTGGTATGAAGCTAACAGGTACAGCCAGTTAGCTTAAAGTTAACATAAAGACTTGAAGCAGGGGGAAACTTGACACGTTGTGATTTTATGGGGGTTATGTGCCAGGCCAAGAAAGAGTAGCTCCTACAGCATATAACCCCATGTCATTTTTACACTTCCGTAGATATAATATGTTAATTAGTTGGTTTTAGAGGTGCTGGAAGGCAGAATTTGTACCTTTGGATAGAGCCATGATAACTGTTTCCAGTCTTTATGCTAAACTAAACTGAGATTAACAACTGCTGGCGGTATCTCATATTTTGTGTACAAACATGAGAGTGATCTAACTCATCTAACTCTTAGCGTATAATGTCAAAACTATTCCTTTAGAGAAGAAGAGATGAGTAGGAGATGGACCAAACATCAGGAAATGTGAGCAGTGTTTGAAATGAATGAAAAAGAATAATAAAATAGCTGAAAGCAATGTGGTGCAGTGTGTATCACGGGCTGTTTTGAACGGGAAAATACTGCCAGCACAGTGTTCAGATGACATATTTAAACAGACATATTCAATATGCGGTTTCAAGACGGCTTCATGAAAAACAGGAAGGCAGAAAACCAGCATTCATGTCTGCATCTTCGTTTTATATCAGACTGGACAGGTGGAGAGCTCACTTTTCCTTCCAGATGCTGTGAGCTGAGCCTTTTGCTGTTAGTCAAACTCTGATACCACGCCCAGGGGATTGTGGGTAAATCCTCAGTGGAGGCATCTCCTGGAAAAAGAGGAAAAAAGAGGAAAATGAAGAACAGACTTTTCAGCTTCAGGTTCAGGAAACTATTTTCATGAAGATGGAGCAGAGTTCACAGAGCAGCATCATCGAGGCATTTCTGACATTCTTCCTTCGACAAACATCTAAAAGCAGTCAGATGAATTGGTAGAAGTCTCTTTAACTTCCTTTGTGACCTCTCAGCGGTCAGTCTACATAAATTGGCAGCTACAGGAATATCAAGGCCACATATGCACAGTGTGGCAGCACAACACACAATAAAAAAGAGACGAGGTCACAGCGAGGAGAAGTAAACAGAGAGAGGATGAAGAGGCTCAACAGAGGGAGAGATTAGCAGAAAGGTTTAGAGAAAAGGAGGAGGTGGGGAAGACATGCATGCAGACACTCAAATGAAAGAAATGTTCCCATCAAATGTATCTAAAATAGAATGGCAGTATTCCTCTATTTCTTCTTTTATCCCTCTTTCATTATCCCTTCCCATCAATTTCGTTTTTCTGGACAACTTCAGCCTGAGCGTGGAGCGCTACAGCCACAGCCGGGACGAAGGGAAGTGGAACTGCGCCCTCACATTCCTCCAGAAATGATCAAGCCTTTTATAGTCGCGTGTGCTGACCAGTGTTTTTCATGCTGGCCGCTATTGGATGTCCACAAACCTAGACAATAAACACTGCCGCTATAGAATATTTACATTGAAAACTAAAATGGCACTGTTATTACAGCAGCAAAGAGCAGTGTAACTTTTGCTGATCAGCAGCCACTTCAAGTCCCAATAACAGTATATGGTAAAATGTAAATGATAAAATTCCATAATACCCTTTCAGCATATTGTAATTGAAGTGTTCCGAGAGAAAACTACACTTCTGCACCTCCTCATGGCTCCGTTTGCAGGCATTAAAAAATCTAGCCCGTGACCAATCGCAGGTCATTTCAGAGAGGGAGAGCGTTCCTATTGGCTCTGCTCCGGCTGGTGGGCGGTGCTTGGTATTTCCTCAACTGGTCTCAACATGGCTGCCGGGTCACAATCTTTCTCATTTTACAGCTTAATAGTCCACTACAATATGTTTCTGAAAACATTTGAGGCAAGAAATAGGCATTACAGTAACAGAATATTGATTCATATTTGATCAGCGCTGCCTAGTTTGACTGTTTGGCCGGAGTACGCGAGTGATTGACAGCTGCTCAGGCAAAGCTCCAGCTCGGCTCTGATTGGTTGTTTTCATTCCGATCTGTGAAATCTTGCAGATGCCGTTAGGAGCACCGGAGGACACAGAGGCACATGATTTTTTTCCAGGTTACCTGTCTCATGCACTACTGTCAAGGCCTATGGAAAGGAGGCTGGGTCACGGGCGGACATGGGTCTTGGGGTATGGGGTATAACACATGCGCAGTGTAACTGAAGCTGCGGTCGTGCATTGCGATTGGCTCAATTTCGGCGAGTCCTGACTACTGTCAGGATATAGTGACCGTTTTATAAAAATAACTTTTTTTAATTATATTTGCTCCATTTCTACCCACTGCAGCCTTAAGTGGCAACACGTATACAATTTTATTTTAAATAGTTCCACATTTTTTGCATTCTTTCTGAGTGTTATGTGCCAGGCAGGGCCAAAGTGCTTGTTGAGTTTGCACTTTGTGCACTCTGGTCATGCTGCCTATAGGTTCCCTCAGACATGGAGCTAGCCAATCAACATCCGGGGTTTTCAATAAAAGGGGTCCGCCTTCAGAGTTCATGCTCTTTTGTTTGTGCCTTGCTCTCAGCTTTCCTGAGTTGTGCTGCATTGTTTGAGAAAAACTTGTTAAAGATATTTAAAAAAGGTCTGTAGTGGGAGGTGGAGGACTATACTGTAGGTAAGCTGGGGTACACTTTACACTTTTCACTCGTGTATTTATTTTTTTGTCTAGAAACACTAGGTTATTGGTTGGTGCCACGGTTGTATTCATTTTGAAGGTCTCTTTTTAGATAATCAGTTAGTTAGGTCTTCTTTTTGTGGTTTTGTTTTATGAGGCAGAATTAGTTAGGCCTAGTTTTGTTTTCTTAATTTCTGTTTGTTTGGCACAACCACCTTGTTCCATCCTCTCCTACATTTTTGAGAACCTTTGTGATTATTTGAAGTGTTGTATTGAGCAGAAAATAAACCACCTTTTTTCTTTTCCACTTCAACTTTGACTCCTTGGCCTTCTCTGATTGTCGTGTTGTCTTGTTACCTGTGTTTACACATGAGGGGGTGTAACGCTGAGCTAGCCTGGCTCTGTCCAACAATTCCTACTAAGCAGCACCTCGGGTGTCTTCGCTGTTTGCCTAGAAATTTCAGACAATAAATGCAGTAGTCTGGCACATAACCCCATTTTTTGTACAAATTAAACAAGTAGGGGATAATTTCCACTTCCAATCTTTGTGCTAAGCTAATTGGCTGCAGACTGTAGCTTCATATTAACCGTGCAAACACAAGATCCTCTCATCCAAATGTTGGCAAGAAAGCAAATGAGCACATTTCCCAAAATGTCAAACAATTTAAGTTTGATTAGTTAAATTGCGCAATTTTGGGAATTCTTTTAGAACAACAGAAGTGCAATGAAATTGTTAGAAATAGATGAAGTAATTGTTATTACAGTCACTGGACACCAACAAAACTTAAAGATGAGGAATTTATCAAGCAACCCGGAGGAGGAGAGAAGGGAAAGGCCCCAGTAATCAGTGTGAAAGTCACCTGCAGGACCAGAGTCTGATGGTGCGAAAACAGCCAATCAGCAGTGATTGCTGTGGTGGATGTCTTCAAACCGATGCCTCCTGTTGTTGCACAAGTCCTCACACAGATACTGACACACACAGATGATGGATGGATGAGCATGCATGGAGGGACGGAAAGAACACAATTGAGATGAGAATGACAAGTGTTTACACTCAACAGCTGCTGATTGTGTGTTTGCAGGTTACCAAGGGTTGCTGAGGTTGCTGAGGTTGCTCGTGGACGTTCTCTGCTGGGCTGGCGGGTGAAGCTAAAATGGATGACAGGAGACGACATTAGTTAATGTGAGCGTGTGTACATAACTGGGTCTGCCTGGGTGTGGCTGCAGAGAAAGCACAGCTAATCGCTTATTTTGGCAAGTTCTGGGTAACGGGAGGACAGTGAAAGGAAAGTATAGGAAAGACACACACACACAAACCTTGAGCATTTGTGCACTTTAATTTTTTTTTTTTTTTACAATCTGGCTTGTGTCTCTGGAGCAGAACATTGCCCAAATGTTCCCGAGCTGAGCTCCAGACTTCAGAGCAGGAGAATGTGAGGAATGCTCTGACTCTTCTCTTCATAATGTGGTGAAATTGGACATGATTTAATCAGAGCATCAGGTTTAATTACCTTGGAAGGCCGTCCTGGCCTGTACCTTTAAACCCTTTTCTGCAGCAGCAGCTACACACACCCGTACACGTGTAGAGGGATTCTAACGAAAGTGGTAATTACTGGAAAGGACATTCCCAGTGTACTGCCAAAAGTGACTGGAGATGGCCTGGGTCAGGGAAAGGACATTTGTGTGTGTGTGTGTTGACAGCACCTTAAAACACCTGTTTGCACTGAAGGATTACCTTCAGGACAGCATTCCTCCTGTGAAGTTTGACCCTTGTTGGCGGGGCCAGGTACTTGACCTTTGACCTCGCTGAGCCCCGGGTCGTCACCTTCAGTCCTCTCCTCCTTTGTGTCTTCTGTCAGTTTCTTTTGTGTCTTCCTACAGTATGGATGTCAGAACCAAAAAGACATAACTTTTTTTTCTGAAGGGAATTGAATTGAGCAAACACAAAAGCTGTTTACTTTAGATTAGACAGGTTTCACAATTTTGTTCATGTCACTGAACTAGACAGGATCAGCGATCCGTCTGCTGGATTGCACTTTGTCACAGAGTCTGATATCTGTGCGAGTGTTTGTTGTTAGATTTGATTTAAACCAGAACTCTTAGAACTGTCTCCATTTCTGTGGTGTAGCTGGCCTCCACTGGAGTACTCTGTGTGCTCCTTCTGTGCGTGTGCCTTTTAGGACTGCTTTCTTGAGTAAATTAAAACTGACTTTTTTTTTACTGAAAATTTAAATTTCATTAGCTGTTTAAAAGACATCTGAATGGTTCAAGACTTTTGTGGCAAAATGAAGAGTTTAAAAGGGAATGCTTGGCAGCCTCTCTGTTGAAGACAACATCTTGTGCAATCATGCATATGTGGAATTCTTTGATGCAAATTTGGGATGTTTACACTTGCTAATGCATTATTAAAACATGTGGTAGTATGCAGTGTTTACTGCTTGGCTAAAAACTGCATGATGCATTGCCAAAACAAGGCAAAACGGCCATGCTCGAGGCTCTGTGAGGCTCGGGCACAGTGCTTTGAGATTAATGCTAATGTCAGGACGCTAACATGCTCACAATGACAATGCTAACATGCTGATGTCGAGCAGGTACAATGTTTACCATGTTCACCATCTTGGTTTACATCTCTGTTTTGGCGTCCCTTAACAAAAAGATGTTTATTTAAGTGTGCTACTTCTTTTAAACTTAGAATAAGAGAGTATACTTTCAGTTTACTTTTTTTGTACTTATCAGAGATATGCTTAACAAAAGTATACATAAGTATACTTAACTCATATTGACAAGTATACAGAAAAGTCTAGGTATACTTGGCTTATACTGACAAGTATACAGAAAAGTCTAAGTATACTTGGCTTGTATTGACAAGTATACAGTAAAGTCTAAGTATACTTGGCTCATACTGACAAGTATACAGAAAAGTCTAAGTATACTTGGCTTATACTGACAAGTATACAGAAAAGTCTAAGTATACTTGGCTTGTATTGACAAGTATACAGTAAAGTCTAAGTATACTTGGCTTATACTGACAAGTATACAGAAAAGTCTAAGTATACTTGGCTTATACTGACAAGTATACAGAAAAGTCTAAGTATACTTGGCTCATACTGACAAGTATACAGAAAAGTCTAAGTATACTTGGCTTATACTGACAAGTATACAGAAAAGTCTAAGTATACTTGGCTTGTATTGACAAGTATACAGTAAAGTCTAAGTATACTTGGCTCATACTGACAAGTATACAGAAAAGTCTAAGTATACTTGGCTTATACTGACAAGTATACAGAAAAGTCTAAGTATACTTGGCTTGTATTGACAAGTATACAGTAAAGTCTAAGTATACTTGGCTTATACTGACAAGTATACAGAAAAGTCTAAGTATACTTGGCTTATACTGACAAGTATACAGAAAAGTCTAAGTATACTTGGCTCATACTGACAAGTATACAGAAAAGTCTAAGTATACTTGGCTCATACTGACAAGTATACAGAAAAATCTAAGTATACTTGGCTCATACTGACAAGTATACAGAAAAATCTAAGTATACTTGGCTTATACTGACAAGTATACAGAAAAGTCTAAGTATACTTGGCTTATACTGACAAGTATACAGAAAAGTCTAAGTATACTTGGCTCATACTGACAAGTATACAGAAAAATCTAAGTATACTTGGCTTATACTGACAAGTATACAGAAAAGTCTAAGTATACTTGGCTTATAGGCAGTGGTGGCTGGTGGAAATTTTTCTAGGTAGGGCTGTGGTGTCACATCCAAACAATTTCATCAAACATCCCAGTATGATTTAATGCAAATAGTGAAGGTATCAAAAACACATTACTACTTTGCGGTTAAATAATCAACAATTATTTTATTCCAACAGGAGCAGTAAAGAATGCTTAGAAAAACACAACGGTATAACATGTACTCAGTGGTGGAAAGTAACTAAGTACATTTACTTAAGTACTGTGCTTAAGTTCAATTTTGAGGTACTTGTACTTTACTTGAGTATTTCCATGTTCTGATACTTTCTACTTCTACTCCACTACATCTCAGAGGGACATATTGTACTTTTCACTCCACTACATTGATTTAATGACTTTAGTTACTTTACAGATTCAGATTATTAATACAAAATATAATCAACGAATAAATGATGATGTATTATTATAGATTATAGAACCAGCAGTATATAAAGTCATTAAAATGAGCTCCACCTTAACCAGCTGCAACATTAAAGTGATGGACACATTAATGCATCAATAAGTATAATCCAATAATATACATTATTCTGCATAATGTGTACTTTTATGTTTGGTACTTTTTGTATATTAATATGCTTATATTTTTGCACTTTTACTTAAGGATTTTGAATGCAGGACCCTTACTTGTAACAGAGTATTTCTACATGGTAGTATTGTTACTTTTACTGAAGTACAAGATCTGAGTACTTCCACCACTGCATGTACTATAATACAATAATAAACATGTAATATAATACTAATGTAATATAACAATATAACATGTAATAGAAATGTTTACTTAATGTGATGCCCCTGTTGACCCTGCTTCGTTAGGTAAAGATCAGGGGGAGTAAACATGAAGTGTAATTAGGAATACTGCTGTTAAGTCCTGAAGCTATTCACCTGAATGTACAGAAACATGTACTCTAGTGCTCTGAGGTGTAGAGATAGTAAACTCCAGCAACACTTCTGCTTCAAAACTCTCTCACCTTACTCAAAAGGCACAACCGCAACACATCCACAGATATTAATACTACATAAAATACAGTTAACAGGTAGTGTCTCTCTACTCCTGCTCGTTTTCTTCCCAATTGGCAGGTTAGAGAAGTCGATGCAAACATGATTGACTTTTAGACCACAAACTTTTTCTCTCACATGTATACACGCATGTGCTGACTCTCTTTCACTTCACTCTTTCGTCTCTCTTAAATTCGATTATTTCAGAGAGTTCTCTCCTTTATGGTCCAGAAATACAGTCCAGCACACAGCAAAGGCCTGGGCCAAGCCAGAGTTTATGACCTTTAACCAAACCGAAGTTTCTATTAAAGACTCCGTGGAAACAACGAGGGAAGTTTCTTTTGGAGGAAGCACTCAACCATGACATATTCCAAATCTATATTAAATTCAGCACAAACCATTCAGTGTTTCTCGTTTGGACATCTCCTGTACTCACTATGTTTTGGCAGAATTTAATGATAAAATCCCCCAAAAAAGGCTGCCATGTTTACACACGTCATCCTCAAAATTTGGACTGTATGATCCAATATGCATGTGTGCAGTCATTTTTAGCATTTATGGCCTCAACCATGGAAGAGTTAGCACACTGAGTGATACACAGAGTCGAGTGGGTTCAGCAAATTAGGAAAAGTAAGCCACCATTGAATTTTTTTTTCAAATTTTGGCATGTTGTTTTTTTCCTACTAGATTTTGTGTCATGTATTTAAATATAATTTGGTCATGAGATATAAAAGTGTAACAAAGACGAGCTCATGAGTCTCACCTCTGGTACGTAGCTGGCTCACTGATGTTCCACATCACTTCCTGCCCGAATGAACCCACATGATCTCCGTCCTTTGTCCAAAGTCCAGCAGAGCCGTCGGCCGAGGCTGTGAGGACGAACAACCCGTCGGCCACCTCGAGGACGTCCACACTTACTAATGCTCTCTCATGAGCTCTCCAGCTCTGCAGCAGAGGAGGCCGCTCACACACTGGCTGTGTGGAAAAAGAACACCTCAGGTACATGGGGATATACAGTACAGTACACACTTCTTCACATCTTTTATTCATTCACAGCAGCAGCTCACACTCAAAGACACACACTCACCTCGTGTTGGATGTCCAGTGCGTAGTGACAGATGTCCCAGATCTGAACCCGGCCTGTTGTGTCTCCAGAGACCAGGATGTTGTTTTGAGGCTGATCTGAGGTCAAGCTCAGCACACGCTCACCTGGCTGCTCTGGAGCGTAGAACTGGCCTGGAACCAGGAGGAAAAAACTGATTCGCACAAAATTTTGCAAACATAAAGAAACCAAGTGAAATCTAAATTAAGGCGACACTCCCGAGGCAAAAACATTGTTTTTCATCCAGTGGTCAATTTTGAGATTTTGGGCTATTTCGCTTCTATAACATGTCTTCTTTCAGACTAGTGGAAAGAAAACACCCAAAATACACATTTAAGTGTTTATTTTACTACTTTGTCTATATGCGTCTGTAGATTTCTCCTAAATTCACCAAAAGTTAGCATTAGATAATGCCTCAATTGCAAATTTTAAACATACAATTTCTGAAAATTGTAATACACAAAATAATGGTCTTAATGTAAGAAATTAACTGGTTCATGGTGATATCTATTCACCTGTAGTGTCTTGCAAAACGTATGGAATTTTACCATCCACATCTCTGAAGGTCGTTTTCTCAAAACTCCGGGCCAGATATCTCCACTTCTGTGGCACTTACATTTGTTTCATTCCCATCTATATTCTGAAGGTTTTTTACAGAAGAGTTTGTCCATAAATCATTCATAGCCTGATTTATGTGACGTATTATTGCTAAAAACTGGTTTTCTTGATGGCTGCTGACAGTATTTTCTGATTTATGGAGTGATACAAAGAGATATCCCAACTTTCCTCTTCAACTTCAATGTCTAATAAGTCAACAAAATGAAACAAGAATTTTGAACCTGGCATTTCTGTTCTGGAAATGTATGCAAATTAGCACATATTTTATTAGATAATGCCTCATTTGCATATTTAAACATTAAATTTTTAGAAAACTTGCAAAACAAAAAATAATTGCCTTAATATAAGTAATCAACTAGGGAAGTTTCATGGCGCTATCTATTATATATTCCAAAGGTCTACAGGGAGAAAGTTGCATGCAAGTAAATCTAGTCAGATTTTGTGCCACTTTCAAGAATACTGTTTTGACTTAAATGAGAAATGTACTTCTGAGACAAATTGCTACCCTTAAATGTTATGTCACACATCTCCCTATTATGTCACACTCTCAGATTCCTCTTCCTATGCAGACCCATGCATAAATGCACACTGGCTCACTCATACACTAATGCATGCTCGTACACATATGCAGCGGTCACAGTGCGTGAATGCCACACCACTAAACACAGATGGGATCTGGAAAGGGACATACTTGTGGGCTGCCAGGAATGGTAAAGGCGGGAGGCCAAGTCGACAGTTCAGCCCGACTGTCACCGCTCTGGCTGTTTGTAAATCCATCTTACGGGAGGATCATTAAAACGGACAGCTGTTTGTCAATTGCTTATGCAGTTTGGTGCTTCCACCTCCCTCGTACTGTGGGAGTATTAATCTAAATTCCTGTCTTTTTACTTCTGCATCCAGTTCTTCTGAATGCATCCATCCTCTCTCTTCCCCACTCACCATAGGTGTGCGTCTGTCCAGTGACGCTCCAAAAGCAGAGGCAGCCAGCCTGCGATGAGACCAGGACACCTCTGTTTCTCAGCTTTCTGTTGCCGGCCCGGTGCTGCAGGAACAAGAGGTCATCCACAGGGGGCATCGCTCTAGATGCACACAAACAGAGGACAAAAACAAACAGGCCACAACAAATGGATGCCACCCAGTAAAGATGCAGAACTCTTACCAAAAAAAGTGGTTTACCACCAGACTGGAGCTAGTGTTTGTCATTGCGGGGTTGGGAGATAATTAATGGGATATGAAAGAAGAAAAAACAAACTACAGAAATTTGTATTTTGTTATTTTGCCTTTTCTCTAATCTTTGCTTCTTTTATGGGGAATAATTGGATAATTTTACCTCTTGAATGTGACAAAGGTCTCTAACTAGACACTTCTTTTTTAACCCATTTGTGCCCGCAACTGAAACCTTTATTTCCTTGAGTGGAAGTGTTCAAATGTGAAGCTCAAATGTGAAGACATTTTCAAAATCTGTCAAACCGTTTGGCTGAAAAGTTAGTTTTTCTTATCATACTATATCTAGTATTTGGGCACATGGGACTACTGTTTTTGCAATAGACTCTGTTAGGAAAAAACAGTATGTCCAAATACTATATACAGTATACAGTAGTATGATAATAAAATGTCTATCTCAGAAACTACAAGGAGCACAATCAAGTATTTGGTATATTTTAGTATATCTATAAACTCATACCAAGCTGACTATCAAAGATATGCACACATATGCAGTGTAGAAAAATATTTAATATGAAAGAAATTTAATAAATTCAATGTTAGTGTTTTTTCTCATTCAAAAATCCATGATTTTGACTATTGATAAAAGTGTGATTTTTTCATGTGATCTGAAAATGTCAGCGTTGTACTGTTAGATACTTGTCCAATGTATGTCCGTACCAAATTTCAAGAGTTTTGACCAATCAGATCTAATGTTGTGTCATTTTTCCTTATCATACTAAATATAGTCTTTGGACACAAATATGTTAATAAGGAGTCAAAAACCCCAAAGTTTGGGAACCACTGGTTTAATCTTTAACAATGCATTGTATCTTATAAGCGTATTATGTTTTGTAATGCAATATTTTCCTCTGAAATGTAGTGGAGTAGGTGTATAAAGTAGCATAAAATGGAAATACTCAACTAAAGTACCTCAAACATGTACTTAAGTGCAGTACTTGAGTAAATGTAATCAGTTACTTTCCACCACTGCCTGGACTTGTGCATCTTTACTTCACCCCTGCGTTCTCTCACCCTCTCTGTGTCGGTCTCTGAAGGTGGAGCACCGGTCCCTGGGTCTCCAACCTCCAGATGATGACCTCTCCGTCGTGGCTTGCCGTGGCGACGACCCCCAGAGCAGAGCACTGACACACCGCCAAGATGTCGGATTTGTGGACACCGCTGGACTTCCACGACATGTCTGCTCTTATGTACAAATCCTATGTGTTCAGAATATACACAGATTTGAAAAATCGGAATTAAGGAAACATTTGTATGTAGTACTGATGTTGAAAATCAGCAGTATTAACAGCTTTGTGCACACAGTACCATGTTGTCTTCAGGCTCCACTGTGTGCGAAGAGCTTGTTGGCTGAAATTGTCACTTCCCCACTGTGTGACAGTTTACAAATGGTCTGAAATAACATGTAATTGTTTGTGTTGCCTTGTGGATAGCAGTGCTATTTCCTTCTCTGGTTTACTGATTTTGTTTACACCTCTGGGCTACATGGTTGAGATCAGCTCTTTAAAATGGATCTCGAAGCTCAGCATGGTGGATGTCAGAGGAATACTGCAGATGTCTTTGATCTCACCAGGTGCTTGTGTAGATGTAATGTACGTCATTCGCTGATATCATTTACTCGTAAAAAGAAACAGTCCTGCCTTTAAAATATTTTCACCAGAACCTGGCTCTGCTGACACAGGGGGGCTTTACAAGGAGAAACATCATGAGTGGGGGGAAAACAGGATTTGATTTGCTGGAGAAGCATGAAGACTGAATGTTACTACTGTAGTCGAGGGGTGAATCTAACCGCAGAGCAGATGGTAGTAAAAGGTTGAGAGGTAAAAATGTAACACAAGAATCTGAGGTGTGAAAAAGCGCACGCCCAGACTTTTGTCTCACATTGCAGTTCATACTGGTGTTTATACACTGGCTATGCTTTAATCTTTATTTCTTTGAGACCAGAGCGTCAGCGTGTATAAACGTGTAGGAGGATGTGGTGAATGTTTTTATATGCTCTGAAACGTTCTAGACATTTTCTTTTACTAGCAATAAAAAGACATACAGTAAGAGACAGATTTAACGACGTATTTATTGGATTTAATCAAATATATTTGGTGCTACTATGGCAGGAAATATTTTTCTGAGGCTGAGCTAAACGACTTAAGCTCAAACTGTTGTCAGCACTCTTAAGAAAAAAACACAGCGTTTTAAGTCTGTACCAGATTAGTCGCTATGGTGACAGCTGTTTTGTGTGGGACTCATCATCCAGCACTCAGCATCTGGGGAAGAACTTGTGGATGAGCACAAGTGCGAAGGCTAAGACATCTTGATGTGTAGGTACATCTTGATATATTTAGGATTTTTGGTCAGCTTCTGTTCGTCTGTCCAGCAGTTATTCTTCTATTTTTCCAAAAACAATTATAGAAACATGCCGAGTATTCTCCCCTGAAAAGACCCACCAGACATGCACAAAAAATTTAAGAATGTCTCCTGCATTTTTGTTTTATTTTGTTTGTGTTGTTTTCTCTGTCCAACTCGCACTGAATGTTCTCTCTACTTCAAGTTTGATGTACCCTGCAGCAATGCACCAAAACAAAAAACAAGGAAGAAGACTGCCAGCAAGTAATATATATATATATATATATATATATATATTTATATATATATATATATATATATATATATATATTTATATATATATATATATATATATAAACAATGTGAGTTTCAAATTCTTCTGCTTCCAAAAAAAGGGCTTCGCAAACTTTTATTATATGTGAACATTTTTAAACGACAGCCTAGTTAATTTGACTTATTAATATATATTTTATTTTATTTGTTTTACCAATTCTCTTTTTACTTTTCACTTATAAATTTTAGCATCTACTGTCCTCTTATTGTCCAATTGTATTGCCTATCTGCCCTTGTTTGAATGTGTTGCATTTTTATTTTATCTCTTGTATGAAAAATACTCTACATATAAAGTTATTATTATTATTATTTGTTGCAGTGATACACAGGTGTACTCCAGGACTTTGTGACATCCCTGCACATTTTTACAGGTGCAACAGAGCACACAGAGAGGGCAGTGAGACATCGCTTTTCAGCCTGGTGTTTAGTTAGTTTGTGTGAAACTGCTGTGGATTATCAATTTAAAGCACCTTTAATTTTACCTTGGCAGCTGCGATGTCGTACTGAGCGATCCGTTGGCTCCACCCAACGGACAGCAGCTGGTTGTCATGGAGACAGGTCAACCCGGTGACCTCAGAGTCGGTGACGGGCTCCAGTTTGTGTAAGTTGAGGCCGTTTAGTAAGTTCCACACCTGATCGGGGGAGTGGTCTTATCATTAACAAACTCTTTTTTTAACTTTAAATATGTGCAGCAATTTCTGGTGCACCAATTGTATCAAATTCACAGTATTTTTGTACAAACTGATAGTGAGAAGATGTGGTATTAAACCTTTATAGTGCCGTTGCGAGCCCCAGTGATCAATCTTCTGTGGGAGGAGTCTAGTGCCATGCAGGTGAGCTCTTCTTCTCCATGAGCGTTTAAGATCTGAAGCCGCCTCCTTCCAGTCTCTACATCCCACAGAGACACAGATGAGTCTGTATGTCCGGTTGCCACCTGTCTCAGAGTGGAGTTGTACAGAGCACAGGAGAGGGCAGGACCACTGTGAATGTTTGGTCCTTCATCTGTCAACCACCCGCCTCCTCCTCTTCTCGTTTCAGCCAGGTTGAGCAGTGCCAGGTAATCTTTGCATCCCACCACTAGATGAGACTGTGTCTGCTCAGGAAGAGGAGGGCTCAGCAACAGGAAGGGGAAGTTGCCATGTTCTGGGATTCGACCCGGCTGCTGGCAGGGGAACTGCAGGCCAACAGTTTTCAGACAGTGATGGCTGGAAATGTCCCAAACCCTCAGCTCCTAAAAAAGGAACAAATCATTAAAGGTGACCTATTATGCTCATTTTCAGGTGCATACTTGTATTTTGGGTTTCTACTAGAACATGTTTACATGCTTTAATGTTCAAAAAACACTTTACTTTTCTCATACCAGCTGTGCTGCAGCACCTCGATTCACCCTCTGTCTGAAACGCTCTGTTTTAGCTCCACCCCCTCCCAAAAAATCCAGTCTGCTCTGATTGGTCAGCTGACCCACTCTGTTGTGATTGGTCAACCGAACCAAACTCTTTGGACTCCACTCCAGCTTCGTTCTAACTAGCTTTGTTTGAGGGTGTGCCAAACTAGCCGTTATGCAAAAGTGTTACATAGTGACATCACCATGTTACAGAAGAAAAGGCAGGACTTCCATCGAGGTGTTTCAAGCTCTGTTGTGATATGTCATGCTTCACAAAAAAATACCAAATATGATTTTATATGATAAACAATAAGCAATGTAAATTTAAATAATATTTTAGACTTCATCTCTAATAACTCACAGCATCTCTGGAGTAGCTGAAGATCTGCCCGACAGGTTGGTAAATTGCAACATCCAACACAGTGGCGCGGTGACCCAGCAGCGTAGCTACGGGACTCGTGGTCACATATCGAGTCCACAGTCTGACTGCTCGGTCACAACTTCCTGTGACGATCAGCTGCAGAGACGCACTGTAGTCAAAACATTTAGCTCCCTGTAATGAGACAAAAAGACCACAATGGTATACAGAAAAGTGTTCTCACTTCTAATAATACAAAACAAGTCAGCTGGTGACTTGAACTGGGGACTTTTATAAGGGTGGCTTCATTGTTAAAATGTCCAGACAGTTAATTGGAGTATAAAATGAGTGTGCTCGTTCAAAAAAAAAAGCCATTGTGAATAACAGGAAGCATCACCACCCAGTTTAATAATGCTTTGTGCAACAGCGTTACTTCTTCTCTCCACAGTCAGTGGCGCTGTCTGTCTCTGCATGCTGGGCAGGAGTCAATTTACCTCACATCTCATATTTGTTCTTCTAGATAAAACTGGCTGGGGATAATTCACAGAATGAGTTCAGTACTATTTGCATTTGCCACATAAGGACATGTGAACATTGATTTTCACCCAGTTAGGTCAGGGTCACCCAGACCAGAGTACTGCGACCTCCATCTGACCTTAATCCACATCAAAAGTGGATAACGACAAAAGTCATTACACTTCCTTCCTGCCCTTTTTCATTTTCTCTGGAAATATACATCTGATGCATAAAAACATACTTGATATTAATGAGTACTTACCACAATAATTTGTTGTGATTTTGAGACCACAGTTATATTTACTAATGAGAATACATAACACTTAACACATAATAACCTACTATTAAACATCAGATCAGGCTACACCACACTGTGATGTCCGTTACCTGCTTAAATTTCCAAATGTAAGGCTCCTGCTTCAGTGTCACACTCATAAAGACCACAGAGGTGGTGTCACTTTCTGATGATGTCATGACGACGTTGGTGCCGGCCTCAAACATCACTCTATTGATCGGTTCCTGGTGGATGTTGGGAATGTGACGGTAGGACACCGTTTTGCTGTGTTCAGCGAGGTCCTGTTGTCACGATGGATAACACAATAAATGCTTGTTGGTAAAATTGGAGTGTAATCAAAAAAGTGGTTGTCATTGCTGACTGCTACGCTGGTTGCTACTGGTGCCAATCTTACTGGGAAAAAGATCCTCTGTGGGCCGTTCTCTGCCTTGGAGGGATTCTTGAAAAGACCTTTAGATGGATCCAGGAACCACATGAGGTGGACTCCTCCTTTTTCATCCCCCAGTATCAACAGAGAGGGTCGCTCTGGACACTTGGAGTGGAAAACCACATAGATTCAAATGATAAGTTTATTGCTTTCAGAGTGAATTTGCCTCAAAGGAATAGTGGTCCTACCTGAACATCGTACCAGTAACAAAGAGCAGTCGGGACACTGCGAAACCCTGGGAGCAATGATGAGACAAAGGGTTAACAATTCTGCAGCTCAGTTTAGTGCCATTCAGTACATGTTGGCAATCAAGTATACCAAACAGGTGGACATCCTCGAATACGCTGCCCGAGACATTCACAAAGTGCAAGTCCCTGCAGTCGGTTGCTATGGCGACCTTGTGGACGTTGCCCATAGAGACAGCATCAGTGGTCCAGCCTCTGAATCTCCTTGTGTTGGCCACTTCCTCTGTTGGGTCTCCAGCAAGCTGGAATAAATATAAAAATTGTGAGCTAGTGTGAGTGTGTTGTACGTCCCTGTGGATGTTAAAGTAGTAGCATGATGTCACTCACCCCTAGAGTTTTGAGGATGTGTAGGCTGCTGTTCCAGACAGTGATCTGACCTCCCTTACTGACACTAATATAGCGGAGTGGAGGAGGATGGGAGACTGCAACCACACGCACTGTTGGCTCCCGCTGTAGAGGAATCAGTATAATATACAGTATATATATAAAAAAAAGGTTATTGGGAGTAATACAAGTATTACTTTTAGAAATAAATATGCAGAAGGACAGTGTAGAAAAGTTGGAAAACTGTCAACCCACACAGATGCTGCAGGCAACTTTTGGAGCAATAAAAAAACAAACTGATGTGTTATAAGTTGTATACTTATACATCAATATTATTCACATTTGTTAAATATCAGGTCAAATATCGAACCTGGGGATAATGAATAGAGAAAACAAAGGCTACAAAGGGGCAGAAGTAGACCTTGGTTGGGGTTACGTTTAGTTTACGTTGGTGTTATGTTGAAATCTGTTCCCCCGTCGAATAGTGTTTCTACCCTGTTAAAATGATGGCGCCTCCCTCGGTAGTTAGGGTTGGTTTAGGTTTAGGTAGGGGGAAACATATATCAACGGGAAACCGTACTCGACACAGCACCTGGATCAAGAACTAAAACTAAAGCTAATTCCATACAAGTAGAATAAGATGAGTTTTCATTATTAGCTAAGTTACCTTCCATCTGTAGTCCCCGAGCAGGTTCACACATCTGTCTCCACCATAAACTGTATATAAGAAGGTCTACACACTCAAAACTACGTTGGGATCTGTTTGTCTTTCCAAAAATCAACTATTTAAACATTGAAACATCCTATACAAATGCACCATTCCTTCTCATTTTACCAGATATTGACCGGTGTATCTCTACCTTGTTGTGAGAGCAGTGTCTGATCTGTGGCTGGGAGTCCAGGAGAGCTGCTCTGGGGATGGAGGCTCTCTCTCTCTCAGTGTACTCCAGAAGCAGGTAGGAACAAAGCTGCTGCCACTTCACCTGACCTGTACAGCTGATATCTACCTGGATATGAAACAGTTAGAAAACTCAGTGGCCCTGCATCACCATCTGGAAGTTTTGTTTTAGTACATTGAAGGGATGTGCTTTATAATGTCCTGTAATGTGTGTAGCCTATGGCTTTTCTTATTTATCAGTATACGACATTTCTTTATTTCTCCTTACCTCACTGAAAAACCTCTCAACCCACATGTCTTCAACATCTGGACCAACCACAGACCTCAAAACCTCCCGAAACTCTTCAAACTTCATTCCACGCTCTTCATTTCCTCCTCTGTTCCTTCCGCTCCTTCCTTTCGGCCTGTTTTCATGCATCTGCGCTCCAGCTTTCGGACTGGTGAATGCATTTCTCAGGAGCTGCAGGTGCTCGGGGGTCAGTTTCTCTGCAGGACTGACTCCACAGGCAGGGTCACTGCAGCAAATGACCATTTAAAGGAAAATCTTAATTCATTTGCACGTACATTGGACAGTTTTTCAACTTACTTCTTGAGTTTGCAGGTGTACAGCTGGTTCAAAACATGCAGGACATACGAATTAGGTAGGATGGAAGCCAACTGAAGCCAAAGATTGATCAATCTGGGACAATCTGATGTCTTAGCATTACTTATTTAGTTTTTGTTAGTAAGTTTGACTGTTTATTTACTCCATCCAGTCACTGACATCTGGTCTGGCTCACTGCTGAATGAATGCAGCACTCCCAAGTGGCAACACTGGCGCAACACACTGCTGATCCCAGTTTAATGTGTTGTACTTGGTAAATGTTGCAAATGGGGAATAGGTGGTGGGGGAATAAGTTAGGTTTTGGGGGGTTTAAAACATCAAAGTGTTCTTCAACACCAGCAGCTCCTGTGTGGCCCTGTTGCTCGGGGAGACTACAAGCTGGAACAATAAGTCACATGTCTGCAGCATTGTGAGCTCTTTTCCAGGTCCACTAAGACATGCATGAGTGGTCCTTTACATCATACACATTTCTCAACAATGCTAATGGAACCGTAAACTAATTAAGTAATAAAAGTGTATTAGTTTGCTGAAAAAGGAGTGTAAAAAGGCTGAAAGAGTTTGTGAATCTGTGTTGGAAGGGTGGAAGAAATCCTTGTCAGTGTCTGAGAAAATATGTGACTCTGAACCAAAAGTACAACGTCATAGAAGACTTGACATAACTTTTTGTATTGTTATGGAAGGATGGACTCGTGGGTAGATGGATGAAACCAGCGGATCTTTTTCACAGTGATTTTTTTTTTTTATTTGACAGGAAGAGATTTGAGATGATAAAATGTGAAAATATATGAACTGGTGTCACTTTAAAAAATATACACAGTAGACAGCAATTATATGATGAATATTATGAAGGAATATTATGACGTACAGCCTACATATCACATGCAAAATTTACAAACAGGCTTTGGTATGCAGTAACAGGTCATACACAGTTAATTAACAGTGACCAGTTATATTGATCAAGATCAAATAAATAAAAACAAGCCAAAGAAAACTCACCAAAACCTGCTGTGTGGCACTTCTGTCTCATAAAGCACCCATGGATTTTTGTTGTTTCTTAAGGTATCCATATTGAAAACCTAAGCTTCACTGTGTGAACGCCTCTTTAAATTCTTCCATTACTGCTCCATCTTTTTCCTGTTGAATTTTAAATCCAGATTTAATCTAGATTTGGTCAAATTCTTTAGATTCAGATCTTGATGCAGCACCCACATGCTCTGTGGCCAGTCTGAGATCCTCACCGTGCTCTGAGTCTAAACACGCAGCAGGGTCTTTGTCTCCATCCCTCCCTCTGTTCCTTCTCGGATTTGCTCAAACAAAGCTTCTCGTCTCCAGACAGGGGAAGGAATGTCCACGTCCACGGATCAATAAGCCGTCCGTCACAAGTGTTTGACCGCTCCGAGAGGGGAAAGTCAACACATTACTAGTGAGAAGAAGACCGTGGAGAGTTGGGAGTTTCCAAAATAACTGAAAATCTGCTGGGGGTAACAGAGCCACAAACCCTACAGACAAGGCCTCAGTGGGTTAATCATTTAGAGAGGAGGCCAAGTTAGTCAGGACCCATGAGAGTTCATATTGGAGACTTTTTCACAAGGACAGTTCAGCCGGTTAAACATATTAAGGACAATGCATAAATCTTTGTATTTTAAATTAGCCTTTGTACTTTGCAAATATGTTGTCATATTGTTAGAGCCTCACAGACATCTATAACTAATGCAGTTTAATTATTGCCAGGCAACCCACAGCACTCTTTGCTTACCACGTCAATGAGCATGAGCTATCCAGAGTGGCCTCCCACTATGTTTAATGAAGCCACCCAAGTCCCAGTTGAGTCTTGCACCTGGTCTAATATTAGACCTACACACACACACCAGTAGCCTGCACTGTTACTGGCTCAAATATATACATAATTCATCTGAGATATGATGCAATTACAAGTAGTGGACAACAGAAACACAGCATATTTTGGCTTGTTATAGCAAGAAAAGCACAGGTGGAACTAGTAACGTTAAAAAATGCTTACTGTTTCACCACGTAGACCTTTTACAGCAGGGTGATGTCATTAGTGTACCTTTGACGGTGACCACAGGCATCTCTAATACCTCTTTCACATCAATGACCAGGGTCGGACCAGGGTTATCTGACCCATGTTCAACCCTTCTTTTGTCAATTCAAACCAAGCCAGTCAACACGGGTTAATCCCTGCCCTCAAGACAGTTCAGATACGACCTGGGTCACAACCCGGGAGCAATGCATACCATTTAGCTCAGGTGCTAGAAATGGGTGGGGGGTTTACACCTCTGGAGGTCTACAGAAAGAGGGGATGCTAGTGGCATCATCAATGTGGACACAAATTAAAAATGTCACAAAATAATGCATGTTTTGGGGATAATATGGTGTAAATATAGTAGGCCTACGTACAGCATTTTCAACTTTGTAAAATGTTAAACTAGGCTATGTCATACTGTGTTACGTGGAGCTAAGACAGACAGTCACTACTACTACAATAGGGAGGTGAACAAAAGTGGATATGAAATGAATTTTGTACAAATTCACTGGGACACATTAGTCAGCATTACTGTAGATATGCCAGTATTTAGCTTCTGTTCCCATTGTGTTAGGAAGCTGGAGTGATAAAAACAGCATACATATACCCTATATGTATGTATATATATATATATATATATATGTATATGTGTGTGTATATATATATATATATATATATATATATATACATGTATATATATATATACATGTATATATGTGTATATATGTTTGTATGTATATATGTATATATATGGCTGTTTCTATCATTTTGATTATACATATACAGTATATGTATAATCAAAATGATAGAAACAGCCAATGCAAATATTCTTTTCATAATGATAATGACAACAGTATGTAAATACATATAATCAACATACAATGCAGGCGACTCTCACACATCATGACAATAACATCTTACATATAACGTTAATAACCTCTCCATAGTAAGTCATTCAATACCTACAGTCTGTTGTTCAATTTAGAGATTAATTATTCATGATTGGCTATTTTATTTGGTTATTTCTCCCAGTCAGTCCTATTTTATTTATTTCATTTAATTATTATAATGTGTCCCCACCCATGCAATGCTATTCAGACTGTTTTTTTTTTTTTTAAACAAAGAGCCTTATAAGGTATTTGTTAGCCTGGGATGGCCCCAGTGTTGACTGTCTAATCGACATGCTATTACCTGATTCAGCCACTAGATGGAGCCACAGCTCAGATACGTGCTCAGTGCTCAGACATGCAGAGGGTAACCAAGAAGAGTGGCAGCAATCAGGATAGCCCAGCATCTGACCACATTAAACCCACTAAAAAAATAAAATCTTTTATGCTGCTATAATATATTTTATTTCTGGATGTAATGAAGAAACTTATTCTCTCCTCTCACCTGGTCATCACACGGTGGCAGCAGCAGCTCACTAACCTCCACTAGGAATAATGACTCCCATGTGATCCGCCCTTATTTCCCCTCTTTCTCTCTCTCTCAACCAGGACTATACTTCCTCAGCCCTGCCCTGTCTGCCTCACTGATGATGGGGCAGTGAGGATGCCAAAGCACGACAGTCCTGTGGAGACTTTTGTTTCTTAATTTCATTCCTCAACTTTGTTTTTAACCTGTTTTTGTCACCATGTTGCGGGTTGTCGTAGAGTCGGCTAAAGATCTGCCTAAAAAGAAACTTGGGAGCCCTGATCCAATTGTCTCTGTGATTTTTAAAGGTAAGCCTTTCCTTTTAAAAGTATTATAAAGTTTTAATTGTGTTCTGTCTGCGGGGGAAAAAAATCATTGTAGCCTATAATAATAGGTCCTGTAGAAGGATGTAAAGTGTGTCTTTGGGACTATAAATGGTCGCTCAGTTTGCTTATAATTTGACCTAGTATGACATCACTCTATGGATTTAATAGTTTTGTTGTGATTTTATATGGTAGCCCATGCAATAAGTAAACTATAAAGTAGTGTTATTCTTTAATGTTCTTGTATTTGCACATTAACTGGAAGTCCAAATTGCCCTTTTAGAATAAAAAAAAAAAGTGATTGTAGTTCATCTAAGTGCAATATGTTTAATAATCAGCATATTGCATCACTTTCCCAACATGTCTCAGCATTTTGTGCTGCACAGACAGCTGGGTAAAGGGATCATGATGGGACCTGTTATGAGCTCAGACAGAACAAAGAATGGAGACAAAAGACAAGTTAGGAATTGTAGGGCATTCAGCCTTCGGCTACTGAATTTAAATGGTATCAGGTATTGCCTCCCTGTTGAGGAAATAATGCTGGCAATCAGCCCTAGTTGCTCTCAGCTGTTTTCTTTGTATCATCATCACCCACACAGGTGTGGCAGCTTCCTTCTTTTTACCCTTTCCCCTGTAAAGGCAGAAACTGACACCCACTGACACCAGCGTTCATTCTTGCCATAAAGTATGCAAAGATATGCCAGTTTAGACACAGTAATAGCTTAATGTGCCAGCATAACAAGTGGTTGTGTATTCTTCTTGGGCTGGTTGACCTATGTGGGTCCTAATGTTGAGAAATTGTGTACCAAACAGTGTTTTCTTTGCTGATGTTTTATTTTGAAACGAGTGTCGAATTTTCAATTCACAAAAGCTGATTTCACTTTCAGATGAAAAGAAGAAAACAAAATCGATTGACAGTGAGCTGAATCCTGTCTGGAACGAGGTAAATCTACATTACACACAAACATGTTCAAACATGCAGATATCTCTGCCTCCCTCTCTTACTTTGATTTTTAATCAGAGTTGCTGCTAAGGAAAGCAGGAATAATTGATATATCCTCACTTTTAAATGCATCCCTACACATCACATGGTAAACATATACTGTGACATTCATCATATGACTCTCACAGTATGCATGGACCATGTCAACAGATTACGTGACTGATGTAGATGGAGTCTAGGTTACATCAATTAAAAGTCCTGCTCTCAGATACAGTTTTGCTTCCTCAGGACATAACAGCACCGTATCTGATGGTCCGTGTGTCCCTCATCTTGTGTTGCAGGTGCTCGAGTTTGATCTGAAAGGCACTGCGTTGGATTCCAGCTCCTACATAGACGTGATTGTGAAAGACTATGAAACTCTTGGGAAAAATAAGTAAGTGCAATGCAACCCCCCTCAGACTTTTGTGCAACAGATGGATTGCAGTGATGAAAGAGAAGATGTGTGCCTCACCTCTTTTTGAATCACTGTGCAAACTTCTTCTGCACGTCATTATCAACCCTGACACAGTAACACACTAGGAAAGTAAGTTAGATATTATCATAGTAACCCTGTGTTTGAGTTCTGTAGCTGGCTGTCTCTGCCCCCACACACTCTGCTTGCCGTGCTGAGACTTGTCGGGCTGTGTGGGACGCCTGATCCCGATTGGGCAACTGTGGATGGATGAATTGCTGTTTGTCTTTTCTCTCTCTCTCTGTCTCGCTCCCTCTTGGGTTTGTGTGGTAGCTACTCTGTCACTGAGGACAGGGGAAAATGTTAAAGGAACATATTTTACGTGGCATTTACTTGCCAAACTATATTGTAGTGCTGTAATTGCAGTATGTACAGTGCTTTAATACTGTGTGAGGAGAGGTGCTGTAGTGCACTTCTAAGTTGCCTCAAGTGAGCTCAAGGTTGTTGCTTCCATATAAAAGCCGGGCTCACATATGGGACCAATCTAGACCAACCGCGAAGAATGTTTCCTCTACATCACTAATTACTGCGATCAAAGTCTTGTCTATTGTAAGAAAACAAGGCACATAAAAGCGTCTGTGTTTATAATTTATGGCTTAACAGACCATATATATATAGAAAGAAAGAGAGAGATGTATGTTTTTATCTAGTAGAAGTTCCCTGCAGTGCATGGGACAGTCATAACTGAGGGGAGGAGTTTTTAAAGTGTGCGTCTCCAGCACACGAGTCCATGTTAAATTGAGTAAAGTTTTCCACTGGGCTGGACCGTCTGACACACTCCCTAAAGATCTACACAGTGGGAGCAGAAAAAAGGACTTCTCTCTTTACTCAAATAGTTTTCCAGCTGTTGTTATGGGTAATCCCTGTCGTCATAGCAACAAAAGGGGAACCTAACAAAAAAAAGCAATCGGTGTCTTAGTAACTAATTCGATTTTAGAGATGATTCAGAAGTCGGACAAAGTTCCCCCTGTATGGCAGCACACATTTTTATCATAAGATTTCTATCTTCCTCCAGTGAGATTCATTACAATCATGGACAAAATGTCTTGTTTCCTTACACCTATATTCTTTGGGTGTGAAATTCACACATGACTGAGGTTTGATTTCCATCTCCCAGTAAAGTAAAGCCATTTAACAGTCAGCACATGTTCTGTTAAAGTATTTTAGACAGGTCAAAACAAGTCTACAGCCACACAACTGCAGCCATGATAGCAGCTCTGTGAGGATGTATTTAAGCACTGCTGTGCTTTGAGCTAAATGCTAAACGTCAGCATACTAACAATGACAATGCTGATGTTTAGCAGGTAATGTAAGTGTATTTGTTAATTAGTACTAAACACAAAGTACAGCTGAAGTTGATGGGAATGTAATTAATTTTACAGGAATTTAGTCAAACCAAAGTATTTGACAAATGAAAGTGACATGATGATGGCACTGGATTAAGTAAGGGGATCACCAACATTACTATTCCAGTTCATCCTCTGGGGACCATGAATATCTGTACCAATCTTCACAGCAATCCATCCAATACTTGAGATATTTCAAATCTAGTAGATGCTGAGATATTTCACTGAATAAGTGAAACCTCTGACTTGCTGGTGGCGCCGCAGAATAAGTCAGAGCATCACTAAAGTCATTAGAATGTATCCTTTGGGGACCATGAATATCTATATTTTACATTTCACAGCAATCCATCCAATAGTTGTTGAGATTTTTCACTTTGAACCTCAAGGTGGCGCTGGATGAAAAGTCAGGGTATCACCAGAGTCGTGAGGATTCATCCTCTGGGGACCATGAATATCTGTACCAACCTTCACAGCAATCCATCCAATACTTGAGATATTTCAAATATATTAGATGCTGAGATATTTCACTGAATAAGTGAAAACTCTGACTTGCTGGTGGCGCCGCAGAATAAGTCAGAGCATCACTAAAGTCATTAGAATGTATCCTTTGGGGACCATGAATATCTTTATTTTACATTTCACATCAATCCATCCATTGGTTGTTGAGATATTTCACTCTGAACCTCATGGTGGCGCTAGATGAAAAGTCAGGGTATCACCAGAGTCGAGATGATTCATCCTCTGGGGACCATGAATGTCTGTACAAGATTTCATGGCAATCCATCTCATAGTTGTTGAGATATTTCAGTTTAAGGCTAAAGTGGTGGACCAGTCAACAGACTGACATTCCCATCCCTTAAGCCACACCGCCAGCATGGCTAAACATTAATACAGTCAAAAGTGTCTAGACAATTTTTAACCATGAACTGGTTTTACTAATTTACCTGTCATCTCCTGCGTTGCACCTCCTTTGCATGCTACTGTTACAGAGCTTTCTTTTTTTATCCTGCTTTTTTACATTAACATGATTCATTAACTACGCTGTAAAGTCCTACAACAAGGCTGCAGACTTTTAGAAATCATTGCATGGTTAGTTTTCTGATAACGCTAACATGACAAGGAAATGGTGACTTAAATATTATCATTAGTATTAAATATTAACTTGTTCTGCGCTCCAAGTACACTTGGAATGGTAAAATATGGGGATGGTTAAAAAAACAAAAAAGCAGGGTAAATGTCTGATATGACTGGAAGAATGTTTTCACATCAGAACAGCAGAGTATTGTTTCATTTCCCGTCTTATAAAACGCAGAGTCAGACAATGTTTCTGTCCAAATAATTCACCTACTTTGTTTATGAAAAATATTTCTGTTATTTATAGCCTTGCAGTGCTGGAAACTCTGTTAATAAATATGCTACTACAGTAAGCATCGGGGAACTGTGACTGCTCATTTTCACACTGTAGTCGCAGATCTGCAATGAGCTGTATCATCACACTCATCCATCCTAACAGGTCTGTGGAAGAAAATTAATTATGACAAGGGGGAAGGGTGGTAACATTTTGACCTGAAACCCAGCAAAAGAACACTCTGTGTTGAAAGTCACTCCTTTCCCTTCACGGATAGGTGATCAAAGTTGGTTTGGATAAGGGAACTTTAAGGCCAAATGCTTAAACTTGTGTGTGTATGACTAAAAGTCTGGTGGCAAGAAGCCCTGCTGTCTGTTGTTCCACTGGCTACAGAAGGCTGACAAACTGTACCTACATCCCATGATAACTCCATACATATCATTTCTGTCTGTGGGGGATTGTTTGGACGTGGGAACGTATTCAGCTGTGGTGCGATGTTCCCCTGTGACTCACCACGCAGGGCTTGGCACTAGTCACAAAGTCTGTTTTGGTCATACCACTGTGTGTTTGCATGGAAAACAATGGGGGAAAATGTCAGTCTGAGCATGCCTTCCGTATCCGGGTGCCGGTAATAACTGTTCCATAACTTTTGGAAGATGTTCGAAGCAAGTGTGTGTGGTGTTTGATACCCTACAATCTTACTGTATGAGTTAATCTCTTATTTGAATGCTCTTATCAGAACGCAGTCACGCTGAAAGTTGCAAAATGAATAATATCTGAGAAGGGACGGCTGTAATGTGTCTGAATCAGGTTACCTAAACTTTCTGAACAGTTTTGGAGGCAGCTGGCAGAGAGGAAAAACTCCATAGCAGAGTGAATGAGTCACATCCCACCTGACGTCCAAATCCTGTTAACATTATTGCTGAAAAGCCATTATAAAACTACACTTTAACCTTGTTGGTCACCCAGTGAGATTGGAGGCTACATACCAGGCTTATAGAGTCACTGACTCCCTGGAGAATCCCCAGTGTCAGCCTCCTTCCTGATGTAGCGCTGCCAAAACAATATCTCACCATCATCTCTCCTCCCCAACAAAACTCTGTCCAACTATGCAGCTCTCTGAGTAATTGTATATAGAACATTTAATTATTTATTTATCTTCCTTTCAGTGGAGTGCAGCACAAATCTTATGATATGCTAATGCTTTGATGTACGCTTCCCTGATAGAAGTCAAGCTCAAATGACTCAATGTAAGTTCTGTTGGCATCTCGCAGCCTGGTGGTGGCAATTTTCTTTTGTCCCATGACATTTTCCATTCAGGCCAAGTAAAAGTGGTTAGCAACGGGGAAAAATACCCTTTGAATATTTGGATCTAATTGAAAGCTTTGAGTTCTTGCCAGTCTTATCTGACCTATCTGATTCTGAGCCTCCAGTGTTGTCATTGGATCTAGCGTCCGTAGTGAGTAATTGAGTTATCTCTCTTGGGTAAAAATTCCTCCCTTCAGGAATGCTGCCAAAATAATATTACTCAGTTCACCCTAAGAATGATACAGTTTATACATGATGTGCTGCATTACATTATGTTACTTTGGAGACAATACAGTAAACATTATTTTATCCAGCAAAACATACACAGAGTTGCCAGTTTAACTTAAATGAATGCAATAATAGCTACTAAGTTTTTGTTGAAAGGATGCAGTTTAGAGCTGCAACAATTAGTCGATTGACAGAAATATAATTGGCAACTATTGTTGATTGAATCATCGTCAAAGTAATCTTTCATGCAAAAATGGCAAAAATTGCTGTTTTTAGCCTCTCAAATATGGAGAATCCCTGCTTTTAGACCATATTAAACTGAATATGTTTGGGTTTTGGACTGACAAAGCAAGACATTTAAAGACATCACCTTGGACATGGTGAGTTGGGTCAGAGGGTGGGGGAAGACTCTGGACAGACCTGGTAAGCCCAAACGCGTAGTGAGGGTGAACTGGGAACGTCTGGAGGAGGCCCCTGTCCGAGAGATCTTCAACTCACACCTCCGGCGGAGCTTTTCTGGCATCCCTGTGGAGGTTGGGGGCATTGAACCCGAGTGGACGATGTTCAAAGCTTCCATTGCTGAAGCTGCGGCGGTGAGCTGTGGTTTTAAGGTCTTAGGTGCCTCAAGGGGCGGCAATCCTCGAACACCGTGGTGGACACCGGTGGTCAGGGAAGCCGTCCGACTGAAGAAGGAGGCCTTCCGGGATATGTTATCTCGGAGGTCTCCGGAGGCAGTTGCAGGGTACCGACGGGCCCGAAGAGCAGCAGCCACTGCCGTGACGGAGGCAAAGCAGCGGGTGTGGGAGGAGTTCGGAGCAGCCATGGAGAAGGACTTTCGGTCGGCACCAAAGTGCTTCTGGAAAACCATCCGGCACCTTAGGAGGGGGAAACGGGGAACCATCCAAGCTGTGTACAGTAAGGATGGGACACTGTTGACCTCAACTGAGGAGGTAATCGGGCGGTGGAAGGAGCACTTTGAGGAACTTCTGAATCTGACCAATACGCCCTCTATGGTAGAGGCAGAGCTGGAAGCTGATGGGGGACCATCATCAATTACCCTGGTGGAAGTCACTGAGGTAGTCAAACAACTCCACAGTGGCAAAGCCCCGGGGGTTGATGAGATCCGCCCAGAAATGCTGAAGGCTCTGGGTGGGGAGGGGCTGTCTTGGATGACACGTCTCTTCAACACCGCGTGGAAGTCGGTGACAGTGCCTAAGGAGTGGCAGACCGGGGTGGTGGTTCCCCTTTTCAAAAAGGGGGACCAGAGAGTGTGTGCCAATTACAGGGGTATCACACTGCTCAGCCTCCCTGGTAAAGTCTACTCCAAGGTGCTGGAAAGGAGGGTTCGGCCGATAGTCGAACCTCAGATCGAAGAGGAACAATGCGGATTCCGTCCTGGCCGTGGAACAACGGACCAGCTTTTCACTCTCGCAAGGATCCTGGAGGGGGCCTGGGAGTATGCCCATCCAGTCTACATGTGTTTTGTGGACTTGGAGAAGGCATATGACCGGGTCCCCCGGGAGATACTGTGGGGGGTGCTGCGGGAGTATGGGGTGAGGGGGGCACTTCTCAGGGCCATCCAATCCCTGTACGCCCAAAGCGAGAGCTGTGTTCGGATCCTCGGCAATAAGTCGGACTCGTTTCCGGTGGGGGTTGGCCTCCGCCAGGGCTGCGCTTTGTCACCAATCCTGTTCGTGATATTCATGGACAGGATATCGAGGCGTAGTCGGGTGGAGGAGGGTTTGCAGATCGGTGTGCTGAGGATCTCATCGCTGCTTTTTGCAGATGATGTGGTCCTGTTGGCATCATCGGTCTGCGACCTCCAGCACTCACTGGATCGGTTCGCAGCCGAGTGTGACGCAGTCGGGATGAGAATCAGCACCTCTAAATCTGAGGCCATGGTTCTCAGCAGGAAACCGGTGGTTTGCCTACTCCGGGTAGGGAATGAGTCCTTACCCCAAGTGAAGGAGTTTAAGTATCTCGGGGTCTTGTTCGCGAGTGAGGGGACGATGGAACGTGAGATTGGTCGGAGAATCGGAGCAGCAGGGGCGGTATTGCATTCGCTTTACCGCACCGTTGTGACGAAAAGAGAGCTGAGCCGGAAGGCAAAGCTCTCGATCTACCGTTCAATCTTCGTTCCTACTCTCACCTATGGTCATGAGGGTTGGGTCATGACCGAAAGAACGAGGTCGCGGGTGCAAGCGGCCGAAATGGGTTTCCTCAGGAGGGTGGCTGGCGTCTCCCTTAGAGATAGGGTAAGAAGCTCAGTCATCCGTGAGGGACTCGGAGTAGAGTCCTTGCTCCTTTGCGTCGAAAGGAGCCAGTTGAGGTGGTTCGGGCATCTAGCACGGATGCCTCCTGGGCGCCTCCCTTGGGAGGTGTTCCAGGCACGACCAGCTGGGAGGAGACCACGGGGAAGACCCAGGACTAGATGGAGAGATTATATCTCTACTCTGGCCTGGGAACGCCTCGGGATCCCCCAGTCAGAGCTGGTTAATGTGGCCCGGGAAAGGGAAGTTTGGGGTCCCCTGCTGGAGCTGTTGCCCCCGCGACCCGATCCCGGATAAGCGGTTGAAGATGGATGGATGGATGGACCTTGGACATTTTTCACTATCTGACATTTTATACCAAACGATTAATCTAGAAAATAATCTGTACATTAATGGAAAATGAAAATAATCGTTAATTGCATTTCATGGTGCTGTTGTACAGTATTGCATTATACAAATAGGTGTTTTTGTTATTTAGCATACTGTCAATGATATAAATGGGGAGGACAAAAATAATAGCAACATCTGTGTTTCAAATATCGGGGCTTCTAATGGTTCGTTGGCAACATCTGAGATTTGTTTTAAAAAAAACTTCTCGGAGCTTATCGTATGTTGTTGCTCTCATAATTACAGCTAAATGTCTGATCATAAACAAGCCGCACATTTAGCTGTATAGTTTTGGGCTCCATACCAAGACAGACAACCACCACAGGCAATAACGAACTGCTTCTGAAGAATTTTTTCAACTGACACTCTATGGAAAGAGTCCAGCATTATTGTCAGATTCTTTGGCACATTTAGTTTAATTAAATTTTATCCTTGAAATATCTAAGAAGGAGTTAACAGAGGAACGTTATTGTTACATTGAAAAGGCCAAAGCCACACAGCTCTCATAGCATCTGTTGTTCAACTTTATCTGCATCCTTTACTTGCAGCCTTTTCTTGACAACTGTTTTTTTCTAATTAAAGCTGCAGTGGGTAGAAATGTAGCAAATATGATTAAGAAAAAAGTTATTTTTATAAAACGGTCACTATATCCTGACAGTAGTGCATGAGACAGATAAGCTGAAAAAAAAAATCATGTGCCTCTGTGTCCTCCGGTGCTCCTAATGGCATCTGCAAGATTACACAGACCGGAGGAAAACAACCAATCAGAGCCGAGCTGGAGCCTTACCGTCTCTGAGCAGCTGTCAATCACTCGCAAACTCCGGTCAAACTAGGCAGCGCTGATCAAATATGAATCAATATTCTGTTACTGTAATGCCTATTTCTCACCTCAACTGTTTTCAGAAACATCTTGTAGTGTACTGTTTAGCTGTAAAATGAGAAGGTTTGTGACCCGTCAGCCATGTTAAGATCAGTTGAGGAAATACCAAGCACCACCCACCAGCTGGAGCACAGCCAATGGGAATGCTCTCTCTCTGAAATGACCTGTGATTGGTCAAAGTCTCCCTTCAAGGGCTAGATTTTTTTTTAAAGCCTGAAAACAGAGCCATGATGAGGTGCAGAAGTCTAGTTATCTCTCAGAACACTTGAATTACAATATGCTGAAAGGTTATTATGGATTTTTTTCCCAATGATGCCAAAAACATTCTGCCTACTGCAGGTTTAAGCTGTGTAGTTTTTGGCTACACCTCAGGAACACAGCAATCAATCACAAGCTATAACAAACTGCTTCTGACAGAGCCATTTTTCAACTGACACTACATGAAAAGGCTACATTCCTTGTGTAACAAGACTCCAGTATTATTGTTAGTCAGATCTAACACAGACAGACTCTTTAGTTTCATTTAATTTTTTCTTTGAATTATCTATGAAGGAGTTAACAGGAATGTTATTGTTACATTTCAAGTCTAAAGCCACACGGCTCTCATAGCATCTCTAGTTCAACTTTATCTGCATTCGTTTGATTCATTAGATTGGTTTTTTTTCTACTTAATCATTAAAATGTAAATGATTACTTAATTTTTCAAGAAATGTTGCAATTAACAATCCATAAGTAAAATGTTCTTTGACTCATTCGCAGAGTCAAATGACTCACAGACGGTAGGGATGATGTTTTTGTTTTCAGGAAGTTCCTGTAATTTTCAGCCAACTATTCAGGTTTACCGTATTGTTATTTAACCACTGGTAAATAATAGGTGGTCTAGTTTGAACGCCTCCAGAATCACTTTGGATAACTGGTGCTCAAATGACCTTCAAAGGGAAGAACTTCCAGTTCTCTAGTCGTCACAGATGATTTAAACACACCGTGAATCACCGGCAGGTAGCTCCTGTGCGGTGTTGACAGTACGTTGGTTCATGGGGTGCGTTTATTTGTCTGGGCAGGCAGGGTTTGTTAGCTCTGGGTGGTGACCTTCTATAAGCCCGTTTTGTGAATGTGACATCACTGTGTATGTACACTGAGTGTACACTCAGTGTACATACAGCATTTAATTTCTGTGCGGTCTGTAACCTGATCACTGATATGTTGGCTGATAACAACAACAGCCGGCGTTTTGCCCTATTAAATCAGGAAATCAGTGCCGATTCTCCCAAGTCACATGTTATACACTCACAGTATCTGACAGTGGATATGAAAATATTTCTGTATTGTAATGTTTTTCTGCTGTGTTATTTTCCTAACAGATTCCTTGGGTCAACCAAAATCCGTCTGAGAGATCTCGCCTCAGGTCAAATGAGATCACTGCCATCCAAAAATGTCCCTTTGGCCGGTGAAAGTGGACAGAATATTGGAGTAAGTTTTTCTTCATGAGTTAAATAATATAAGTAACAGGAAGGCTACCTTCCTTTTTAAAGAAATAAATGATATAGCCAATCATTTCCCTTCCAGGCTACAATCGACCTTGTGATTGGCTACGATCCTCCAGCTAACGCTGCACCAAACGTCAACGACCCTCAAGCAGGAGACGCCACAGTGGATGCTGGTATGTTTTATGTAATTTTTAGTGATGCAGTGCAATGTAGTAAAGGTTTACTGGTAAATTTGATTAGAGGCATGCCAGGTATTTGATTATCTTGTTTTTCTGCTGATTAGGTGGTGGTGGTGACGGGGGGGATGAGTCTCTACCAGATGGGGGCCAAAGCGGCTTCGCAGGGGTCCCCTCGGCCCCTGGTCAGGATGTTAACATCCGCCGGCGGCTGGCCAGGTCACAGAATCGCCACCGACTGGTCAATAAACCTCAGGACTTCCAGGTCAGTTTCATAGTGTTTTTCATCATCAACTACGGCACCGTTCTAAATGTTTAATACGCAGATCAAGAACAGGATTTTGTGGATGTTTGAAAAGCCAGCAATAAGAAAACAATCAGCAAAAACTGAAATAAGTTTTAATTATTTTTTGGCATTAATTACAGGAAAAACTTTACATACTGCAAGAATAAATGACTATTTCCTTCCTTTTTTCTCTTAAATGTAAATGTTAGTTTAGTTTCAGGTGGCCACAACAGTTATTCCTAGCCAGGTTAGGTTCACTCAGATTATCTGTAAATCTACAGAGGACATATCATGAAAAAGGGTTTCAGGGTGAATACAGGTATATTATTCAGAAAGACAGTACAAGGGAAAAATAATGTGTTTTTTGAACATTAAAGCATGTAAACATGTTTTAGTAGAAACCTAAAATACAAGTATGAACCTGAAAATGAGCATGATATGTCTCCTTTAAATATATTGAGATGCTCTTGGTCAGAGTCGGATGCACTCATACGGTCGTAAGTTATATTCATTCATCTACACTGACACTGTGATACTATGTGTCCTTCAGATTCGGGTCCGAATCATCGAGGCCCGTCAGCTGTCTGGCAACAACGTCAAACCGGTGGTGAAGGTTAATGTGTGCGGAGAGACCCACAGGACGAGGATCAAGAGGGGAAACAACCCCTTCTTTGATGAGGTACTCTCACTTCACTTTTTTCCCCCCTTCTTCTTTATTGAATTTGAAATACTAAACAAACATTAACAAAAAAAACTCACAGCAGTGCATATTTTCCAGACAGTTTCAAATCATTAAAAATTATGAAATTCCCAAAACTCCATATAGGGTTCTCCACAAGTGAGCAAAGTTTTCTTGTCTTTCCTTTTTTACAATATAAGTTAGTCTCTCCAAAGCGAGACAGGCTGATAGTTCCTTTATCCACATCCCAATAACAGGGATATCCATGTTTTTGTGTGCAATTATCCTTCTGGCTCTGAGCAGTGAGTGCTGCAGAGTTACATCAAAGTCGTCAGGGTACATTACCAGCACACAAAGTTTGGCTCATAGAGGAATTTCCTTTCCAACTAGAATGGCACTCGGAGAGCGCAGACCTCCACCCCCCTCTCCGTGCAGCTTCCGCCATCATCCATGTGTATTTTTGTTTATGTTAAGATAAGCTGCAGGTAGCGGAGCAGCGTAAAACACTTCATTCAAACTGGACAGAAACAAAGTAAAACTCACCTAAACCGTCGTCGTTACTCTTTCCAACAATCACCAAGTGTGCTTTGGTCGAACTGGACTGTAATTTCACTGAGTTTAATGTGGAAAAACGCCGAATCTACAGGTGTCCCCCCTCCCTCCGAGCCATTTCCCAATCCGCTTCATGAATATCCTCCTGTATATCAATTCTCCATGCCTCTAGCTTTTTGGAAGACGAATCTTTTGAATGAATAGTTAACAATAACTCAAAACAAAGATCCCTTCACTCTCACACAGAGAGACAATAGACAACACAGATTTGAAATAGAATCAAAAGGAACGCATTTTTATTCTATCAGGCCTCACACTTGAAATAATTTTGCCAGGCTTAGGTTGTGCTGAGGGGTCTACTTTAAACGTTGTCCTTTTGTCGTTTTATCTTTATTGAAACTTTGTATGATTTTTTTGCAGATATTCTTCTACAACGTCCACATGCTACCAACGGATATGTTTGATAAGCACCTCAGCTTCCGGGTCAGTACACACATGTCAATTTTGAGGTCCTACGCTCTGTCAGTATGTAGACATATACTGTATAAACTGTGAATTCTCCTCTCTGCAGGTGTATAATTCCTATTCACTGAGGGCCGACAGTATGATGGGACAATTCAAGGTATAATTTTTGTCGTCACATAATTGTTAATAAGTCAAATAATGTTGGTTAATGTCTGGCTGATCTCGTTTTGTTCTCACACACAGCTGGACGTTGGTTATGTTTATGATGAACCAGGTAAGCTTGTCACAAAACCACAGATTTGTGTGTCATTTACATTTGCTTAGAGGATGCTGTTGTTTGGCGTGTGGAGGCCAGAATGTGAGAGGGTCATTATGGTCTTATTTTTAGGTGGTTTGTATGTTGGCGATGTTCAGAATAGGTGTTTCTGTAATGTGATAAATGTGGTTAATGTTTCTTTTTTAAATTTATTATTAAAGCAACTATAATCAATATTTTTTTTAAATTATGGGCAGCAGTAGGTAGAATTGGAGCAAATATGATTTAAAAAAAGTTATTTTTATAAAATGGTCACTATATAGCAGTGCATGAGACGGGTAATCTGAAAAAAATCATGTGCCTCTGTGTCCTCCAGTGTCCTCTGGTTTCACAGACCGGAGGACACTGGAGCGGCTGTGGCTCTGAGCCACTGTGTGTGGCTCAGAGGGTAGAGCAGGTCGACAAATCGGAAGGTCGGTGGTTCGATCCTCGGCTGCTCCGGGTCACATGTCTATGAGTTCTTGAGCAAGACACTTAACCCCAAGTTGCTCCTGAAGGCATAGCCATCGGTGTGTAAATGAGTATTTAGGTTAGATCATGATGGACAAAGTTGGCACCTTAGCAGCCTCTGCCATCAGTGTGTGAATGTGTGTGTGAATGGGTGAATGCTGACATGTAGTGTAGAGCGCTTTGAGTGGTCAGAAGACTAGAAAAGCGCTATATAAAAGCAAGTCCATTTACCATTTACCAAACAACCAATCAGAGCCGAGCTGGAGCCTTGACGTCTCTGAGCAGCTGTCAATCACTCACAAACTCCAATCAAACGGTCAAACTAGGCAGCGCTGATCAAATATGAATCAATATTCTGTTACTGTAATGCCTACTTCTCGCCTCAAATGTTTTCAGAAACATCTTTTAGTGTACTGTTTAGCTGTAAAATGAGAAAGTTTGTGATGTTTCTGACACCTTTGAGGAGAGAAATAGGCCTTACAGTAACAGAATATTGATTCATATTTGATCAGCGCTGCCTAGTTTGACCGTTTGATCGGAGTTAACGTGTGATTGACAGCTGAATGAACAGCCAAAAGGAACGCTCTCTCTCTGAAATGACCTGTGATTGACCAAAGTCTCCCGTCACGGGCTAGATTTTTTTAAAGCCTGAAAACAGAGCCATGAGGAGGTGCAGAAGTCTCTCAGAACACTTGAATTACAATATGCTGAAAGGTTGTTATGGAATTTTTGCCCAATGATGACAAAAACATCCTGCCTACGGACGCTTTAACAAAAGGTCACATGAGTACTTGTATGTGAATGATGTTGCTTATAGTGATGAACCCACACAGAGTGAGATCATTAGTAGTAGTGTATTTATATATATATATGTGTGTGTGTCCTGTTGCAGCCCACTGTGTCATGAGGAAGTGGCTCCTGCTGAATGACCCAGATGACTCCAGCTCCGGGGCTAAAGGTTACCTCAAAGTCAGCCTCTTTGTAGTGGGAGCTGGAGACGAGCCTCCGGTACGTCTGACAGACTATATCTCTCAGATAACTTTTCACTGGCGCTGGTTGCTTCCTCTTTCCTCATGTAAATACGGCGGCTATGCCCCCTAGCTCTCTTTCATGAACTCTTTTCTGTTTCTTTTTTCTACCTCCCATATTGCAGGTGGAGAAGAGGGATTTAAATGACGATCAGGACGACATAGAGAGTAACCTGCTGCTGCCAGCTGGTCTGACTCTGCGATGGGCCACCCTGTCACTGAAGGTGTTCAGAGCCGAGGACGTTCCCCAGAGTAAGACACGCTGTAGTAATTCTAACAAAATTAAATTGTCATTTAAACAGCACAACTAAAAAAAAAAAGTTGTTTTTTTGTGAAGTTTAGCTTGTTGAAACTTAATTATTTCCCATTTTCTGGCTTCCAAAACTGATAAAAGCAATGCATGTCAACACACTGTATTCAATTCTTCCAACTTTTTTCTCATTACAGTGGATGATGCATTCGTCCAGAGCATGAAAGAAATATTTGGAGGGAATGAAAACAAGAAGAACCTGGTGGATCCCTTCTTGGAGGCTCGCTTCGCTGGCAAAAAGGTTCCCGATCGTTTTGTCTCTTCTTAGCTGCGGTGTCAAATGTAAGCATTCTGGATATAACATTAACAGAAGAAAAGCTGATGTGTGCTTTTTCCGTATCTCCAGCTGTGCACTCAGATCATTGAGAAGAACGCAAACCCCGAGTGGAACCAAGTGCTGAACCTCCAAGTAAAGGTAAGAGGATGACCCAAGCAGCACAAAAGTATAAAAATACACATCATGAATGAATGTCAGTCTTTTTTTAACCTGCTTCTTCTTGTGTTTTCTGTAGTTCCCCTCCATGTGTGAGCGCGTCAAACTGACCGTCTTTGATTGGTAAGTCAAAGGAGATTGCAATTTATATTTAAGAGATTGTGGCCTGTGTCGTTTTGTGTTCAAGAAGAGGTCATGTTATTTTGTTTCTTAGAGTTATTTGGGGTTGAGAAAGTCTCCCACAACATTTCTACAGTGTGGTCAGCTGTGTTTCCATGCCCCATCAGAAGACAATAATGTAGCAGCCTATGACTCAGGCTGTGCCGGCCCATCCCTTCCCCTGTTGGCACCGTCGCTCAGCCAATTTTCATTATTGTGTCTTTCTGAGCGAATGAACGGTCTGATAACAAGGGTCCAGGAAGGCTGAAAGGAAACAAGTGCAAAAGGAAAAGGTTAGAAAAACTGTGTGTGCCTCAGAAGGTGTTGAAAACCACACAGGGATCCCTGAGCCAATACATACAATGTTGAAAACATGTAGACATGATCAACAACTAAGAGATTTTCAGTTCCACGTACTTCCCCTCATAGAGGTAGTGAAAAAGCCGAGCATAACAATGCCCCTACATTGTGAAATTTGCATGCTATTTAACAGTTCATATTGGGTGTAGTGCTACAGCATGTGTGTGTGTGCAGTGTGAGTGTAAAGATGTCGTGTGTGATTGCAGGGATCGTTTGACAGGAAATGATGCTATTGGCACCACATACCTGAACCTGGCCAAGATAGCCTCCTCTGGTGGAGAGATAGAAGGTATTTTGTTTTGAATAAAACATTATTTCAAAAAGAAATGTTTCAGCTGGAAATAATGTGCCTAATAAGTCTGGAAAATTTCTATTTTACAGTTGTTACTCTTATGTGCTTTGTGTTTTTATTATCTTCTAAACGGTACTTGAATTGTCCTTTTTCTCCTGGAATAGAGGAACATGCAGGAAATGGGGAAATACCGTCCTACGAAGGTTCAACTGTGCTCTTTTTATTGCTCTGTGTTGCATGAGATGTAGCGCGTTAAGCATGTCGTGCACGCCAATTTGCTGAACAAATCTCATTCTGTGCGTGCACATTGCTAAATAAAACTGTGCTCTGTTTTTGTTAGTATTTAAGTGTTTAACCGTTTTGCTGTCGTAATCCCTGCCACCTGCTTAACCCAGCATTCACTGTTTCCATCCCAATCTGTCCATCACCACCGCCTGAAATGCCGCAACACTGACATACTAACAATAAAGCTTTGCTTGGCTTAGCGTGAGTCCAATCATAAAGAGGTTAAGTCTACTTCCGTCTCTCCCAGCAAACACAGGGCAGTCTGAAGTGGGTTTCCTGCCCGTCTTCGGGCCCTGCTACGTCAACCTGTACGGCAGCCCCAGAGAGTTCTCCGGCCTGCCAGACCCCTATGAGGATCTCAATTATGGCAAGGTAGTGAAGACTTGCTTTTTCAGAATCTTATCTGCAATTTTAATCTTTCCCTTCACGTCTATCCCTGTCCGACATCCTCTCTATTAGTTATTCAGCAGTTCATATCAATGCGTTTGCAGGGAGAAGGAGTGGCGTACAGGGGCAGGGTCCTGGTCGAGCTGTCCACTAAGCTGGAGGGGAAAGCGGACAAAACAATAGACAGCATCAACAACGATGACATCCTGGTGGTGCAGGTGCGGTTTCACGTGCCTCTCCCTGATGGTAAATTTGAGTTTGTTAAAATATTTTCTACTTCTCTTTACCTTTTTCTGTTTTTTTCTTCACTACATTAGAAGTACCAGAGGAGGAGAAAGTACAGCTTGTGTGCAGTCTTCCACAGCGCCTCCATGATACAGGAACCGGGAGAGCCGATCCAGTTTGAGGTCAGCATCGGTAACTACGGCAACAAATTGGACACCACCTGCAAACCGCTGGCCTCCACCACTCAGTATAGCTGTGCTGTATTTGATGGTGAGTGAGGAAGCTGCAATGTGATTCTTAATAGTAAAGACGCATTTAAAAACATGCTGTCTTGTCACATGGATTTTTAAATGGTGTGTAATTTCTCCAGGTAACCACTACTATTACCTGCCCTGGGTGGACACTAAACCAGTGGTTGTGGTTCTCTCATTCTGGGAGGACATCAGCCACCGCATGGACTCTGTCAACATCATCCTCTACATTACTCACCGCCTGGTAACACTGCATTATCCTCTGAGTTTATGATTTATTGATAGCTTTGCAGCAATTAAAGCATACCGTATTGTAGTAATGTTTGGTACGTGTGTGTACATGTGTCGGTGTGAGAGTCATAGAGGTTTAAGATGGGAGTGTAGTCCTCATCCCTATTGTGGTGTTGTTGTTGTTGCAGCAATCCAACCTGGAGTTATTCAAAACTGCCATCTCGGCTAAAGTGTCTGAAAACCAGCTTGTGGAGGTGTGGCTGAAGTTGCTCACTCAGCTGATTGAAGACCTAGAAAGGTAAATAGAGGATAATGAAAAATACATCAAGATCATTTCTGTTGTCTGCACATCTTTTAATGTCATAAAAAGTCAGATGAGTCCAAGAGGGTTGGATGAAAAGGAAGGAAAATGTGTTCAGTTTCACCATAAAACAAATGAAACAAGAGTGGTCATTTAGTGGTTAATTATTTAGTATAATCTCATTATGTGTTCAACTGAAATTAATTAAGTCCCATGTTTTGTATCTGCTCTCCTCTAGTCTCCCGACACCAGACCTGGAGGGCCGCTCCAACCTGACATCTCTGGACATCCAAATCAAGAAGCTGCGAGACAGCGCATTGACCACCATCAAGGACGGAGCCAGATGCATGAGAGAGGAGGCCAGAGAGGTCCGTGACACTCTGCCCGACTTAGAGTCCTGGGCCGACAAACTTCAACAGCTGGCTGAGGAGGTATAGCAAAGCTTGGACAAAAGGGGGACCTAAAATAACGTTTCCGAGCATTACGTTGTTTGTTTTGCCCATCCATAATTCTGTTTACATGTTTCTGTGCAGCCCCAGAACAGCATGCCAGATGTGATCATCTGGATGTTACGGGGGGAGACGAGGGTGGCCTACTGTCGCATCCCCGCTTACCAAGTCCTCTTCTCCACATACAGCGAGCAGGCCTGCGGCCAGAACTGTGGCAAGACACAGACTGTCTTTTTACAGGTACACATCTGTATTCTATTAGATTTCTTCCGAACAGGTTTTGGTGTCTGTCAGCTAAATAAATAATTTGACACTAGGGGGTAGCAGTTTGTACTTTGCTGTTAAGCTGCATTCACATGATTAGAGATTTGCTCTTGACTCACTGCGAGGTAGGGTGCAGAGACTTGCAGAGGCAGCAGGTAAAAATATCTCCCCAAACAGAGAGCAAGGAACGCCATTCACTGTTTCCAGGCAACAACAACAGTTTGCAGCTGTTTTCAATTGGTTGTGTTTGAAAGGTCAGCGGCAGCCGAGGTCAAAGTTTAAATAATTAGAAATTTGAGCCTAGCGCTCGGTGGCAATCTTGGCGGCACCGCTCTCCCCATAGAAAAACAATAGCACAGCCAGTGATGTTACCGCTGATCATGTGTAGATGGCTTTAGACTAAAAGGTACTGCACTATGATTACTTTCTCTGAAATCTTAATGCTCATGTGATTTTTGTTCCCCTCAGTACCCCATGGACAAGAACAAGGGCCTGAAGGTGCCCGTTCAGATTCGGGTCAACATGTGGCTGGGTCTGTCTGCACATGAGAAGAAGTTCAACTCCTTCTCTGAGGGAACCTTCAGCGTGTTTGCTGAGATGGTATATCACTCCAAAATAAAAAATGCAAAAATGTGTACTTTTTATATCTTCACAAAGTCTGAAAATTTTCTTTTGAATGTTATTCAGAGCCAGCGGACAAGTCAGCGTATAAAACTAAACATGTCCTCCTTTTCATTCCAGTACGAGAACCAGGCCGTGGTGTTTGGGAAGTGGGGGACCACGGGACTGGTGGGGCGCCACAAATACTCAGACGTAACGGGCAAACTGAAGCTGAAACAGGAGTACTTCCTGCCTCCGAGAGGATGGGAATGGGAAGGTGAATGGTTCATCGACCCGGAGAAAGCGTGAGTATAATTGCAGATGACTACTTGGCATCTGTCCTCCTAAAATTCAAAACATTTGACCAAGAGGAAGACCATGTGATTTTGTTATATCAGGATTCAGACTAGTTACATTAATAAGGGGAAAAAAAACACAAGTTTGTCTTCATGTATTGGAAGTTTCGTTACTGGCTATAGTGGTTGAATGCGCTTTCTTTCCACTGAACACACACATTCTGTGGACTTAAGTAATGGAAGTGAGCAACGTCTACTCTCCATTGTTTACATTCCTCTCATGCCTTAAAGCATTATTTCATGAGTATTAGATAGTGTTGTACCAGAACGTGTCAGTGAGCTGGAGGTTATTTACACTTACTTTTTTAAAACACCTCCATTGACTTTCTGCACTTCAATATTGACTCAAATATACATGTATAAATGTTAGGTTTTCGATGCCAACGCCATCAGTACATTTCTGTGAGCGAGTACCCCTCGAGCACTAACTGCTATATTTCTGCTATGTACAGACAAAATATAGAAAAGGGCTGAAGAAAGTGGAGAAACATAACTAATGTAGATTCTTTCATACCGGGTATGAGAGGAAAACATCTTTATAGTGTTTTTTTATCTTAAATTTGCCGCCCATCTGAATATCATAAGTGAACCATTACAATACATGAAAAGCAACAAGAGGAACACACACTTTGAAAGCTTGATTTTGGATTAAATGTTTGATGATTATTACGGTCTCTGTCAAAACATGCAAACCTTTTCGTTTATAGCTCACGCTTATGGAGTGAAATTAGTCTCGAAATGGTCACAACTGTGTGTATTACATGATCCTCAAATGTAAAATAAGATGTATAAGAGTGTACAATGATTTGTGTGTAATTGTGGGTACTCACAAACCTTATTTTTACATTTATAGGCTACTGTATTGAGTATATAGGTGGTAAATGTATGCGTTCTAATCGAGGGGTGACGAGCTATTCTGTCTATTTAGAAAAACCTCTTTGGAATTACACACAATTTCACTGAAGCAAAGATGTCAAAAAGTTGTGGCATGCATTGGCGTGTCTTTTTTGGTAATACCACTGGAGGGTGCCAGATTTCCCCGGTTATGGCTTTGAAGTAGCCTCTTGTAAAATGTGTTTACGTGTTTCGCACACAGCTGGTACATATGTTTGACTTTGTGTTTCAGTCTCTTAACGGAGGCAGACGCAGGACACACTGAGTTCATGGACGAGGCGTTCCAAAATGAGACTCGCTTCCCCGGCAGAGAGTGGAAGGCTGCCGACGAGCCCTTCACCGATGTGGTGAGAGCAGCACGCTCACATGCAAATGATGTGCAGGGTGGCTTTAAATACCACACGAGCACAGTTAATATGTTTCCTTGTGTCTGTGACACGCAACACAAAAACACATCTCTTAGCTACTCATTGACTTTGGAGTCAGTTCCATTATTACTTCCACTCAGGTTTCCTCCAGATGCCTATGATGGAAGAGTAATCTTTAACCTATTCTAATATAAAAATCCCAATCCCCCTTTCCCCTACATTTCTTTTCTTCTTTTTTGTGTGTTTTATCTCATTTAGTTTTTGGTTATGGTTGAGTATTGTCTCTTAGTTTATTAATTTAACTTGCATAATAAAGTATACAAATGTGCATTGAACTTTAAAGTAAACAATTGTCTGGAAGGTGATGAAAGAAACATTGTAATAAAGTAATAAAAAAAAACTATTCTAATATATGAGTAGGCCAAAACACATGAAGAAAACAAATAAAAAAATGTTAAAAACGTGTTCAGCTAACTGAGGTTTTGTGTTGCATAGAATGGAGAGAAGAGCCGTAACCCCGGAGAGTTCGATTGTCCTCCAGGTTGGGTTTGGGAGGACAAGTGGACTGTGGATGACAACAGAGCTGTGGATGATCAAGGTGCAGACACCGGCTAAAATCTAGAGAGGAGCATTCTTCAAGCTGTTTGGATGCATACGTAGTTATTCAGAAAGGAAATGACAAAAATGTGTTGAATGTTTTGTATTTACAGTTCTATTGTTCTCGCTCTCCTGGTTTCCCAGGGCTCTGACTCACTCTTGCCTCCTTGTTAGACTGTAATAATAATAACAATAATAAATTAAACTCACATGGTGAGATTTAAACCATGTGTTCTCATATCCAAACAATAATGAAACAAAGTAAAATTGTTTGTGCGCATGTGTCTGTGTGTGCACTCCACAGGCTGGGAGTATGGAGTCACCATTCCCCCAGATGACAAGCCCCGGTCCTGGGTCCCCGCGGAGAAGGTGTACCACATCCACCGCCGGAGAAGGCTGGTTCGACCTCGCAAGAGAGCTGCACTCGCTGCTGGAGCCGTCGTGGAGGTCAATATGGCAGTGCTACTGTATATACTGTAGCATCATTTGCATTTTGGTGCCATACATTTTATATATACTGTAGGAAGTTAATTTTGCAAATTCTGATTATGTGATACAGATTCACTGATTATGTGATACAGAGTGACTTTGGTATTTTTCAACCTGGACCATAGTTTCCCGTGGTTTTGTTTCTAACTGACCAATACGGACAGCAATTACTGAAACTAGTCCAGTATTGAGATAGAGCGCTGTAGACGGCAGCTGCTCACAGGCTGCAATATGTTGCTGTTGGGGCAAGCTGGCACCGTCATTTACGTCCACTAAAAGTGCTTGTTTTTGCCATGTCCGGCTCTCATTGTTATTAAAAGTGTCTGACATTATGGAAAGAGTCCCGCTCGAGGAGAAGTCTCGCTCTGAAATCTGGCGAGGTGACGTGTTGCCGGAAGACAACGGTGTCTCTTTATTTCACAGTATATAATCTTGCATTACTAATGATTGTATTGCTCAGATTTTCATAAAAGAAATGTTTCTTTGCTCACAGAGGCGGGACCTAAGTGACCCTGAGGGCTGGGAATTCTCTTCTCTGATTGGCTGGAAGTTCCACAGGAAGGAGCGTTCATCGGATACTTTCCGTCGAAGGCGCTGGAGGCGGAAGATGGCGCCAGAGGACCGGCTCGGAGCAGCCGCCATCTTCCAACTGGAGGGGGCGTTGGTGAGTAAAGATAGGAAAATATTCTGATTTGAATCTCTTGTTTGAGATCAAGATTCAGTAATGTATTACCATATCAACCACTATGATTAGTCGGAATCTGCTTTAATAAAGATAGTTTGGCTTAAATAGTCAGAATGCAACATTAAAGTATCCGTCCACATATATGAGTCGGAGAGGAAGGGCATGAACCGGATCTGAGCTCTATGAGTCACCAACTATTTCCAAATATTTACTTATGTCTTAAACACATCTGCAGCTCCATGGTGGTGTTTTTTATTCGACAGTGTGTGACGCATGAAAAGGTAAAAGGCTCTGCTCTGGTTTATTCTGCAGGGTGTCGATACTGAGGAGAAAGAGAAAGGCTCCAAGGCCGACGCCACCAAGCTGTTCGGTGCCAACACGCCTACCGTGTCCTGCTCCTTTGACAGTGAGCGATGCATACAGTGACACATATGAATGATAATGCTCATACAAATAAATATAAAAACATATATGCTACTGAATAATGTTATTTTTCTCCACAGGGTCACATGTGTACCATCTTCGTGTCTACGTCTATCAGGCCCAGAACTTGGCGTCTATGGATAAAGATAGTTTTTCTGGTAAGATTTGACTTGATATAGTTTTTAATATCAATATTAAGACTGTTGATGGATTTCAAGTGCTACATTTAAAATGAAAGGAGTCTCATTGCAAAAATAGCTGTTAATGATTGATGTGAAAAGATGACCATTAAACCACATATGTTTTTATTCCTTCGTAGATCCGTATGCACACATCTCCTTCCTGCATCTTAGCAAGACAACAGAGAAGCTGCGGGCAACACTGAACCCGACCTGGGACCAAACTCTGATCTTCAGTGACGTGGAGATTTATGGAGACCCCAAGAATGTTTCTCAGCGCCCCCCTGATGTTGTGGTGGAGTTCTACGACCACGACCAAGTGGTAGGTTGTGAAACAGTGTGTAGGAGTTGGCAACATCTAGTGGTGTGGTTGCAGATTGCAATCAACTGAGTAACCCTCTGCTCACTACACTCTTTCCAAGACTGCGGTAACATGAGCTGCCGAGTGCAAAAACGTAGTAACGCCGTTTCCTTGCTGAAAGGCCATCCTTACCATATTAACACTACTTTAGGAGCAACGGGAGTCAGACGGCGGCTGACGGTACCACGGTTTTGCAATCTGCGGCTCACGTTACCACAGTTTCACAAGCGTATTGGAGAACTAAGGTGGCTTTCAGGTAACGTAAAAACGAAAAAGGCTCTCTCTAGAGCCAGTGTTTGGTTTGAGCAACATGGCAGACTCCATGAAGAGGGACCCGTTCCCTATGTAGATATGAAGGGCTCATTCTAAGCTAATGAAAACACAACGATTCTTAATTTCAGGTGATCAGCGAACAGTTGCTCAATATTATATTCCATTTCTGCAAATAGATCCCCCGAAATGTTTCACACTGTTCCTTTAATGATGTACCATATAATACATCTAACAGTGGATTATTGCAGATAATTGCTATAAAGAAAAACAAAGTGAAACATATTTCACTTAGAAACTTTGGTAACCAAATTAACAGAAAAATATGAGTGAAAATTCAAGTTTTACTTTTAAGGTATGAACTACCTCAAAAAAAACTCTTGATGTCTTTCTTTACGTTTTCTTCTTTCTTATAGTAATGTCCACCTTTCCGCTACGCTGAAATTGTAATGTTTAAAAAAAAAAAATGTTTTGAGAGCATCAGCTAAAAGTAAAAAAACAAACATAACTGTGATATGTTGTCTTCTGCCCAGGGGAAGGATGAGCTGCTGGGCCGCAGTGTTTGCGTGCCAATGGTGAAGTTGAACCCAGGCATAGATCAGACACCCAAACTGCTGTGGTACCCCATCATCCACAAAGGTCAAAAGGCGGGGGAGGCACTGCTCGCTGCAGAACTCATCCTTAAAGACAAGGTTTGTCCTGAACGTAATGGAGAAACGGCTACTTTACAGTATTTAAAACACAGCTATGTTCTCTAGGCCTGTGGTTGTCTGATGTTTTACTGTGTGAATTAATGTAAAGTTACTGGTAAAAACATAAAGGTAAGCATAATCCATACTCCCTTGTCTCTGTCTTTGTAGTCGGGCGAGTCAGATCTTCCCCTGCTTCCCTCAATGAGAGCAGAGAACCTCTACATGGTTCCTCAGGGCATCCGGCCTGTGGTGCAGCTCACTGCTGTGGAGGTAAAACACAACCTTTAGACACCGTCCCTCTGAACTGATATCCATAATGTCTCTACCATCATCTCTGTGTGTGTGTGTGTGTCTCTCTGTGTTCAGATTCTGGCGTGGGGCCTCAGGAACATGAAGGCGTACCAGCTGGCCTCGATATCTTCACCCAGCCTGGTGGTGGAGTGTGGAGGGCAGAGGGTGGAGTCAGCCGTCATCAAGAACATGAAGAAGAGCCCCAACTTCCCCAGCTCCGTCCTCTTCGTCAAAGTGGTAATGGCAGGGTTACACATGCCACATGGGATGAGTGTGTGGAACTAAAGCAAACGAGTAAACAAGTATCTGTGAGAAAAAAAAGTAGAAAAAAGCGATTGAAGAGGAGAAAAATTGCCACAATCAATAGGTGTTATGTAAAATATGGAAATATGTTGCACTAAAAACCTGACATCTGACGCCGTGTCTACGCCTTCCCCCAGCTCCTTCCAAAGGAGGAGATGTACACACCTCCCATCGTGCTAAAGATAATCGACCACCGTCCGTTTGGCAGGAAGCCCGTGGTGGGTCAGTGCACCATCACTACTCTGGAGCAGTTCAGATGTGACCCATATGTCATCACTGCAGAGGGAGCCATGTCTTCCAAAAGTAAGTAGGCATCCAAAAAAAATACAAACGACAGAATATTCTGATACAATTAAGACAGAGAGACAAAAAGCCTTGATTTAAATGTTGTCCTCCCACCATTTCCAGTGGCTATGATGATGGCTTCTCCTTCCAAACATCTCTCTATTAACATGGAGGAGAATAGACCACTACTGGAAACTCAGGTAAACTCTTCCACCTCACCGAAACGTATTCCTCGTGTTGTTCGTAACCAGTTTTATTCTTCTTTCCTCTTGTCACTAAGAAGTGCAGAATTTGACTCCCCCGGTCAAATTTGACAAACTTGATTACTCTGGCTTACAGTTCATGCACAGCATGTCAGCTGCTGTCAACAAAATGGCTTCCCCTACCTCCTACTTTGTATGTATGGTTACTTATTAGAGCTTTCTAATTCACAAGGCTGGGCACCAATGACACAGGAAGGCTGAGATCACTTAATCCACAGCGCTGCGGCGGGCTCGACAAAAAGGCCCCCATAATAACGTCACAATGCCATTAATCTACGTTGGGAATTGTCTCAATTACTGCGATTGTACTTAATTTGTCACTATTTTAATGAGCACATTTTAATGATTTTTTTCACAGCAAGGGCGTAACATGTAGCAAATCAAGCCTGCAGGCATCTACTCACATGGAAGTAGATTTTGCTATTGAACCATCACTGCCATGATGTGGCTGGAAGTACAGTTTCCAATATTCCACTTAAAGCAAAGGTTAGACATTTTTGGGGAAATTTGATTTAATTTCCTGCCAATAGTTAAACGAGAAGATTTATACCACTCATGTCTGTATGCTGAAGCTACCGCCAGCAGCCGCACAGCTCAACATAAAGTCTGAGACGTGCCGAGGCTTTTCAGGTCGGTAGAATCTAACGTTAACGTTATCTCTGTTGATCCAGTTGGTTTGCTTGCTTCCACGGCTACAGAAGGCTGCATTTGCGTGCCAGTTTGTTTCATATGTGGCTACAAGGTGTTGAAATGGGCAGTGGACGGGATCACACTGGCCAAAACAAAAACAGATGTCCCGGACCGGAATGGAGATTTCAAAGGAGAACATACTGGCTGTAGCGTTGTTGTCAGAGAAGACAGTATTTCAATTTAGCATGTTTCCTTAATCTGTGATGACAGGTTATGGTCATTTTATGATTTATTACAGTAAATGTATTAGATATTGGTCCTTTAAACCTGTGTAAAAATAACACATCAGGCTCAGTCACTTCCTGTAGTCTCCGTTAGTTGCCTAGCAACGCTGATGACAAGGCTCCAGGAAGTTTTAACATTTGGGTTTTTGTACGATTTAAACAAACGAGATGTAACATGTTAATTAATGAGCTTTAGAGGTGCTGGAAGGCAGATTTTGTTACCTTTGGACAGAGACAAGCTAGATGTTTCCAGTCGCCACTGCTGGCAGTAGCTTCATATTTAGCATACAGACACGCCAGTGATATCAATCTTCACATCTAACTCCAGGCAAATAAGTGTATTACATTATTATTACATACAGAAGTCAAAGCCAGGTCTCATGGCAGGCATGGATATTACTACACACCTGGTGCCATGTTGCAAGTCAAGGAACAGGTGGTGTTAGTGGGGCCTTAATGCAGTTGCACATTCTGCAGCGGCCCTTTGTTACGCCCTTGTTTTCCGATTTGCTGCCAATCGTGAAATTACAATCGGGATCTCCTCATCAACCTTTCCTTCATTCTTTCACTTTCTTGTCAATATTTGTGGCCTATTGTACGAACTGCGTGTTTGTTACCGCTGTGTGTGTGTGTATGTACGTACTTGTGACTTCTCTTCTGTTTTGTGTCCTTTCTCCAAAGCATGTAGAGAAGGTGAGAGTAAACCAGAGAATAGGACTGAGATTTCAGATTCTTATACCAAATGCAGACAGGAGATTAACATTGTGCTATTAAATCTTTAGGAAAAGGAGACAGTCGATTGGTGGAGTAAATTCTACGCTTCAACTGGAGACCAGCAGAAATGCGGCCCTTACCTCAAAAAAGGATACGACACCCTCAAAGTGAGTCGGCTTTATTTCGTCCCACAGACAAAACGCTTAATATAGTTAATTCACTTGTGTATAAATAATGATCATCACAGGTGTTGTGGATGACTTTAATGTGACTGTGTGTCCTCAGGTGTATGAGTGCGACCTGGAGGATGTCCCCGAGTTCAAAGGGCTGACTGATTTCTGCAACACCTTCAAACTGCTGCGGGGCAAGAATGAAAATGGGGATGATGACCCCACTGTGGTCGGAGAGTTGAAGGTAGTTTGACGAACACTAGATCGGAATCTATCAAAAGTAAAGCTGCAAAATTAGCTGAATCTCCTCAGCTCAGGACCAAGCCCAGTTCTTGAAGATTTACAAAACAGAAATGTGTTCTTGTACCTGCAGGGTTCATTCAAGGTGTACCCTCTGCCGGACGACCCAGGTGTTGCTCCGCCTCCCCGTCAGTTCAGAGAGCTGCCAGAGAGCGGTCCTCAGGAGTGTCTGGTCAGGCTTTATGTGGTCCGGGGCATAGACCTGCAGCCCAAAGACAATAACGGCAGAGTGAGGATGAATCTGTATTACCAGGAATAGAAGCAGCATATTTCAACACACCCAGTCAGCTTGACCTTGTGTTCTCTCTCCTGCTCAGTGTGATCCATACATAAAGATGTCACTGGGAAAGAACACGATTGATGACCGTGACAATTACGCCCCCAACACCACCAGTCCTGTGTTTGGAAGGTACAGTAAATGCTATGAATATGAGTATAGTAATGTAAATAGACCATATTTTCCTTAAAGGCTAAACCTTCTCAAACGCTCCTTTTTGTTTTATTTAGGATGTTTGAGATGACGTGTTTCCTGCCCCAGGACAAGGACCTGAAAATCTCCATCTATGACTATGATCTCCTGAGCCGCGACGAGAAGGTTGGCGAGACCGTGATCGACCTGGAGAACCGCTTCCTGTCCCGATATAACTCCTATTGCGGCCTGCCACAATCCTACTGCATGTAAGGAAATAGCTTTTAGGGGGGAACATTTAGGATGTATTCCTAAAAACCTGCAGTCAGGATCCTCACTTTTATTTCTGTTTGTGTCTCAGTTCTGGTATCAACAGGTGGCGGGACCAGCTGAAGCCGTCTCAGGTCCTGGAGAACCTGGCTCGTCTAAAAGGCCTGTCCAAACCCAGGACAGAAGACAACGGCACATCGCTCACCTTCAACAGCAAAGAATATACGCTGGCGGAGTTTGGTAAGGTCAACGGTTTAAGATATAATAGTTTAAATGAGTGTGCTTCACTTCTCCGGGTCTGAGAAGTGAAGCCAATGCTGAAGTGCCTTAAACTTGCATTCTCTCTAACAGCCAGCAGGGGGCGACTCCTCTGGTTGCAAAAAGAAGTCTGATTGTATAGAAGTCTATGAGAAAATGAGCCTACTTCTCACTTGATTTATTACCTCAGTAAACATTGTAAACATGAGTTTATGGTCTCAATCTCTAGTTTCAAGTCTTCTTCAATACAGCATGATGTTCATTTAGTAAATTATGGTCCCATTTAGAGTCAAATAGACCATAAAGCAGGGTATGCTTTAGGGCGTGGCTACCTTGTGATTGACAGGTCGCTACCACAGCGTTGTCCGGTCTGGGAATTGTCCATGTTTTCGTCTTACAACTTTAACCTTTTCAACAGTGTGTTTTCAGTTCATGAAAGTTAATTGTAACATTTTGGTCGCCTAAAAACGTCTTATTCAGCGTTAAGTTGTGCTTAGCTCCACCCTCTGTTGTCACTTCTGGTTGCAAAAAAACAAGACGGTGACTGCCAAAAAACAACATGTCGACAGTCAAAATACCGAACTTGAGGCTTCAAAATTGTAGTCCATAAAACAATGGGTGCCTACGTCCACATCTTATATACATCAGTGATAATGGTTTTATTTTCAACCGTCCTCACAAATGTACTTTTGTCATTTGTTATCACTCTATTGTTGATAAAAGGACTTGGAAAATTGTATGTTTTTGGCACACGTTGTGATGGCTTGTAGTTCATTTACAGTTAATTCTCAGTGAAATTTGCATTAATTAATTAATTTAATTAATTAGAAAGTATTTGGTCATAAACCCAAATATTGAATAAATCTTCACAGTATGGTCATAATGTGCTAGAGATCATTAGAAACATGTTATTGCACTTCTTAATTTAATAATAGAAGGCTGTTGTTTGAATGCTTGATGTTTATTGACTGAATGTTTTTTCCACATCTAATTTGACTATTCATAACGCAACAGAAACCTAATTAAAGCCTGTTAAACATGTTTTCCCATCCAGAGACCAACAAGGAGATCCATGAGCACTTGGGTCCGGCCCGAGAACGTCTCTGCCTGCACGTGCTCAGGAAACAGGGACTTGTCCCTGAACACGTGGAGACCAGGACCCTTTACAGCTCCTTCCAGCCCAATCTCTCTCAGGTTAGACGTCGCAGCTCACACATATTGTATCCGTCCACTTCACAGCTATTTCATACAACCTTTTATATTGTGTTGATTTAGGGAAGGCTTCAGATGTGGGTGGACGTTTTCCCCAAAAGCATCGGCCTCCCCGGACCTCCATTTGACATCACACCACGCAAGCCTAAGAAGTGAGTGCTGTGCCGCTCTTCAGTGCTTCATCACTCGTGATCACATTAAGATGTCACTGCTCACTGTGTTTCAATGTTCAGGTATTTCCTGCGTGCCGTCATCTGGAACACCACAGACGTGACTTTAGATGAGGCCAGCATCACAGGAGAACACATGAGTGACATCTATGTCAAAGGGTAAGGCTGATGAATCATTCAAATGAACTTTGGTTTCTGAATTTTATATATAATAGTTGGAGTCCTGCCTTAAGATGCTTTCTCATCAGCAACCATTTCTAAAATCCTCTTCTAGCTGATTTACATTGATTTAATTTAATTCTTTAAAAGCAGACTTGTATAGTAGAAGGTTATCGTGGAACCAGTTGGGACAGGACAATGAACGCTCACGCTTGTTGTTCCCTTTGCCAGATGGATGCCAGGCATGGAGGAGGACAAGCAGAAGACCGACGTCCACTACAGGTCTCTGGACGGAGATGGCAACTTCAACTGGAGGTTCGTCTTTGACTTTGAGTACCTGCCAGCTGAACAACTCTGCCTCGTGTCCAAGAAGGTGAGACCAAGGACCATTTTAATACCGCAGATTAAAAAAATAAAGCCTGCGTTGTTGAAATAGCAAATTTAAAACATGTTTTCACGTGTCCTTCATTCAACAGGAGCAATTCTGGAGTCTTGACAAATCGGAGTTCAGGATTCCCCCCAAGCTGATTCTTCAGATTTGGGATAACGACAAATTCTCATTGGACGATTACCTCGGTGAGACACGTCATTTAAAGTTAAACAAAGAAAAACTTTACTTGTTTTTTTGGGTGTTTGCTTTACCTACAGACCACCAGTGGTGGAAGAAGTATTCAGATCTTTTACTGAAGTAAAAGTACTAATGCCACACTGTGAAAATACTCCACTAAAAGTAAAAGTTCTGCATTCAAAACCTTAATTATATAAAACTTTAAGTATTATCAGCAAAATGTGCTTAAAAGTATCAAAAATAAAATAACTTATTGTGCAGTAAAATGTTCTATTACATATGATTACTGCTGAATTGATGTGTATGTTGCATTTTACTGCTGTAGATGTTTTTAACTCCTTTATACTGTATACTGTTGGGTAGTTAAATCTACAGCAATGCATCATGGTCTATAGGATCATCATGTTTGTAGCGTTGCTGTCCTGTTAGAATCACGTATCTCTAAAAAGTCAACTTCTCATGGTGTCAGAAAAACAGCCTGTTTTGCTTTTTCCAGCTGATCCAAGAGGCTTTTTAAAGAGTTTATTTAGTTTAAGAAGTAACCCATAAAGGATCTTTTCAGCCTTCAGTTTATCACAAACATTCACACACAGGATGGGGGTGAAAAACTGTAATCTGAAGAGTAACTAAAGATGTCAGACAAATGTAGTGGAGTAAAAAGAACAATATATACCTCTGAGAAATAGTGAAGTAGAAGTATAAAATTACATCAAATGGAAATGCTCAAGTAAAATACAAGTACCTCGAATGTACTATAGTAACATTCCACCACTGCAGACCACCATCATAAACCCTGACCATCGTAATATAATACTCTGTGATCCCAGGCACACTGGAGCTGGATCTGCGTAACCTGGTTGCTCCTGCCAAGACGCCAGAGAAGTGCTCTCTGAAGATGATGGATGATGTGGAAATTGGAGGTCCACAGAAGGCGGAAGACGCCAAGTCTCTGTTCGCTCAGCAGTCGGTCAGAGGCTGGTGGCCTTGTTCCATTGAACAGGACGGAAAGACGGTCCTGGGCGTAAGTAGAAATTAGAAATTGACTTGTTCAAACAGTGGGATTGGATGGGAAGGAAATTCAGAGTTTTTGCAATAGATTAGGAATGACATCAAGAACACCGTTGACTGAAAACCTGCTTGAGTTTTAGCACCAAATGCTGCATTTCATGTTCATTACTCCTAAATGAACGCTTTACAAGTTACCTGCAGATGTCTGACGAGTGGATTCTGCCCTATTAGTATAGTCAGAAAGCATTACGTTGTTATACAACATGTTGCTCATTATGTGCTTACAGGGAAAGGTGGAGATGACACTGGAGATTGTAGGTGAAGCACAAGCAGATGAGAGACCTGCAGGAAAAGGCAGAGACGACCCCAACATGAACCCAACACTGGACCCTCCCAAGTAAGAACCCACCCTGTGAAAACATCCTATTTGACATTCTGCAGATTGGATCTCTAAAAACGTATCTCATCCATTTTTCTTAACTGCTAGTTAAGTTTTGCAGATAAATAAATACACTCCGTCTTTCATTTTCCATAACAGACGTCCAGAAACGTCCTTCTTCTGGTTCACCAACCCATGTAAGACCATGAAGTTCATCGTGTGGCGAAGGTTCAGGTGCCTCTTCATCGGACTCATCCTCCTCTTCCTAGTGCTTCTCTTCCTCGGCATCCTGTTGTACTCTTTACCGGTAAGGACAGACGAGAGGGATCTGAGAATATTAGTCATATATTCTGACTTCATTTGGTCCAGCTGTGTATAACCTAAAATGCATGCAGTGGTTCCAATGGGCCATGTGATGATGTCAAATTGTGACGTGGTGAGAAGCAGTGATTTGATTGTTCTCTCTTTGCCTCTTCCAGAACTACATCTCAATGAAGATAGTGAAGCCGTGGTCATAATCCGTCAAAGGATGAGTCAAAATGTCTACAGGATGATCACACTAACTGCCAAAGCATCTCAATATCTTTTTTTTTACTGCCTATAGTATTTTATAAAGGTTTAAATGGGAAGGGGTGCTTGCACAATTGCACTATATTACTGTATTTTACCATGAACACTTTGTCTACACCGCTAAACTGTGACAGACTTGTGAGCAATACTTTTGTAATTTGCTTCCAAACCACTTGCTTTCATAACACACACATACTGAGGGATGAGAAACTAGAAGCTCCTGTACAGTTTAATGCAAAGCCAGTACCATCGTCCTGTAATCTTATCATGTTTATTTGTTGGTGATGGTGTGCGCGAGAGATTCAGGAGTGTTTTGAAGCTGTATGCAGTGGTTGCGTTGTATTGGAATGCACATTATTGTAAGGTGTATAACAACAATTAATAATAAATAATAATAAATATATAATTACTATGAAAAAAGTCTCACCAAGATAGCACTTATTACAGGGCTGTTGTATTGGATTGCATTACAATGTACAAGGGTTTCTATTTTTCTGGTCACTCAAAGTAACTGTGCCAAAAACAACTTAAGACTTCAGCTACAGTCATGCACAGCGAAGTGCGTCTGTCTTTTGTATATTACATTTTCAGATGTTTTAAATTAAATGTATGAAAACATTATTCAACCGGTGTTGGTGTTTATTATCAGTAGGGAGAAATGCATATTTAATGTGTCCAAAACAGCAGTAAACGGTATGAGCAGCAGGACGCTAAAAAGGGTGATTTTCTTAATTAATAATTTGTAATAATCTGTGTTGAGGTGCCCTTGAGCCAGGCACTTAATGCAGCCCCAAGGTGTAAATATAAAACGGCATGATACTGCGGAAAAAAGAGGCCGGAATGGAAATCTTACTGCAGAAAATCAGGTTTAACGGATGAGGTTTTAATGAATAAAAACTGTACATGACATTAACATTCAGATATGTACAGCGCATGTTGTACAGAATTCCCAGTTATATACAGTTTCACAGAAATTATCAATTATGATATCCTGATTGGCTTCTAAACGTATTGTTTCTCTTCATAAAAGAGAAGGGTTTATTCTTCCTCTGAGGTGTGATGTTTGCAGTGCTGCTGCAGGAAAGCCTCCACCTCCCCTCTTCGTGCCAGGCTGTTGGCTTTTCCTTGGAAACGTCCGTTCTTTCCCGCCCCCTTCCCTTGAAGCATCTCTAACACCCTGCAGAGCACAGAGAATTCATACAGTAACAACCTATTAATGTTTTTTTAAAAGCAGAGGCTAAATAAATGATACGGTGGCGTCTCTTACCGTGGTCCCATCTCAGCCACTCGTCCACTGGGTCCAGCCAGAAGAAACAAGCCAGGTCCCTTCTCCTCTCCAACAGTCAGGAAAACCAACGTTTCCTAAGAGCAGACCAAACAAGGCGTAACAAAAAATATTTAACACCAAGAAGTGAGCAGTCCGGTTATAAACTTACCTCAGTGTTCATTTCATTGGCAATGATATTCATGAACTCATTGTCACCGTCTTTTCTGTAGGAAAAAAAGAAACGGCATTTTCTTTCTGAAATACTATAAAATATATATACAGCATATTGATGCTTGTGCTTTAAACTCGACCACGTCTCTTACTTGTGCAAGCTGAAGAAGTCGCCTTTCTGGGGGTCGTTCTTAAAGTTCTGAGAGATGAGGACCGCCATGTCTCGTAGCAGGCCCAGGTTAGTCTGACCAAGACATGTTTATGATGATTAGGGATTCTGCGCAATGTGTTATGTTGCAGCAAACATATATGTGACACAGAACATGTCAAAATGGAAAGCTTCTCATCTAAATGGGGCTCTGTTAATGAGGGTGAGGCATTTTTCTTACTTTCTGTAGTAGCTTAACAGACTTCTGCAACTTGTCGACGGCCTCAACGTGCTCATCAGGTCCAGTCCTGTTGTACACCAACAATAAGGATTTTTTCACTTCAAACTTCCTGAATGAGTTTAAGGGTGCTTTCACAACTAACCTGTTTGGTTCGGTTAAAACTAACTCATGGTCCGGTTAGTACGATTTGTTTTTTCGCTGGCGTGAAAGCTGTCAATCGAACTCTGGTGCGGACCAAGCAACCGAACGCTTCCAAGCGGACTCTGGTGCGGTTCGTTTTGTGATGTGAAAGCAAACGAAGCAACCGCAGGATTTTATGATAGCAGATATGTGATTTTATCATTTTTCAAAAGTTAAACTACTAATAAATCCATCTGCTGATCGTACAATCTGTTCAGGAAATGATCTGTATTTAAGGCCATGTATGTTAGCACATCAGCGCGTGTATTTTCCCTCATTCATAGGTCAAAAGCTATTAAAACGGCTGTGCTTGTATCCGACTCCGTGTACTTTGTCAGTTCATTAACTCCATTAAAAAGTGTGTGACAGCATTCCACAGTACGCCGATCATGTTCGTGGCCCGTCTGTTCCCTGACGTTCAGACTATGCACCAGACATCTGGGAGTGTAAAGTGCTGCATAAACTTCTGTCCTCTGGTTTGTTTGTAAAAAGGCAGTGTAAACAGGAACTGGAGAAGAACTAAAATGCAATAATGTATAATTTTTTCCCCTTGGTCCAGACCAAATAAACTGAACTACAGGTGTGAAAGCACCCTAACTCACACTGGTGATATTTAGATGATTCAGACTTACTTGAGGAGAGACACCAGCGATCGCTCTGTGCTGTAGCTTTTCTCAGCATACTTCAACACCCTGTTTCCCGCCAGGAAGATCAGGTTGGTTTTGTTTTTCTTTCCTTTATCAGTTCCCAGTAGCTTTATAGCCTAAAATACAGATAAAGAGAAATGTTATACGCATGAATATGTGTTAAGAAATAGGCGCATCTAAGTGCTTGTGTGTTAACGTGTTAAAATGCATGTATATTTGAACTGAAGTTGAACCTGTAAGTGGCTGAGGTTAGACACGTGGGTTCCACAGCACATGTTGGCATCAACGCCCTCGATATCGATGATCCGAATAGGCCCTGCATGGTCGTCCGGCAGCCCTCGACTCCTCACCTGGTTCACACACAAAACTCATGTAACATACTGCACATGTAAACTCTCCTTTTTTTAATAGATGCAGTTCAATCAACAGAAGATATGTTTTGAATCTAAAACTTGAATGATCGCAGAGGACTGTGTTTTAGCACCAGTAATATCCGTATATTCACCTTTTCCACAGCAGGATCATCTATGGAGAGAAGCTGAACCGTGACCGGGACATGGACTCTGATCTTCTCGTTTATGACTTCCTCCAGGGCCTGGAGCTGGGCAGGCTTCACAGAGGGAGTGTCCAGTTCAATGGTGCTTCTCTGACGTCCCAGGTCCCTGAGAAAACACAGAAGAGAGGTTAACTCACAAGTTTTTAAGGTTACAGGGAAAGGAATCTGTGCGGTGGTGATGTACCAGGATGTGGTCTTGTATCCAAACATGCTGTCTGCCAAAGCTGTGATCAAATGTTGACCTGAGAAACAGGAATCGTAGCTTAGAACAAGTGTGTAATAACAATATATGATGCAACAGTCCCTGACCTTTTTCGTTACTTAGTGTTACTCACCTGAGTGTTGCTGCATGTGGTCAAACCTCCTCTCCCAGTCCACCTTCACTTGCACCTCCTGACCCACCTCCAGAGGTGAGCCCACAAAGTGAACGGCGTCAGGCCCCTGCCTCGTCACCCTCAACACCGGGACGTCTCCAATCAGCCCGTGGTCATCTGGCTGAAAGAGGACAACACATAATGATGCGAGTAATATCATGTAGTATGACCTTTTTGGAGACTTTGGTGAATTACTGTTGATACAAACAATTTCCCAAATGAGCAACATGAACATTTATGTACATATTTGTAGTGATCACTACAGTATGATTTTGGAAAAACCAGCTTACTTGGCCGCCTCCTTCAGGAAACAAGATGGTATCTTGGAGCTTGACGTTGAAGCCCTTCAGAGTTTCTTTCTTTCCATTGACTTCATGTTTGAGCTCAGCTGGGCAGCAGGATACTACAGAGGTAACAAACTAAAAGAAAAACCATGGCATGCAGGTGTTAAAGTGGCGTGGGATTTCAGTCTTATATATAACTTTACTAACTTTACTTTAGGTCTGGGTTTGCACAAAAAGAGAAGCGTACTCAGTACTCACTATTAAATGTGAAAATCCTACATTTTGTCAATGGGTTTTGGTTGAAAACATGAATGACACATCTCCTCTGCTCCTCTATTTAAGAAACTCCAGATTCTTACTATTTATGATATCAATATTTCTCAAGTATGTGTTTTTATTTATAAGATACGTTCTGAGCAGTTCAAGAAAACAAATTCTCAGGTCCATTCTTACTCAACCCGTCAATCTCTAGATCTTCATCCTCCTAAATTCCTCACTAGTAGAGGTTAGTTTTCGATAAGATTTAGGGGAACCAAATTATGGCGTAGCTTTTCACATTTATCAATAAACTGTTCATCTGTCAAATGTTTCAAAAGTCGCTTAAAGGGTCATTTAATTGCTGTCTTGAAATTGCTTTTCCCCATGTTGTCCATGTATCTGTTTTTATGTTTTTTATTTTTCCCACTCACAATGTTGTTTGGTTACGATTGCTCAGAAGTCTTTATAGATATTTAAATCAATATCCTCCTCACAAACACTAACCATACACTTCCACGCAACACACACACATCTTTTTTTTATTTATTTACTGTATTGTTATTGTTATTATATTAATCTTGTCCTAATTGTTTGTTATCACTATTATCTAGTCATATTATTTCTTTATATTAATCTTGTCTCTAGGTGGAGGTTTCAGATAAGCCCAGTGTTTTTTTTTTGCCACTTCCTGCACTATATATTATTATATATTATTATTTTTTGTTATGTTGTATAGTCTTAAATTGTGCAAAATAAATAAACAAATAAACAAATAATACAGTTAATGACATTGTCAGGATTGTACAATGGGCTATTTTGCTCTGAAAATGAATGAATTATCAGGGATGTCTTTTTCTGATATATTTACTGTATTGTTATTATATATATATATCTTGTCCTGATTGTTTATCACTTATGTAGTCATATTATTTCTTTATATTAATCGTGTCTCTAGGTGGAGGCTTCAGATAAGCCCAGTGTTGTTTTTTTGCCTCTTCCTGCACTGTATATGATTCTTTTATTTGTATTTGTTATGTTGTATAGTCTTAAATTGTGCAAAACAAATAAACAAATAAACAATAAATGTGAGCGGCTAGCTAGGAATAACATTAACACATTAGACTGCTCTGCCTTTGTGTTGTCACAACAGTATATAACTTGACAAATACCATATAGTGTGCAGTGCCATAAAACAAAGTTAATAGTTACAGTGTAACTAGCACTGTAGTTAGCGACCGTGCTAACTCCACTTTAGCAGAGAATGAATGATACATTTGGTGTTTTCTCACACTATTAAGCTGATAAATGTCTTGAAACTGTTCCTTACCTCTTTCATATAGCAGTCTCGTTGACACTGGAAAGCCATGCTGGAGTGTTTTTGAGGAGAAACTACCTGAAACACGAGTTACTGCAACAAATACAGTACAGCTGTCAGCTAGTACGGCTAGTGACAGAGTCCAAACTTCATCAGACCGACTTTCTTCTTCTTCTTCTCTGTTGTTTATTGGCGATTGGCAAACCATCTTAGAGGTGCATTACCACCACCATCTGGACTGGAGTGTGGAGCAGTAGATTGTGCAGAAACAAAAAAATTATATTAATTAATTAATAAATTAATTAATTAATTAATAATAATAATAATAATAATAATGATAATAATTAATAATAATGAGGAAAACTCTAGATTTGTTTAACTAAATCAGTTTCTCTTAAAGGGACTATTTGTAACTTTGTACGCGCATAAATGTAGCGGGTCGTCACACATGCGCGCTCGCATATGCGCGTTCGCGTGTAGCCGCTGTACCCTCCTCCTCTGCCTGCTCGCCTTCACTCAGACAGCTCAGCTCGCTCCACCTCTAGACGTGAACGCGGCTCACTCCACACTGCAGACGAGTTAGTTTAGCTCTGAGAATATCTAGTGAATGCACAGGGGACGTTTGTGCAGAAATAACTGCTGCAGCTCCTCCAGACCAACAGAGGTTTTCCGTGTCTTGTGAAGTGACGGAGCTCTACGGAGTTGTCTTCTCGTTACCGACCGGGTGCCGGTGTCTCCTCTGCTCTCTCCGGCTGCGGGCGGAGAGAGCAGGGGAGACACGCTGCAGAGCCCCGCTGCCTCAGCCTGCACTTAGGCAGGAAAAGCCAACACTAGGATCAGATCTAAATCATGTTCATGGAGAGACCTTCGTCTGGTCAGCTAACATTACTGCCAAGCAGCTGAAATATAGAGTGATATCGTGGTTTTAGCTGACTTGTGTCGCCTCACTGTTTTGAGTGATGCTCGTTCAGGTATATTTAGAGCGAGCAAGCGCGAGCCCGACGCTGACTTTCGTTGATTTCACGGCCACAGGTGTCGCTGTTAAGAAGCATTTCTGAAAGTTACAAATAGTCCCTTTAAAAACTGAATAATTTCACAGTATATGTTATCTGCTGTATTCCCCAATAGACCTGACAATGAAAAGTCCTGATGTTTTGCCTTCCTTAGTGACTGTAAAAGGTGATTCCTCTGGATACTTTAATTCCTGCAGTGTATCAGTACATGTTCGACAGTTTCTGGTTGGTTACAGTGTGTGCATTTCCCATTTGGGTGCTTGCCTATTCTATATAATGTATTGTTAAGACCTGTATGTCCGATTCTCAGTGGAGTGATGAGATTTTCTTCCCTTCTTTTCCAGCCCACCTTTCTCCCTGTCCAACATGTTTTTGTATATTGTGTTCCTTTTTTCTTCTTCTATGACATAGCTTTTAAAACTTAATTTAAAAACACAATTAAATATGACATAGATAGAGAACTTTTGATTTTAATTTATTTCTGTCCGAAAATATTTAGTTTTGCAGGCGAAACATTGAATAAACTTGGTAGGTGTTACAATAAATTGTGTTTCCCCTGTCAAATAGTGTTTCCCTCCTCATAAAATGATAGCACCCCTCTCGGTAGTTAGGGTTAGGGACAAGAGTTGGTTCTGGTTTAGCCGGCCATGTGGGTACATAAGTAATAAAATAGGCTAATAAAATACATACAACATATGATATAGGTTAAACATGTGCTAGAACCTGGACATAATTAGGCTACCTTTCACCAACCAAGACTAATCATCTGCTGAAATATAAGCATTTAAAATTGATGGAATGATATTAAACAAAACATAAAAACATCTTGCTGATATCAACAAGACAAGATTTGTTTTTTGCACAAGGCACTTTTTCTTGCCTGTGTCTATGGTGTCTGTGTATTTGTACTGTTGTACCAAGAATGAAGAAAGAATTAATGAAGCTGGCATACATGTTGCCTCATTACTGCCATCTTCTGGAGTTACTGAAACATGAAACCATGTTCTGCCATGCTTACCCATTAATAATCCAGTCACTGGTAAAAGCCTATTAACAGATAATAGATAATGACTTTCAAACCATAAATATTTTTCATTTTTATTAAAATTGACAATAATATGTCAGCGTACAGTGGACAATAATATGACAATAAATAATCCCATAGAAAATATCACATATATATTAACAGTTTTTTTTGGACAATAACATATCAAATCATCAGTGAATATCACAAGCTTTGTCTTCAGTCTCATGAGCAATAAAGTTATAGTGGCCTCCAACACGGGCGAGAGGGTACTGTGAGTCTCAGTCAGACTGCAAGGGAAGAAGGAAGAAAATGGTCATATTTAAACAACATTTAAATGATCAAAAGGAAATAATCCATATTACATTTTAAAAGTAAACACCAAAACTACTGGTACTACACTTACATCACTAAGATCTCCCATATCTGGCGCTGGTCCTTTATTAGAGGCAGCCATTTCTTGGAGCGTCTGAAAAAGAAAAACCCATCGTTAACTTTATCACATTTTCTCCATTTAAGAGCCCCCAGTAGTTCACTGCATCTCATTTTCTCCACTGGAAGGGCACCTTAGAGGGCACTTTATCACGTTTTATCTACCATAGAGGCATCCAAGAGGGCACTTTATACCGTTTTCTCTACAGGAAGGGCCCCCCAGAGGACAATTTATCTTGTTTTCTCCACTGAAAGGTTACCATAGAGGGCACTTTTTCACGCTTTCTCCACTGGAAGGTTACCCTAGAGGGCACTTCTTCACGCTTTCTCTACTGGAAGGGCACCCTAAAGGGCACTTCATCATGTTTTCTCCACTGGAAGGGCATCCAAGAGGGCATTTTATACCATTTTATCTACTGGAAGGGCATCCTAGAGGGCACTTCATCAGGTTTTCTCTACTGGAAGGGCACCCTAGAGGGCACTTCATCATGTTTTCTCCACTGGAAGGGCATCCAAGAGGGCATTTTATACCATTTTCTCTACTGGAAGGGCACCCTAGAGGGCACTTCATCATGTTTTCTCTACTGGAAGGTCACCCTAGAGGACACTTCGTCACGTTTTCTCTACTGGAAGGGCACCCTAGAGGGCACTTCATCATGTTTTCTCTACTGGAAGGTCACCCTAGAGCAGGGGTTCTCAACCAGTGTGCCCACTGGTTCTCAACATTGGTTGAGAACCAATATCCCTCTCTGTCAACACGGAAGGTGTGCCTCGGAAATGTTTTGACAATCACAAGTGTGCCTTCAGTTGCAAAAGGTTGAGAACCCCTGCCCTAGAGGACACTTCGTCACGTTTTCTCTACTGGAAGGGCACCCTAGAGGGCACTTCATCACGTTTTCTCTACTGGAAGGTCACCCTAGAGGACACTTCATCACGTTTTCTCTACTGGAAGGGCACCCTAGAGGACACTTCATCACGTTTTCTCTACTGGAAGGGCACCCTAGAGGACACTTCATCACGTTTTCTCTACTGGAAGGTCACCCTAGAGGACACTTCATCACGTTTTCTCTACTGGAAGGTCACCCTAGAGGACACTTCATCACGTTTTCTCTACTGGAAGGGCACCCTAGAGGACACTTCATCACGTTTTCTCTACTGGAAGGGCACCCTAGAGGACACTTCATCACGTTTTCTCTACTGGAAGGGCACCCTAGAGGACACTTCATCACGTTTTCTCTACTGGAAGGTCACCCTAGAGGACACTTCATCACGTTTTCTCTACTGGAAGGTCACCCTAGAGGGCACTTCATCACGTTTTCTCTACTGGAAGGGCACCCTAGAGGGCACTTCATCATGTTTTCTCTACTGGAAGGTCACCCTAGAGCAGGGGTTCTCAACCAGTGTGCCCACTGGTTCTCAACATTGGTTGAGAACCAATATCCCTCTCTGTCAACACGGAAGGTGTGCCTCGGAAATGTTTTGACAATCACAAGTGTGCCTTCAGTTGCAAAAGGTTGAGAACCCCTGCCCTAGAGGACACTTCGTCACGTTTTCTCTACTGGAAGGGCACCCTAGAGGGCACTTCATCACGTTTTCTCTACTGGAAGGTCACCCTAGAGGACACTTCATCACGTTTTCTCTACTGGAAGGGCACCCTAGAGGACACTTCATCACGTTTTCTCTACTGGAAGGGCACCCTAGAGGACACTTCATCACGTTTTCTCTACTGGAAGGTCACCCTAGAGGACACTTCATCACGTTTTCTCTACTGGAAGGTCACCCTAGAGGACACTTCATCACGTTTTCTCTACTGGAAAGGCACCCTAGAGGACACTTCATCACGTTTTCTCTACTGGAAGGGCACCCTAGAGGACACTTCATCACGTTTTCTCTACTGGAAGGGCACCCTAGAGGACACTTCATCACGTTTTCTCTACTGGAAGGTCACCCTAGAGGGCACTTCATCACGTTTTCTCACGTTTCGTAGAACAGAATTCAGTTATTTATTACTTATTACTGGACACATTGCATTTACTCACATCCATGTATCTCTCGAACTCTTCCTTTCCATCGTCTTCCTCGTTCTCCCAGTCCCTCCAGTTATCAAAGTCTACAGCAATCCAGCTGGGCTGCAAAGAGAAGGAGAGACAACACAAAGTAAAGTTGGGAGGGGATGCATGCAGCACCTTCCTTCATATTTATGCAGTTGTTGGAGGTTTATAGTATTGCCTACAGGCAGCCTAATACTTTTAGATGAAGTGTCATTTAAACTTGCAAATATCAGGAGGTTTTTCCTAGGCAGCTATGGTGTGGCAAGAATTTTCAACCGAGGGGTCGCGTCCTCTTGTGTGGTATCACTTGATTTGCAAATGACGTTGTGAGAAATACAATAAATCATTCTGAAATAGATCCATGCTCTTAAAAATAGAATAGGCCTACAAACATGTCATAAAATACACATGAAAACTTGGTGATGAGTGTTGTTTAGACCTATATGTTGGGCAATATGGCCAATTTTGAGTATTGATGACACAGAAAACCTTGTGTGACCGATCAATTTAAACACACACAGACAAACACACTCACACTTACCTTAGCTAGATCCTTCTGGAGATGTGGCCATGAGTAATCGGGCTTCACCTTCCTCAGCAAGATATTGATGGTGCGGTCGAAGACTCTTTCTCTGGAGTCCTTTTAAAGCGTTGAAAGATATAACAACACACTTACAATATATTTAACATCACACTGAGTGTATATCTCAGCATACAACATTTATAATCAGTTATATTGCATTGTTCTCATAATGCCTAAAAATCTGAGATGCTTACATGGATTTGAACTTTTTCGTAGAAGTACAGCTCATTGTAGATCCAGTCATCTGTGTCGTTTTTGCAGCTGTTGTAAAGACAGGGACCGGGTTGTCAAGGGAACAATTTAGTACAAAATATACACACAGTTTACAACATTTTATTGTATATACAACTCGACACATTATTATTTCACTCCCTGAAAATAATGGCTAAGATTTTATATGAACCCTGTTGCACTTGTATGTTACACAAGGCCGAGATACAATAGAGAGCAAGAAAGAGAAAAGATGGCACCCGTTTAAACTCACCATAAAATCATTTTATCTGGCTGGATATCAACCTGGACATCTTTAGGTCTCTGAACCATGAAGTTGATGGTGACATATTTCTTTCTGTCAAACCACACCGCATGTGCTGGCTGGCTGTGAGGACACAGAGAAACTGTACGAATCAAATATATGATCATATTAGGAATAGTAAATAAAGCATGTGTTAGTCAAAATAGAGATTGGCAGCACTTACCACTCCTCAGGTCTGACAATTTTGGGTTTGTTCATTCTAATTCCTGCGCAGTACTACAAAAGAAACTACTTTCTTATTCCTTTGACTGCCAGAAAGCAAACAGCATGTGGCTTGTTCGCTCTGGCTGTGTGCTTTAATGCAGCGTCCAGGCCCTGGAGGCTATATATAGAGAGCAGTTGGTATCAGCTGCTTGGAGATTGGCTGCCACAGCCACTGCACTTTATATAGTCTGTCTGTGGAACTCTCGGGAAAACAGATGCATTTTCTGGGTTCTCCAATACTTCAGCCACCCCCGACCCTCGGTGCTGAGAGGGTGAAGGTGGAGGCAGGGAGACACAAAACAGAGGAGTATCACAACAAACTGGGGCATCTGAAATTGTAGAATCAGCATTTGGAACCGTAGAAGTCAGTAAACACTTTATTTAGATGTCTACTCAGACTATTTGGGTTGTTCTTTTCAGATTTGGTGTTATTCTTTTTAGTTGTTTGTCTTTGTAAATACAATAAGTGATGAGAAAACTACCAAACTGTGGAGGAGGATGGACTACATTTATTTTCAATAGGCTATATTTTCATCAAGGGAAGTAAGGGAACTAATGGATCACACACTTTAATAGGCTACTCTATCAAAAAGTAAGCACAACTACAAACCAAGTATAACTTTCTGTAGGCCTGTAAGGCAAGATTACTTAATTATACTTCTTATTCATCTCGATCAAAAGATTGGGTACAAGTAGGCCTACTTAGACTTTTCTATATACTTGTGAGTAGGAACCAAGTATACCTAGACTTTTCTGTATACTTGTCAGTATAAACCAAGTATACTTAGAGTTTTCTGTATACTGGTCAGTATAAGCCAGGTATACTTAGACTTTTCTGTATACTTGTCAGTCTCAGCCAAGTATACTTAGACTTTTCTGTATACTTGTCAGTCTCAGCCAAGTATACTTAGACTTTTCTGTATACTTGTCACTCTGAGCCAAGTATACCTAGACTTTTCTGTATACTTGTCAGTATAAGCCAAGTATACTTAGACTTTTCTATATACTTGTGAGTAGGAGCCAAGTATACTTAGACTTTTCTGTATACTTGTCAGTTTGAGCCAAGTATACTTATGTATACTTTTGTTAAGTATATCTCTGATAAGTACATAAAAAGTAAACTGAAATTATACTCTCTTATTTTAAGTTTAAAAGAAGTATACTAATAGCACACTTGAATAAAAGGGTTCTTCACCAAAAAAGTGAAACATTATTTTACATTTTTGTTCCATGTAAAAAGGTTGGTGGGTACGATAAGTAGGCTATGGGTGCCTCTACACCTTTGTAATTAAGGGTGTCCTTAGTTTAACACAAAAACAAACAAAATTCAGGCCTACATTAAACCAAAGTATTTAAAGTCCATCCACTGAGGAAGACCATTACATTTGAAAGCTTCAGAACAAAATAGTTTTGTATCTTGACATTTTGTCAAATTTGGTGAGAGTGTTTAATGAAGGGCTATTAAGATAAGATAAGATATTCATTTATTAATCCCGCAGTGGGGAAATTCGAGTGTACAGCAGCAAAGGGGATAGTGCAAAAAACAAGATGCATCAGCTTACACAGTAAAATAAGAGCTAAACAAAGTGTAACAAGATGTGAACCATTTAAATAGAAGGCAGTAAAAAAATAGGTGCAGTATATACAGTATTGACAATAAACAGACTATTACAAATTTGCACAAGTGAAAAATGAGATTGCACAGGGGAAATGATATTGCACAGGGAAAATTATATTGCACTGGGAAAATGATATTGCACAGAGAAAATGATATTGCACAGAGAAAATGATATTGCACAGAGAAAATGATATTGCACAGGGAAAATTATATTGCACAGGGAAAATGATATTGCACAGAGAAAATGATATTGCACAGAGAAAATGATATTGCACAGAGAAAATGATATTGCACTGGGAAAATGATACTGCACATATCATACATATAATAGGAAAGCACGGTGCAATTTTTCAATGCTTTAATCTGTTGTAAAGGTGCTGCTAAATGTGGTTCACTAGAACCCAGTAGAGTCTGATAACCACCCAGTCTACAGCATGGTCTACAGGAGTGCTGCACAGAGTCGCCCCCTGCAGGTGCGGCGGCTCCTCACACGTCACAGATTCCTCACAGGAAGTGCAGTTCTCTGCTGTGTCTGTGTGGCGCGCTAGACCTCCCTGGCAACGCTGTGTACATAAACTTCTGTCTGCAAATAAATCAATAAATAGTTTGTTTATTTTCCTCTTTTTATCCTAAGTTTGGGGGAATTTTGCCATTTGTGATTACACACCAGCAGGAAGTCCCGCTCATCCAGGTGAACATGCCTCGTAGACGACAGGTAAGAACAAATGAGGGTAACGTTAGCTAAGTTAGCTTCACTCTCCATGACGCTCCACCAGACTCCATTCAATAATCTGACAATTTAACATGCACAAAGCATGGATATTTCTCATACATACGTTCAGTCAATCAAGCACCATTTGTCCCATTTAATTTCCAACTTGTATTAGTTGTCATATTTTGCTTTTGTCAACAGTTAACATTAAAATAAGATAGCTAACACCTTTGGTGGGTGGTGGTAAAGCAGCTAAACCAAATCTAAAACCTTGAGTATTATATAAATAAAACGGTGCTTTGTGCGTTATATGTATGCCGAATTGACCATAAGACCATAATAACTCAGGTAATGTCAATAGTATGTAAATAGGCACAGAGAGAAAAGCACAAATAAGCATTGCATCTTAAAATGAGAGATTTGTTAATGCAGTTTGGTGCCACAGTCTATTAGCCGGATGAGAAGACGAGGGCAGCTTAGCTAACATGACAAGTGAAGGTAACTATGATAATACCGGTAGGTTGCTGAGGTGATAACCAGGCTGGATACATTGACATGTAGCCACTACTACATCATTTGACAGCCTCTCTTTGAATATGGTGGTAGAATATATTAGTCACAGCTGTTTAACCTATGACAAGCCCAGCTAACAACTAGCTATCAGCTGTCTGTGGCCTTTCTCTCAATGAATCATTAAACTGGATAAAAACAGCCTGCAGACCCATAACCAGCTCTTATTACACATTTTTGGGATGCTGGTTTTATTATTCCAAAATCAACAATTAATAGCTAACTTCATTGATTGTGCTTTATAGGACAGACTCCTATTGCCAGGTCTAATTTACATCATTGTACACTTGCCATGGAACATCAGCACCTATATTTTTGTATATACTCTCTTATTTTAAGTTCAAAAGAAGTAAAACTTTAGGCCTACATTAAACCCAAGTATTTAAACTCCATCCACTGAGGAAGACCATTAGATAAGGTTGAAAGCTTCAGAACAAAACAGCTGTGGATCTTGACATTTTGTCAGATTTATTGGGAGTGTTTAATGAAGGGCTATTAAGATAAGATAAGATAAAGGACAGACTCCTATTGCCAGGTCTAATTTACATCATTGGCACATGCCATGGAACATCAGCACCTATGTTTTTGTACCATAATTACGGAATTTGTATGGCATGCCTCTCATTTAAGTGTTTTTTCCCCCTGATAGCGACATATGGTCGGGAGTGGTTCAGATGGAACTGAAGACTCTGACTCCTCCGCTGAAAGAGAACAGACCAATAGTTCAGAAAGTGATGGGAACATGCCCAAGAGACAGCGCCTCACCAGAGCCTCTACTCGCCTTAGCCAAAGCTCTCAGGGTTGGCCAAACATCCCATAAATACAATATTCATCTTTTACAGTGTACTTCATCTCAGCTGTTTAATCAACATGGTTGTTTGACTCCTTTTGCTTTAGATACTCCGGACTTGAAGCGAGCTGCCGACCATGATGAATCTCCACCATTGACGCCCACAGGAAATGCGCCTTCTTCTGAATCTGAGCTGGACATCTCCAGCCCCAACGCCTCCCACGATGAGAGCCAGGCCAAAGATCAAGCCAGCAGAGACTCGGATAAGGACCTCTCCCATCGACCCAAGCGCCGCCGCTGTCACGAGACCTACAACTTCAACATGAAATGCCCTACGCCGGGATGCAATTCGCTCGGTAAAATCTCTGCCCTTTTAAAAATTGTTCTTACATAGGTTCATCAATGGGATCCCTGATTATTTATTAGAATATACTGAATTTGATGTGACATCCTGTACTGTTATAATGTCATTGTATTAATATAAATTATCTCCTTTTCTCAATTTGCCCAGGTCACCTCACAGGAAAACATGAGCGTCATTTTGCTGTATCAGGTTGCCCTCTTTACCACAATCTCTCTGCTGATGAATGCAAGGTGAGATGATGATGATGATATAGTTCAGTTGCTTGTCTACTGTCCTTAGCTATGATGAGGATCACCAACACTGTAAGCATTGTGCTTGGCTGCTCAACACATCTATTCCTCTTCATCTTCCATGATTTATTTTTCCCTTCATGATGTAATCCCGCTAATATTAATGATATTTTGTACATACATTTTTCCATTATACCTTTTGGAGTGTCTGCATTGAGTTACATCAGTCAGTTTAATTAATATCATGGTCAGACACAATCGTGTAGCACTGTGCTTTTATTTCATCTTCATGGTAGCAAGGGAATGCTCAACTAGATTGTCCTGGCCATAACACTGACTTACAGACAAACGGTACAAAAACAAAGCAGCACCATACAATAAGTTAATGGAAAAATACGAAAACATATTTGACTGTTTGAGCTGCATCTTACTCTTCATTACAGGTGAAAGCCATCAGCCGTGAGAAACAAGAAGAGGAGGTGAAGGGGCAGGAAGAAAACAACTCGCGCCATGCAACTCGTCACCAGGTAGCCTCTTTTTGCAATGATTGGCATCACATTCATTATTTTTACTTTGTAACAGGAAGCATATTATGAATATTATGTAGGACCGCACAATTGATAGTGAGCAGGTGGTGGTCGGCCGCATAATTGCTTACTGCTTTTTCTAATTAGCTGACTTTAGTTTTAATTTTAAGTAATTTCCAAGTCTGGATAAGTATGAAAAAAAGAAAAGATACTATGGAAAAGTGTTTGTGTTTCCAGACTAATGCCCCTATTCTGTTTTCTGAAATATAAAATTCAGAATTTCTAAAAACAAATTGATCATACATGCAGAGTGTTTTTCATGGTGTTTGGAGCAGGCAGACAGGGCAGCCAAAATGTTTACCGCTGTGTGAGAGAGCACGAGCCAGAGTGAGCTTAATGTTGTCGAAAGCAAGGCAAGAAATATGGCGTGAGAATGAACTAGGGCTGCTCCCTCTTAGTTGATTAGTCGACTAATCTGTCGTTTTGGTCTTTGTCAACTGACATTTTTTTAGTCAATTAGTAATTTTTTCATGCTGAATCCCTCATTTCCAAGAAACTTATGAGCACATCTCTGTAAACATAAGATTTTTGTGATTTTTTTTTGTGGAGAAACTCAGTTTTACAGATCTGTCGATTAAATCAACTAATCGATTAGTTAACAAAATTGTATGAGTGTTAGTCGACTAAGAACTTCTTTGGTCGAGGACAGCCCTAGACTGAACGCACACTCCTATGCAGAGGTGCCTCTACGCCTGTACGTCACAGCCTGCAAAACATTTCTGCTCCAAGTGCAAGATGTTTGACAGCGGAACATCGTCCAACTTTCTGTGTGGACTGAACGACCACAGTGTGTAAATGCAAGTCTTTCGAGGGGCTGGCTTGACTATCCCAAATACAAAGCCTGGTTGGCTAAGGATTCCAAATGGGGAAAAGAAAGCTGGATGCAAACTTTGTGTAAAATCGTTCGACATCTCCAACATGAGGTGGCAATTGTAAGCCATATGCAAGCACTGTAGTCTTTGCACAGCATCTTCTGCCCCCAGAGTCACAAAGTCAAATATGGTCTGAAAACTCTACCGAGAAGTCTGGATATTTGAGTCTGGAAGAGTAAGGATTTTTAAATGGAAAATATGCAGGAACTCACCAGTTTCATCACAATACGATATATAGATTCTTTAGACAATATAATATTTGCTGATGTCACAAAGTCTGCCATGATACGATTAGATCAAATTCAGGGGCGTGCGATCGATATGAGGCGATATCATATGCCCATTTAACACAATCTGTTAAATTTATATAAACTCACAAAAAGCAACTCAAATATGATTGAACCATTTTAGTACTGGGCTCTGTAGTAAGGAGATGTGCTTGAATGGAAATGGTGACACAGACATGCCATGGGAATTTCTATATAAAGGCGTATCTTAAAGATGATGATATGTATCAATGTTTTCACTCTGCATCGATGATATTGAATCATTGAATCCATATATCGATCGAAATCGATGGATCGTTACGCCCCTAGTATATATCAAATTACAAATATAGTTGTTATTGTGCAGGTCTGATATTATCATGGAAGTTAATGTATTTCTATCTTGATTTTCAGACACCGACATCGAAACAGAGCCGATACAAAGAGCAGGTGTCCGAGATGAGGAAGGGGCGAAACTCTGGCCTTCAGAAGGAGCAGAAAGAAAAGCACATGGTACATCGCTGGCACTCGCTGCTGTACACTTTGACTCTCGCACTCCATCTGTCGCTATTACAACAACTGCCACTCCATTTGTATATTTGCGTGTCGGATGGTATAATCCTCTGTCTTGTTTGATCCACAGGAGCATCGGCAGACACACAGCAACACCAGGGAGCCTCTGCTGGAGAACATCACCAGTGAATACGACCTGGAGCTCTTCAGAAAAGCCCAGGCCCGTGCCTCTGAAGATCTGGTAACGGGGTGTTTCACATCTCCACCAGTGTCAATATTTGATATACTAAAATAAACTCGCACAGGTTAAATGATGCTAAGGCCGGCAGTAACACTGTTTCACTTCCCCCCCCTACAGGAGAAGCTGCGTATCCAGGGTCAAATCACTGAGGGCAGTAACATGATCAAGACCATCCTGTTTGGTCGCTACGAGCTGGACACCTGGTACCACTCGCCCTATCCCGAGGAGTATGCACGCCTGGGTCGCCTCTACGTCTGCGAATTCTGCCTCAAGTACATGAAAAGTCAGACCATTCTCAGGCGACACATGGTGAGAGTGACAGTTTTTTCAATAATATATATATATATTTTTTTCTGTCTGTTCCTGAGATATCTACATTATAAAAAAATCTGATGGCTGACCAACTCACTTCCCCAGTCATTTGGATAAAGAATATTCATATAACATATCATGCCTATTAACAGTGCATTATGGCCTTCAATTATATGTATTTAACATGTGTTTTATACCCCCTGAGTTCTTATGAAATAACGCTGATTTGTGTTTTATTACGTGTCCTTTCAGGCCAAGTGTGTGTGGAAGCATCCTCCAGGAGACGAGGTGTACAGAAAGGGGGGGATATCTGTGTTTGAAGTTGATGGTAAAAAGAATAAGGTAAGGAGACTCGATATTTAGAGATCGGTTACACGTACATCTGTAAAGTGATGCGTCACACACAGTGGAATCTCACTAATGAGTGCCATTTTTCTCCCCCAGATCTACTGCCAGAACCTGTGTTTACTCGCCAAGCTCTTCTTGGACCACAAAACCCTGTACTACGACGTCGAGCCTTTTCTCTTCTACGTCATGACCGAGGCCGACAACACCGGCTGCCATTTAGTGGGATACTTTTCCAAGGTAAAAGGGAAAACAAGTTCACATTTAAGCTATGTGTAAATACAGAATATAATAATTATATATTGTATAAATTATATTTTGTATACAGAAGTAACTGGAATGTTTTTCTTTTCTTTTTTTCTTTTTTTTTTTATCACTTCCAGGAGAAGAATTCCTTCCTCAACTACAATGTGTCCTGTATCCTGACAATGCCACAGTACATGAGGCAGGGCTTTGGCAAGATGCTCATTGACTTCAGTATGTTCACTTATTTTTTCTCTCATTTTATCATTTGTTTACAGTGCCAAAATGATTTAAACGAGTGTCCTAACAGTATGAACACCGAAAAACTAAAATGTCAAAATAAAAGATTAAGGCACATTAAAGAAAAATGGTTTAATCTTAAATCCGTTTTTGTTTAGTTAACAAAATGCAGAATATTTCTAATATAAGTTTCAACTAAGTAATATTTATCCCGGGCTTTTGCATTAGATTGTATGAGATTGTTCAGTTGTTTGTGACTTTATGTCCACCCTCTGTATCTCCACTTGTAATTAGCTGAAGCACATTAAGCCGTTAGTGTGTAGACTTATGAGCCATTGCAAGATTTGTCATCTCAGATTTATTCTTGATTAAATTGTCTGTTTTAATTTGATGTATTTTTTGGGAAGAAATCAATATTATTTGAATATTATTATGCCCTGTTTGCAGACCCTAATGTAAAGGGTGTTCTTCCTAACTGCTCTGACTGTCTGTGCTTTGTTTAGGCTACCTGCTGTCCAAAGTGGAGGAGAAGGTGGGCTCCCCCGAGAGGCCTCTGTCTGACCTGGGCCTCATCAGCTACCGTAGCTACTGGAAGGAGGTGCTACTCAGATACATGTGCAATTTCCAGGGCAAAGAGATCTCCATCAAAGGTGAGCGAGGACATAGATGTTCAAGCAGGAAGTCCACTTGCCTTCCTCTACCACCGTTAAGATAAAATACAAAATGTGTTTCATCTTAGGTTTGGTTGTGAAAGCTTTATTAACACAGGAAAAGATGAACAAAGTACACACATGCTTATACAGAAGATATTCACTGTTGCAATATTTTTTGCTTGATGCACAGAGATCAGTCAGGAAACGGCCGTCAATCCGGTGGACATCGTGAGCACCCTGCAGTCTCTTCAGATGCTCAAGTATTGGAAGGGAAAGCACTTGGTGTTGAAGCGACAGGTAAGATGCCAGTCCATTGTTTTAGTTTTTTTTACTGTAATTTCTCTAAATCATTTTTATTTTAACATCATATTTATATTAAAGCTAGGTTCCGTAGTGTTCTTCAAAAACATTTTTTGTTATATTTGTTGAAATTCTCATTACATCCCGACACCAATCAATAAATCAAAAGCTCTTACAAAACAATCTGGTATCTGTGGCTGCCGCAGGACGGTAATAAACCTAAACCTTTTCTTCTGGTCAAACAAACAAAGCATTTAATTAACTAGGTTCCAGAGTTAATATTTGACTCATGTTTTGTATATTTCAGTAAATATTGGACCTTAAATTTGACTTTATGACTGTATGTTGTATTGTCCTGGTGATATGCTGTGTCATGTTTGTATTGATCTTGTATGTACTAGAGAAGCCAAAGACAAATTTCCACTAAGGTGGACAATAAATTCAAAGTAAAGTCAATTTCAAGATAATGCTTTGATAATTATCACATAAATCTTTTTAGAAAAAATGCAGCTTCCCTTAAATATAATTTGTGTATTTGACAGCCCAGTTTGTTACTTTCTTCTCCCTCCTAGGACCTTATTGATGAGTGGAAAGCGAAGGAGATCAAGCGAGGCAACAGCAACAAAACCATCGACCCGAGCTCGCTAAAATGGACCCCTCCCAAAGGGACATAAGCACTAAGATCCTCAGGCTACTGAATGAACTCACCTCCAGCCTCACCAGCCACAAGTAGCCTCGACCTACGAACTGTCAATAAAGACCAGTGTTCATTCTTTTTTTTTTTTCAGGATTTTACCCTGCTTTATTTGTGTCGCTGAACTTTTTTTTTTTACTTTTATATTTTACTTTCGTTTTAGATTCCAAGTCCAACGATTCTTGACTTAAACATTGTCAAACAATTAACAGTAGAGAATCTCTTTGTCCTGTTTCTTTTTTAAAAAAAAACTGCCTACATCTACTAAGCTTTGAATGTTAAATGATAAATGGTCCAGTGTGGTGGATAACATGAATGTTTTGCTTTAGCTCATGCAAAAAAAAAGGAAAAAATACATACCTACATTTAGCAGCATTTACAGGCTGTTATTTTTATTTCATTCAAGAAATGTGCATTTCTAAGATAGTAGTTTTTGTTTGGGCTTAATACAATAACTGTTAGCATGAACCGAAACCGTAAGCGGAGTGTATTTTTGAGGAGTATGATGATGTATGGTAACGTCTTCTTTGGTTGGTGTAAAATTGTATAGATCATAATAATGTGTACTTCTTTTTTTCTAGCTCCATCAATACAGGATTTGGACCCATTCCTCTGATGAACCTGCCAAATAATGGAATATATAAATTATGAATATTTTTAATTTGCTGAGAATAGAAAATGACGACAACACCACTGTAAGAATGCACACAGAAATAAAACAACCTCAGGTTTTTATACTGATCCAATCGCACCTTGCTTGTGTGGTTTCTCCGAAACATCGATCGCAGTGGTTGTTAAAGATTCTGTAATAAACAGAACATTTTAACTCAACATTTCAATGGGACTGTATTTGACTTGTACTTTTAAATCATAGCTGTTACATGTGTATTAGCAATTTGATAATTTTAATATCAATAAAGCTGCTTTGATATTTTGACATGAGTTAGATTTTGTTTGTTGGTATTTGTGCTTACCACCTCTGGAAACGCTTCTTCCCATCAGACCCACAAACATCTCTCCTTTGTTTCCTGTAAAGTAGCAGTTTCATGGTTATAATATAATAATGATGCTGCCATGAAATACATTCTTTAGATTGAAAAGGTATCAACAGTCAGACATATTAGTAGTTAAAAGAGGATTAAGCAGCATTACATTATACTACAGTGTGAAAGTGACATTAATCTACTCACGTCTATTTACTTTAAAAGGTTTTTTTATATCTGTGAAGGATAAAAAGACACCAAAGTTAGAAATGATGTATTTATAGTCATGTACCAGTCCATTCATATTCATTACCACAGACACATACAGTATAATGAGCCCTAAAAAATACATTTTAAATCATTTTTTTAATGCAGAGGTGAGGTTAGAGGCCACCTGAACGTTTCCCCATGAGTCCATAGAAGCGAAGGGCTTTAGATCTTTTCATCAGACCGGCTATCGGCTGGGTCAGACCGGCCTCCACTGACTCATCCTGCCAGAAAAATATATTAAAAAAAACACTTTTAATTTTTTATTGTAGTGAAATCAAGAAATTAAAGAGATAAATATATTTTTTTGTTTTATAAATTTGCATTTCTGCAATAAAAACAAATAATGTATCCATAGTCATATTCTCTCTAATTTCTGATCACATTAAATCACTTTTTTTTCCTAATTTGTACCTCTGTTCTATTCTAATTCTTTTCTATTCTATTCTTATATAGCGTTAAATTCATAACAGAAGTTATCTCAAGACACTTTTCATATAGAGCAGGTCTAGACCGTACTCTATAATTTAGAGACAACAAGAGACCCCCCCCCATGAGCATGCATTCTTATGCGACAACGGCAAGGAAAAACTCCCCTTCAACGGGTTTAAACTTCAATACTTAAAGTTAAAGTGATTTTATTTATTTAATTTTGTATTTTGTTAAATGATTTATAAACCATATAGATACAGATGGAAATAAATAGAAAAAAAACAGCAGGCAATATTGTGAATATCACTGTATAAGTTGCTGAAACTGAAATATAAACTAAGTTTAAAAAAGAGAACATTAAATGATATATGCTCACCTGCCAGCCTTTAGATAACCCTCTCTCCTCTTCCGCACTAGAAGACAGCGCCTGATGGGTTTGCACCAAAGCACAAAAAGTCACAACAACAAGCTGAATCTTCCAGCTATCCATTTCTTGGTCAGGGGTAAAATGCTTTGGCTTCTTCAATCAAAGTAGTTTTTCTTTTAGCTAAAAATACATGTAATAATGCTATTGGACAGATGTGATTGAGTGTTATTCTATCTGCCCCTGCAGCTGTATCCAGGGTGCATTTATACCTCTACACCCCATGCTGCTAGACCCCTCCCCTCTAAACAGGATTATGCACTTCATGCCTCCATTGCATTATTCAACTTCCAGATTTGCTACATTACAACATGAGGTCTCTTTTCACCTCAAGTATTAATATGTATTTTGCGGCAATTACACATTAAATATCAGATGAATGAAAGAATATTTTCAATTGAAAACACTGAACAGTATTTCTTGAATTGTAGTTGGACCAATAAGGATGTCATCCAACAATTTACAAGCTAAATTCTAAGAAAACGCCCTCATGTTCAATACTATTAAAGCTTAAATATTTACATTTCAGATGGTCACCTTTCATTTCCATTTTTATTAGACATCTGGGTTGCTATTGGTTATAAAAAACCCTTGTGATGTGCTTCTTTGATATCACCGAGGACGGAGGAGGGCAGGACATGCAGGCGCGTCGGGGCAAATATAACCATCTGCTTTGAATGGACTGCTTTATTAGTTGGCCAATTGACTCTGGCAGCTAGTTCTGGATTTATGAATCAGGACAACATAGAGACGTGACCTCTGACCTCACATCTGTGTTGATTTATAAAGACTTAAGACTAAAACGCTGAAGGCTGTATTTAACACTGAGTGTCAAAAGTGCTCATTATTGATGAACGCCTGCAAATGGAGTTGACATTTCAAGTGCGATGGAATATGTATGAAATGTGTTGCACGTCATAACCTGGTCAATATTTGTAACTTTTTGATCACGCAACGTATCAGTAAGATCATTTATTTTCCATCTCCTGAGATGATTACGCTGCTGTTATTAAACCCTTTCATAATCTTTACTTACTTAGCCATTTAAATACTCTATTCTTATGAAAGATGAGCTCTTTTTTCCAACACTATAGAAATTTCTGGAGAGGCAATTACTTGACAATCTGCGTGTGCTGTGAGGACACCCACTCGAAACAAAGCTGACACACACATCAAATGCTTTGATCCGCGCACAGGTGCTTCTAAAAGCAAGAAAAGCCCGGGACAATTAGGCCCTGAAAGGCAATTACACCTGAACAGCCCTCTCGTGTGCACGTAGTCTAACCCCACAGCTAACGTGGAGTGCCGAAATCAAAAGAAATCAGAGGCACAACATTTGCATATGAAATGGTTGAGTCACAAAGAGCTCTCGTAATGACAGAACGCCGTGTTTCCATGAGACACCGGGCAGCGGTTCTGTAGGCCGTTTCAGGGTTTGCACTGCTCACTCCGGGTGTTGAGTCTGGTGTTAACCTTGGATATATTTCACCTTCAAATATGTGACTCCTCTAGTGTTTTTTGTTCATTTATAAAATATACATTTCAAGTGATGCTCAACAAGTTGAACCATGGGCATGTTTTTTTTCTCTTTAGAGAGCCTTGATTCTGATATGACAAGAAACATGTTACCTAACTGTAACTGTAATGTGACGAGTACAATCTCTTTTCATGCTTCTTTAGAGCATGCATGGTTGGAGAGATTAACTGTGGTTCATATTTATTGGGAGAGACTTGTCCACAGAGACAACAGCATGCGTCACTATAAAGTATTGCTATTGTTTTTTATTGAGGAAATTAAATAAGCAGTCAATCTCATATCCCCTGCTGCAATACAATTGTTAATTTAGACAATAACACGCTGTCCTCTGTTTGAGTAGGCTATGATTTTGAGATGTGGACGATCACCATCCATCACCTGAAGGGTGGACTCATAAGTACCTTGGAGTCTGAATCAATAAAAAAACTGGACTGGTCTCACAACACTGCAGGGACTCAGATCCTTCAGTGTGTGTAACAGGCTCCTTTTTACTAGTCTGTAGTTGCCAGTTCACTGTTCTTCGCTGTGGTGTGCTGGGGTGGTGGCATCATCACGTCAGGCGAGGCCGGTAGACTCAACAAAGCTTGTTAGGAAGGCCAGCTCTGTACTTGACAGTCTGAAGTCAGTGGCAGAGAGGAGGGAGGATGAGGGACAAGATCAAAACCATCCGTCTCTCCATGATGAGCTGTAGCAGATGGGCAGCTCTATGCATCATCCCAGCCAGGTGCAAAACGGAGCGCTTCAGGTGCTCATTTGTACCTGCTTCTATCAGACTGCAGCAGTGGAAACCACAGACTATAACCCCCCTAACACACACACATACACACACAGACCCATTTCTCCACAGTATCTGGTTTACTAGAGACAGTCACCTCGCCTCCCTCTCCATTGTCTCTCTGCTGGACTGATTATATACCTCGCCATACTATATTTCTCTTTATATATTATACGATACCATATGATATCATATTTGATATTATATTCAATTCTATGTTATATTGCTGTACTATACTATTATATTATGTTATATCTTACTTACTTACTAAATGTTGTACCGGGACAAAGTGGCTGAATGAACTGGTTATACCGGGACAAAGTGGCTGAATGGACTGGTTATACCGGGACAAAGTGGCTGAATGGACTGGTTATACCGGGACAAAGTGGCTGTGTGGCCTATAGAAATTATTGTTGTTTTGAACATGAGGACTGTTGTTGCTGGTGTTGTTCCCCCTTGTGTAGGCATTGACATTTAATGCAATTTATTTTGTAGATGTCAGGTAATTTAACAGTAGTATCATACAGTATATCCCCGGTTAGCATCATAGTACCTCGGCATTGTTTAAAAAAAAAGGTTGCATCTGACAAAGACAGTAATGCATTTTTTCTTATTAATTTAATTTTAATTCTCGCGAAGTTCACACATTCACAAGTGTAAATTTACCCCCAAAAAAACTAATTTATTTGTATTTATGAAAGAAATGGATCTATATCTGTCAACAATCACAAAACAAAAAAGCAATGAAAACAATTAATGTATGCAATATCTTTAAAGTTTTTAAGTGAAATTATTGTCATACTCTCGCATGGTCTTTTTTTATTATTATCTATTTATTTATTTATTTTTATTGTGTTTTTTTATTAATTTCTTTATTTTATGTTGGTTTGGTTTCATTTCTGTTGTCCTTTTATGTTTGGCACAGCTCTTTGTTTATGTTTTCGCTATGCTTCTTTTGTATGTAAATGTTTTAATGTTTTCTGCTGTTACTATGTATACTGTCATTTTGAAATAAAAGAAAAAAAGAAAAGAAAAAAAGGTAGCATCTACCTTAATTAACGCACCGCGGGCGCTAAGTGACTCAAATCAAACACACCCGTCATGCCTCTCCAACAGGTACATTCTGGGTCTGGCTAAATGCTATATTACCATTAGTATTATCTCCTGGACCCTCCAGTGGTGACTTCTGCTTCATTGTGGAGCTTTTACCTTTAACTTTGAGGCTGAGTGGACTGGTTATACTGGGACAAAGTGTCTGAGTGGACAGAATGGTTATGTTATGCTTCATGAACGAGCCAAGAGGAGGACTTCACGGCGCTCAAGAGTCACAATGACGTCAGACAGGTGAGTACAACAAACTCCTACCACCTAGCACCATAGCAACCTGGCAACCTAGCAACCTAGCATTTTGTGTGTATGGGCTGTGTGTTGAACTGTATATCTCTCCTCTGCATTAATATGTGTGTTTATGGGCTGCAGCTGCTATGGAATATATACATATACACGTTGTTTGTCTTGTTTTATTATGTTTTATTCCACTGTTCATTCTATAACACCTGTTGGGCTAATTGTTATGTAGCTTGTTATACCAGCCATGGTGTCCACAATTCTTTTTATTCAACATTGTCTCTATTCTGGTTAATTACAGTAAAAGGCTACACAGAGGAAGGCGATTGTATATTTATAACTGATAACAGTTGTACCAGGCTGCAAAGCCTCATCTTGGTCTATAAAAATTATTGTTTTTTTGAACATGAGGGCTGTTGTTGCTGGTGTTGTTCCCCCTTGTGTAGGCGTTGACATTTAATGCAATTTATTTTGTAGATGTTAGGTAATTTCACAGTAGTATCATGCAGTATATATCCACCCCCCTTTCCTTTTTAAAAATGTAAGGCAGTAACATTTACTCAGAGTTCATTTTAACTGACCTACTTTTTTACTTTGATTTAAGCACAATTTTTTTTAAGCACAAGAACTTTTACTTTTTCTTGAGTAAAATTCAGGGATGCACCAATACCGGATTAGATATCGGGCTGATACTGACTCAAATAGCTGGATTGGGTATCGGTGACAATGGGGCCAATCTATTGAATTCAATTCCATGTTTATATAGGCCTATTACATACATAGTGGAATTTGAATTCCTGTTTAAGTTTTGACCAATTTGTTGCTGCATTGAAACGGACACCTGGATTGTAATTCATGTTAATCTTGAGGATTTGTTTGCCAAGACGTTGGTATAAGATTTATTATTTTAATAATAAATAACAATTCACTAAATTTATGTTATGATATCTAATATATATTTGTTACATTTTGTTTTACAAAGTTAGGAAAGCGATGTTTAAGTCAAGCCTGATGTCTTACACATAAAAGAACGATCCCAGTCACTTCCACTCAGTGAGGCATACAGTTTATTAATTAAAGAGTGGTATTGGATCGGTACTCGATATTGGCTGATACAATAAGCCCAGGTATCGTATCGTGTCTGTAAAAGTCGGATCGGTGCATCTAAGACTTCTTTAAAGAACTTTTACTTGAGCACAGTATTCAAGTGCCCTTTTCACCTCTGCTGAAATGCATCATACTGCAGTAGTGGGTGTCATCATGACCTTTTGTCGTCTCATATTTGCATATTGGCACCATTACAAAGTGAAATTATAAGTTATGTTGACTGCTCACTCACGCTATCATCATTTAGTCACCACTGGGCGGTTATGCAATTACCTGAGGAATTATTTTGACAGCAAGAAACTTACTTCAAAGTAGTAGTGCTGGTTACACTGATCATCAGCAGGGAGGTGAATTGTACATGGCAGGTACAGCAAACAGTATCTGTGCATCATTACTATGTGGTTTGAAGTATTATAAACCATCATATTTGCTATTCGTGTGTGTCCTAGGAATAACTGCTTTCATATGGCGTTTAGTAAATGCCACCATATTGTCAATTCACAAGACTCACTGCTTTTCTTATAGAACTTTTACATAAATTAGTCTTAGAATGAACTAAATCATTTTATTTTGTTCCTCACCTATAAGAAGATACAGGTACATACTGTACATGTAAATGACAAAAGGTGGCAGTCGAGGACGGCTCATTGTTAGAGCGGATAATCTCCTGTTGACAGACACGGTGTTATCAGATGAGTCTAGATTCTGCACTGTGGTGAGTTTAGACTACAGGCGTGATATCATCACCGCTTAGCCTGACAGAGCGGCTTTAAGGCCGACTGTTTGACCTGCTATCTCCACACAATCTAGACCTATCTTAACACGGACGAATTAGTCCATTCATGAAGACTAAGTGGGCATTACTGCAGCTGGTCTGTCAAGTAAAGAAAAGTGACATAAAAATACATTACATTATTTGTGTCTGATGTTATCTTGTTAAAAGTTAAAAGTGTACACACCTATTCCTTCTCTGTCATTTAATATGCAAGTACTTTTCAAGATATAAAACTATACATGACCTCTGTAAATGTATACTTTTCACCAGTGCATTAATTCTCTCCCCAATAAGTATTTTTGTATCAGTTATATGAGTTTTTCTGCTGTTAAATGTTTGTGACAAGGTACATCTACATGCAGCAGGTGGCAGTGTTGTCTAACAGATAAAATCAAACCCCCGAAACCTGCAGTGCTACCAAAGTGTTGCCCTCCCCCTCATATTTTAAGAGGACTTTAAAGTCCTCATGATGAATTTGTTGCGTGTACTTGGCTGACATATCCAAACAAAAAATGAAAGAATGTGCAAGTACAGCCTTGGTCAGGGGCAATGTGACACATATTATGATTTGTCTTTGATTTTTATGGTTCATTTGTGCTCTGTTTGTGAGTTTTTAAACTTGAAGTGTCAGCATACAGTGTTGACCACATATTTTGTTGTTGCACACTGAACTGGTGACGTTCTTGCTGTGTTAAATTAATAAAAGATGAAAACTTTGGTGCTGTAAAATGCTAGTTTTGCACAAATCAAGAAAATCTTGGGACTTTGTAGGATGACATCTGCTCAGACCACGATGCAGATAACCGTAAAAAACGCTTTCAGAATAGGAGAGAACGTTTAGAAATTAGCACCACAACACCATCACTAAGAAATTATGCTACTCTGTTAATTATTTTAGATCCACAAGCCAAATTTTTTAACAATCAAAGGTAAATCTATGCGTAAAAAAGATAAATTTCTTCATTTCTGTATCACACAACCATATATCTTAAGGCAATCACTATTTGTCCATCTCACTTTCAGTGAGATGACACAAGTTGTTTTTAAAGTATCAAACACCAGAATAGATCAGACATTGTATGACAAAGACTGCGTCCATACAATGGTAGGCGGTACAACCTAGTGTACATGTAACTATAAATTATCATAGGAGTTTTCACTGTTGCGCTGAATGCCTCCCAACTCTCTTGTTCCCCGAGTTGTTTTTCCCGTTTGGGTGCCCTGTGGCGCTTTCGTGTGGTTTCTCCAGAGAAGCACATTTTGGCTCTTCAAGGCTCTCCGAGAATGAAATATTACTGTCTGCCTTTGCATGCTCAGACTGGGGGCTTCGGGCTGGTACTGCGGTGATTGTCTCGATGCGTCTGACAGTGTGAGACAGGGAGGCTAGTGTCATGGGATTGGCTGCACCAATCTTGAACCAAAATGAGTATGGGAGGTGTAATTTGCGTAAATGTGTTTGCATCTCAGCACCAAACACACCACCGTATCAAAAAAAGCAGTGCTTGACCACACTCGATGGCACACCGAGCGGGCTCCAGTGTAAAGAGCAGATGTCATCATTCACTATTATATAATAAAGGCGTCCCTCCCCCCGCCGCCGGCACACTCAGACGTCGGCAGGTTGCGCGGATGTCTTATCGCAGTGGTCACGCTTTTTTGGAGATGATGTCAGGCGGTGGAGGTTCACTGGAGCTTCCTCAGATGCAAAGATTTGCCTTGAGAGGCCTGTCTGTGTTAAAAGCAGCTGATTCTTTGGCTTTGAATTTTTCAAAATGTCTGTGAGGAGATTTGAGTTTCAGTGTTGCCTCGTGACTGCGAGAAGATGCTAATTAAAATACCAGTGCTACTTCTCTAGAATCTTTGTCAGTAAGAATTCTTTCATTGATGGATGGGTTGGAACTGTGTCATGACCTTAATTACTGTTGCATATTTGCATGTTACTGGTATATCAAGTTATGTTACAGGTGTTGTTTCCTGCTCACGCTAGGGGTGGTTCGCAATTAGTTGAGGAATTAATTTGCTGGCACGAAGCCTTACCTCAAAGCATTGAACTTGTCGACTTTCAGATATTTAGGTCATGTTAAAGACTTAGCCCATAGTCAACTAATTGCATTGTTTATGAATTACTAGCTGTTTCCCCCCCGTCTCCAGTCTTTGTGCTAAGCTAAGTTGCTGGTTGTAGGTTCACATGAGTGGTGTCATCTTCTCATCTAAATCTCGACAACAAAGTCAATAAATGATTTCCCAAAATGTCAAACTTTTCCTTTAAGTTATAGTCTTTCGTCATCAATATGCTGAATCCCTCTGTCTCAGTATGTTTGCTGTCTTTTCCCAGCCTCATTACAGCGCTCACCTGTTGGTTCTTAGGTCAGAGCCCACGGGTCCCCAGAGGCCCACAATTGGCCGTGCTTAGTGATGTTCTTGTTTGCTGGAATCTTGTGGCTTCTTCGACGCTCTCAGCCTATGGCGAGGCCTCGTTCGGTCAGATGTGCTTACTTTGTCGGGGAGCCAATCGCCAATTCATTCCCAAAGCCTCAGAGGTTCAAAAGCCAAGTGCATAATTGCTCCTTAAATCAATCTGCAAATTTCGCGGTATCCGAGCTGCAAACAGTTGGCCTGGAATCGTTTATTCACGAGGAACGGCTGTCCATGGCGTGTATTTACAGTCACACAAAATGCTACAGCGTCCTGGAGAAAATTACATTTGAATCAGAGAAGATATGTTCAATTATGGGCTTGTGGTTTACATACATTTTACATTAGGCTTAGTCCAATTCATCTCATTTGTTCAACCTTTATGGGTATCATTGTGTTTTTTGTGGTTCTGTTGGTGGGAAAGGCCACACAGCTAGAAAACTGTGTCCCGGCTCTGCATCTGAAACTGTTCACCCCCAGAGTTTGAGAATATTTTTCCCTCAATGCCTCTCCATAAACTTCAGTCAGCTGCTGCTGTGTGTGAGAGACAGAGAGACGTTAGAGGCAGACAGTGCGGTTGCAGCAGTGTGTCGCTTTAAAAAAAATAAATAGACATCTCCACCTTAATAACAGCTCCTCTCTACACACACACTTTGATGCCAGGGGCTTTACGAGACCTGTTTAATGCACACCGTCCTGCTTCTCCCTGTGTCTCTCTTTTGAGTTTTCTGTCTCTATCTCCTTCTTCCTCCTTCCCTCCCTCCTTCTGTCTTTCTCTCTCTGTCTCTTCTCTCCTCCTCCTCCTCCTCCTCCTCCTCCTCCTCTCCCTGCTGTATTTGCAGGCAGCTTTAGTGCCAGACACCCTGAGGCAGCGGTAGCGCCAGCGAGTCTTCCCACCTCTGTTTTTGTGGTGGGAGATGACATGTCGAAGCTTTGAAGGGCAGAGGAAGGGAGGGAGAGGGGGAGGGAACGAGAAGGGAGGGAGGGAGCACATCACTCGGCGCGGAGGAAAAGCAAGGGACCCAGAGAGGGAATGTCATGTGGCCTGCAGTCCGCCCAGATATTCTCTTTCTCTCTTTCTTTCTCGGGCTGTCTATGTGGGCAGGCAGGAATGGCGACAGGAAGCAAAACCCCCCCCACCACCACTACCACCACCTCCTTCCTCCCTTCATCCTCTCCCTCCTTCAGCTCTTCACTCACTCAGTCACTCACTCCTCATGTCTCCACACCACCCCCTTTTTCCTCTTCCCCATCCCACCTTCCACCCCTCCGCTCATGCTTCTTCTTCTCTCCCCTCTCTGGGCCCATGCAGTTTCTGTTGTGTGAATTTCCCAAACTTCACCTCCCCACCCTCCCTCTCCCTCCCTCACCCACAGGCGTGCCCATGCATCATAACTCACTTGGTGTTGAAGTGTGTTGAGGTGTGCTGAGGTGTGTTGAGGTGTAAACTGTGAGTGAGTAGCAGACAAAACATGTTTGATTTCAGACCCCCAGGCGTAACTCATCCTCTCACCTGAGAAAGGAACACAACAGTACTTTTCCAAATATGTAGTTCCATATATATATATATATATTTATATATATACTTCATATATGCTACATACAGTATCATATACAGGTACTAGGGCTGGGACGACACACCTATCTCCCAATTTGATACTATAACGATATTTGGGTGCTGATTCGATATGTATTGAGATTCTGTATTCCGAAGTGTTGCGCTTCGATATGACGATTTATCGCGATTCTTGTTAACACTTTTGTCAGTTTTTAACACTAGACCATGTGAAAAAGTTGAATCATACACTTCTCGGGACTTTTACTTTGGAAAATATCTAAATTGTTACAGTAAAAATGTTTGATTTTCAGCATGTATGTAGTCAGAGATGTCCTGATGTCAAATCTATCAGTCATTGTCAGGCATTATTTATAAAAAAAATGTCAGCAACCCAAAAATCAAAGAATAAAGACCCTCACAATTGAGTGGTATTTTCTATTTAATTTATAAGGGACATGTAATGTTTTATACTTTTGGTGAATATAATCCAATCAATCTTATTTCCATATATATATGTTTTTTGTATTTACAGTTCCCTTTGTTAACGCCTTATTTTGAAAACCAGACGTAGTCACTCGTGTATACTTCCACTAACTCCTCCAAGTCTGTCGCTAGCTCTCCCGTCAGCTCTGTTCTCTTTATACATCCATGGTCAGCACCATCGGGGCCGTTTGAATGCATTGAACAGCAATATCAGTATATGGGTGCTCTACAGTTGTAGCGTCGGCCCATTTGACCACAGAGATGACGGCTGGCTTGACCACACGTTACCGCAATACGATAACGTTTCCTGTCCATGACAGAGTTAGCATGCAGCTTTAGCCGTCTGCTTTTCCTGGCAATGTGTGAAACTCAAAGTGTTTCCTTAATTTTACTGTATGTGTAGTGTTTACCACTTTGGATTTAAAATGTGAAAGTGCAGGTCGTATCCACGTCGACCTTTTGCCGTTTTCTGCTCTGTCGTATCTGCCGGCGTCTGCTCGCTACGTCTGGCCGGCTACTGTTTGTTTTGAGTGACGGATACAGAATGGATATGACGTCCCGTTACTCTGACTACAACAATAAAAGCGGTATCTTCCTTCTACCTCCGCATAGACTCAAATGAAGCAAATATTTTTTTTTCTGGCATTCAAAAATCGCAATACATAGGTGAATCGATTTTTTTTTCTTCTCCCCACCCCTATCATATAAATGCCACTAAAATAAATGTCTCTCCCAAACACTCAAGAAAGCCTACTACAGCCTACTAAAAATACCTGGAAGCGTGGGCTGTGCTTTCAGGTATTTAACTGTTTATATTTCCGCTAGAGGAATGCCGGGTTTGTGTACAAATTAGTGTATCAGAGCAGAGGGATTAGCACTGAGACAGACAGGATGGGGCCCACACAGAAGACGTGATCAAACATCCTCTCAGATATGCTCCGTTGAAAGCGCGTGGCATCGTCTCGTCTCTGTTTGTCTCGCAGAGAAAACACGGTGATTTCTCCCAGTCAAGCAAATAAAATGATGAAAGGAGAAAAGAAGTCTCCACTGGGGTATAAAAAAAGTTTCCACTGGCTTTGATACGGGCCTCTGATGGTACTTCAACCATACCTGCTTGTTCTCATGTGGCTGCCTTCTCACCTGTGTTCTTTCAAAGCAATCGCACATAAGTAAAACATTGTAAAGAAAGCACCCTCTAAAACACCGACGGGGACTTTTTAGGTGGGTATTTTTTTCAAAGTACAGACAGAAGATATATCATTCAGTACCCAAAAGAGACCGAACCACTCTAATGTTATCTTAAATTAGCGTGTGGGTTGGTTGGAGTCTTATTCGTCTACTTTCAGATCAACAAAGACGGCACAAGATCAGATAGCCTGATACTGAAAACAAAAGAGTTAAGTTGCCTTTTCGGGCTCGGGTGAGCTCACTGGAAGCCGTGTCGACCTGTGCGCATACGTTTGTGTTTGTGTCACCGTATGACATACTATTTGTGTCTGCGTGTGTTTTGCATGGATTGTATCACTGCAGGCCAGTTCGATATTTCAAGTCATTACCAGCGTCAGAAAGGGAAGAGATTACAGGGTACTGCAGTAATAACACACACTATTAGCAAGACAAGGTGTTATTATGCCTGTGGTGTCAGGTGAGATGTCAGAGCAGCTAGTCTGTGTCATGCTCACAATTGCTGGATCAGCAGGCTTACACAGTAACAAGTGAGTAATACAAACACATGAACTAAGAGGCAACAATGTAAACATATTCTGAATGTGATTCACTGCTTTTGTATTTTGATAAGCCACGACTTTGCTGAACAGGTTCTCGATTTTAAAAGTGAAATATCCTGCATTGAATTTGATACAACATGACATTCTCAAACATCTGGCTGTGCGACTTGTCATCACATTGCAACATATAATCCCAGCGTTGTTTGGATAGAGTCACAAACTTAACTGTTACGGTGCAGTTTTTTCTTTCACTTTCAGATTTGAATCTTTCTCAGAGAACTCTTCCCTTTTACAGTAAGTGTGTTAAAAGCATTAAGGAAAACGCTCGCGGCCGCAAATGTGGACGGGCACATAAATTTCGCCTGCCTCTTTCTTTTTTTCCCCCTCTCCGTCTTTCTTGTTGCGTCTAAATTTTCCATGCCTGGCCTCCCTACTGCTGAGAGTGCTGTTCCTCGAAGCCGCAGTGTATTTTGAAGCAAGGTCGGGAGAGAGCCAGAGGCTCCAAAACCAGGCACAAGACTCCCAGTGTTCCACTGTTCGGCTCGCTCTTGGCACCAGCTCCTGACCAGAGAGGTCTAGCTAGCCACAGCCACTGTGTGTGTGTGTGTGTGTGTGTGTGTGTGTGTGTGTGTGTATGTGTGTGTGAACATATACAGCCCTCCCCCACTCCTAACTTCTAAGCCTATATAGAAATAGCTTTGGTTGACTCATTTATGGGCTCTCCCACATAGAAACGGTACCTAGGTGTGAGTCAGAGAGGCTCGAGCACAGTTTCTGTTGGAAGAGCTTTTGTCATAAACCCCAATCCTTACCCCTCTCGTATACACACAGTCTCCCCAGTAGTACATGAAACTGAAGTGGAGGAGGGCCCAGATGTACTGGAGTTTGACAAATCCGAACGCACAAGCAATTCAGGGGAGCTCCTCTAAATTGGTTCCATACCTTGGCTGACAGTGGTGAGGTCATCCCCCATAGAAAAAAAGCTGGTGTTTTCTGTCAATGCTCAAATTTCATACTTTCCCCGCTGCTGTCATTACAGACCATCATACAAAATGTCAAGTCTTTACAGGAGGATAGTCTGTCTTCAACCACAACCTGTTCTGAAAGATAGACCTACAGCATTTTGTTTTGAAGACAAGAGAGGGTGTTTGGGGGGGGATGGGGCCGGACCACACATCAAAACCTCGCACTCGATTAACACATATGGATCTGACATTAATCCTGAAGGTTCCTTTAAGTATGTCAATGGAAAGCCATCCATCTGTCTTCGTCCTCAGACGGAATATCCACCCGGGGTCTGGAAGTCTAGGACGCAACACGCAAAACCACAGCGAATATAAATAAATGGCTGTATTTCTCTCCCTGCTTTTGTCTGGTCAGGACACTCCGTGGAGAGCCTGCCAAGTTGAGCATCTACATTTGGGTTTGGCTGTTCCCCTCTCCCGACAGCTCAGCCCGGGCCAAACCACAGGAAAAGGAAGCGAAAGGTCCTCTCTGAAGGGCCCATAAAATATTGTCTCGGGTAAAAATGGCCAATGTGAATGGCAACATTCAGTCTCTCCACTACAAACAAAAGGTCTTTGAAGGAGAGACACGGGTGCAGTCGCTGTTGTTTTTGCTACCTTTGCTGCACAAACCCTTGTGTTTTACTGTTTTTCTCATAGTTCTTTTGAGTTTCTAGTAAGTGCTTTGTGTTTTCTGGCAGAGATATAGTGCATGATATGGTGTAATAACCTCTGAGAACTGCACTTTAACTGTTTATTGGCACCATCGCTGCATAGTTATGGCTTCAAATTACCTGGAAACACCATCTAATGTAGGTTGTAAGTGCTATCACTACACAGCTTATTTCTAAAATTCCACACATGTCTTGGAAATACACGGTAAACTGATAAGTCTGTAAATATGTTTGTGTAATTTTCTCAACCAAAGACTCTAGTTACCTACTATTTTAACTAACATAGTTTAATTTGATATCTGTCAAGTGGGGTTGGAACCTCCCTGGTTCAAATCCACAAAGCAGCTGGGAAAATCTTGGGAAAACGAGATACACTTACTGCAGCTAATGTGCTTTTGAGCAAGACATCCACACCCCTAACTCCGCCAGTGGAGCTGCTCAGTCGCTAAAAGTATAGTTAGTATGTGGTTTTCCTGGGCATTTCTGGTTTCGTAGATAAAGAAAACACATGCTAAATATCTATCTTCAAAAATTAGGATATTTTATTTTGAAAATTCTTTAATCTATTAGTTTGATATTTTGGGAAATATGATTTGTTTTCTTGCCGAGAGTTAGATGAGAAGATCGATACCGATAGGAAAATTTGATACATTTTAAAGTTAAATGCATCAATCTGGAGCACGTTGAGAGCAAAATTAAAATAACTTCGCTACATTTAGTCACTAGCTACTAGCTAGATTCAATTTCTTAATATGAAATATATATCAACTAATAAACTACGATGTATTATTAAGTAGTATATAAAATAGTTAAAATCAGCTCCACCTTTACCAGCTGCAACATTAAAGTGACGAAAACATTAATGCATCCATAATTATAATCCAGTGATATAATTAAGCATTAGCTCACGACAGGCCGTGGTATGTTGTGATTATATCACAGCAATGCGATTCTGCATAATGAATACGTTCTCATTCAGTACTTGAGAGGCGTAAAAATATTCATGGTTCATTATGAAACGGCGGCCGGACAAAATAGGTTATGGCAGGCCGCCACGGTCTAGGCAATTAATGAAAATGGAAATGCTGCAGCAATTAACTCATTGTGGAAATTATATATTGATGTCGTTAGGCGTGTTATGTGCCAGACTATTTCTTGGCAATTAAACAAACTGAATATCTTGTGTTAATTAGTGAGCTTTAGAGATGCTGGCTAAGCAGATTTTGATTCCTTTGGACAGAGCCAGGCTAGCTGTTTCCCTCTGTTTCCATTCTTTATGCTAAGCTAAGCTAACCAGCTGCTTGATGCAGCATGGTATTTACCATACACACATGAGAGAGTGGTATCGATCTTCTCCTCTAACTCTCATGCTACATGTCCACAGGGGCGTTTTTTTATCGCGAGGGATCGCCTCGCTTCCAAGCATTGGACGCTTGATGGGCTGCCACTAGACACAAGGCACCTGATTGGACGAGCGCTTTCCCTCGTGGGCTGCTACTCCCGGCTTTCAAACCGGAACCAACATGGCGGCTGGTTTGGAAACTTTCTTCTCTTATATCACGAAAATACTTCACCAAAATGCGTTTCTGAAAGCACTGCATGCGAGAAATAAGCCATGGAGTTGCTGAATCTGTCTATATTTTAGATCGACAACGGTTAGTTTAAAAGTTTCTCTGGAGTTTCCAAAGGTGGCGAGTCGCACCGTACGCCCCCGATTTACATAAAGTAGCCTTCCTGCATATATTGCACGGCTGCTTACATAGACAATAGACAACGGACGCTGTGGACATGTAGGTGAATTTCTCAAAATGACAAAATATTACTTTAATATTACTGCAATGGTACAGCACCACTCTAAGAGGCATTGTAAACCATCAGCCCAGTCAGAATCTCCTGAATAAAATCAAAATATTTTGAAACATTTGGAAGACACTTCAGTTTTTTAAGTGTCAGTAATTCGAACCCTAAAATCAGTTCCACAACTGCAGATGGCAGAGTTACAACTTTACCAAAGTACAGTATACCTGCAGTGTAAATGCCTAGCCGTGAAATTGAACTGATATGTGGTGGCGGCGGTAAGGAGCACTTCCATTTCAATGTTTTTCCATCTCTCGTTCGTGGAGTTTTACCCTCCCGACAAACACACAAACACGCATATATAATACAAACCGATGTCACAAATACTTAAAGTCAAACAGTAGAGCAAACTAGTTGCCTCCTACACACACAGATACAAACCAAACACTCAAACATGCACCACACACATCCTCACATCCTTCCCACCCACTGTCTCTCTCCTTGACAGTGTCTGTGACAGAAGAATATAGTCGCACGGTTTGTGTGATCTGCGTGCATCTCCTTGTAAGCAAAAGAACACATTAGGAGTGTGTTTTAATGCATGTGCACGAACCTACACGCTCACATGTGTAGGTGCATGAATGCATGGCTAAATGCACTGGTGCATGCGGTATATGCACAAACGCTGTGTGTATGTGAGAGGCCCCGGTGTGCCAACGTGATGTGTGTGTATGTGGAGGGCCATCTGGTCACTCCTGCCATGCCATGGTCCCTGTGAAGTGCTGTCAGCGTGGCCATTGCGGTCTCCCGTGGCGACTGGAGGCTTGCTGCACAGCACTTCCAGCCCAGGCAGCCGACCTCAGAAAAGGAAATTTGGGTCGCTCAAATGGAGGGGTTGCTCCCGAGCTATTTACAGAGCCCTCTACCGGTCCAGCGCCACCCACGATATTCCATATGAGAACCAGTGTGTGTGTGGTGCCTGTGGTGTGGTGTGTGTGTGTGTGTGTGAGTGTTGGGGGGGTTGAAGGGGAGGGAGGTGGCGGGGTAAGTTTTCTGTGTGCGTGTGTATGTGAATGCAAGTGCTTTTATGAGGAAATGCCGGCTTTATATTTATGTCTGCAGGCATTGTGCGGTGTGCGCTGTCATACAAATGCATGTGTATTTAGTGCTTTATTAAAATCCATTATATCCTATTATAGGAGACTATCCACTTTGATTATGACCTGCGGCCAACAAATAATTGGCAGCAAAGTAAACAAGACACATTTACCTGAATTGACTCACATGTCATAAATGAAGCATGACGAAACACTTCTCATTAAACCCTACAATGAGAACACGAACCTGCCAACGCATGTTCCATAAATCACTCTCTGATTTATGAATTTTGAATCTATAGAGGGCACAGCGGAGCCGAGATCCTTTTCTAACCTTGCCCGTATAAACATCTGGGGCGTCATGGTTTGCTGATCGTGGAAATACGATGAGGATACGGAGAAGAGCGGAGCCTCAGATTAATGAGAAACCTGCCTGTAGGAAACTTTGGTTCAAGTGAGATCATGGGCATTTCTCTTTTGATGCCCATCAATTGGGTTTAGTGGTTTTCTGGCTGAGCCCTGCAGACGTGTGGAATAATGCTGAAACAGGGCTGCGGGTCCGTTCGCCAAGACGCAGAGGATCTGTTGTATATTCGCAGTATTTTAGTGACGAACCACATTACGCTTCTAATGAATACAAACATGACTCAATGTGTTGAGAATTGGGAAAATCAGTTGAGCAGATTTTTTATAGCCGTATCGCAAGCTGTGGCAGGGAATGCACAGGAGCTCAAATGAGTACCTCGCCTACGTGCTCTTGATGTATCTGAGAGAGGTAAGCAAGTAAACAATCTGTTAAACGCCTACAGGCTGAGAACGGTCCACTGCCACCCAAGGGGAGACCTCCAGCATTTCTCAAAGTCTCCCTATGTTGTGAATATTAGGTTAAGGTTATTTTAGGCCGACCCGCTCCAGAAGCAAATTACAGTGCAAGAAAGGGGGTGAAAAACCAAGTGGGCCGTCCACCATGTAATTTTCCTGTTTCTCTTTCAAAGGATGAGGTATTCCTCGAGGAAGCCCTGTTAAATTTACAAGCCATGACCCCACATCAGCGGGGAAGGAGGCTCCTCTGACAGGGAAGAAGAAGGAGCGTTGGATGGAGCTTTAAAACTTCACGTCTAGCACTTGATGGAGCTGTGTCGCTGCTTTTCAGAATCTCGTCTTCGTTTTAATCAGAGGTCGATTGAGTTTGGCTCGGCATAAAAAAGATTCTTAGGCGATAAATCATTCACCTTGGGGCACTTCTGTCGCCGTTTAGTGCTTTGACGCTCATGCACCCCAAACTAGGCTGGTATAAGATTCCTGAATAAGACCCTCTGGCTGATCTAAAGAAACCTCACCCTGAATAAAGGCCCTATCCTGCCTGAACAAGAGAGCAGCCTTTGGAAGAATGAAGATGATCACTGCTTTACTCCTCAAGTGTACCTCCAGACGTCTCAACCATAATTATGCCAGTCTGGGAGAATTACAGGTATACCCTGGCATTACTTAATACACTCTAAGATACACACACACTTACTTCTTCTTCTTCAAAAGGTACTACACTCTTGTTTTCTCATGCCTCGAGTTCGTAAACTCTCCAGAAAACCATTTTGGCTTTGCGACTTTGATCTTTGCCAAGAGACTGGCTATAATTACGGTAAATTGCAGCGAGTGAATTAATGACACTTGAAAGCAAATGATTAAAAGTGTTGACACATAATGCTGTTAATACACACTATATACATCATCGATACCTCCTCGTCCTCCAGAGCATCCTCATCTACAAGCTGCAGTACGTGGTCGTATATATTCTTCCTCTTGAGTTTCCAAGGGGCCCCTGCAGTGGTGTGCGGAGGGGGGAGGGGGATGTGCGCTGCAGTGCGGCTTGCTGGTTAATTATGGGTCGCGAGCTGCAGCTCGGCTGGCCTGGGCGGGTGTTGGAGCCAGTGGGTCTGGCACAGGGAGGTCTGGCCACAGACCCCGGCGGTGACGGCATGAAGTCTGGGACGAGTCAGAACACCAGCCCGGGGTTTGGAGCATTCCTCGCATTCCCTCCTCCCATGGCTGCCTGCCCGTGTGTGTGTGCATATGCGTGGATGTGTGCGAGGCAGAGGAGCAAGGGAAGGAAATGTGTGAAAGATGCAATATGTGTGCATGTTCATAAGGACATGTACACATCATGTTTTGCATCCGGGCTGTACAGATAGTGCACACGAGGCAGTATCAACCATCCCAACGAGAGTCGTGACATCTGAGCTGAGAGCGAGAAGGACCTCTAAGTCCTCAATGATATTGCTGTCATTGAATAGACAGATTTCTTTGGCACGCTTATACAAGTGGCACTTGAATGATTTTGACATGCAGAACCTAGTCTAATATCTTGTAGACTTTGTTTAATGCAGAGCAGGGCTCAGTTTCATGTGTTTTTTTCCAACTTGAGGAACGGCTCTGTCCTGAAGGCAAACGCCAGAAAAGTTGTGCAAATATTTGATTGACTACCATTATACAGTATGAAAATGAATAAGAGACGTCTGAAACCTGAACTTTAATTAATGAACAAACAGAGAAACACCCTTATATCCGTTATATACGTTACCGTCATACAGTTCCACAATCGGCATGTTTTCAGGTTTCTCCTCTATGGAGGTTTACTTTAATATGACATGACAGATTGGCTGTTGGCTGCAGACAACACATTCGGGGTATAAGAGACAGCAGGAAAATGTATTTATGCAAGGGTTAGCATAAGATAAAATTAATTCAGTCTTTTACAGTCAACATACGTTTTGCTCTTAAACAATCCTTTGCAACAATATTTCATACAGGGTTAACATGAGACATGATATTTGCAACCTAACTGCTTAACAATGTGACACTAAAAGATTTAGTAATTTTGTTTGAATTGCAATAACGGTAAAACTTAGTTTTTTCCGTTTTGTAATTCCTAATAATTTCCTCATAATTTCATTGAAAGTTTCCTGAAAAGAAAGGAACAGTGTGTAACATTTAGGGGGATCTATTGGCAGAAATGGAATTTAATATTAATAAGTAAGTTTTCTTTAGTGTATAATCACCTGAAAATACAAATTGTTGTGTTTTTGTGACCTTAGATTGAGCTGTTTGTATTTACATAAAGAGCGGGTCCTCTTGATGGAGCCGGACGCCATGTTACTACAGTAGCCCAGAACAGACGAACACTGGCTCTCCATAGGGCTATTCGGGAGAAATTTCAATTGGTTGCAATGTGTAACCATATCCCACACTTTGCACTTTTAATGGAAAAAATAGGATTAAATATCATTAATTATTCAATAATTTAGAAAACTTAATTCTCTGTATACTGTATGTTGAATAGTGTGCTTACCTATGGTTGTGTCTAGAAGGTAACCTGTAAGTTGGGAAACTCTCGCGGGATGGTTATGGTCAGGCGTTGACCTCTAATAGTTAAGGTTAGACATTGACCTCTAATAGTTAAGGTTAGACATTGACCTCTAATAGTTAAGGTTAGGCATTGACCTCTAATAGTTGAGGTTAGGCATTGACCTCTAATAGTTAAGGTAAGGTATTGACCTCTAATAGTTAAGGTTAGGCATTGACCTTGAATAGATAAGGTTAGACATTGACCTCTAATAGTTAAGGTAAGGTATTGACCTCTAATACTTAAGGTTAGACATTGACCTTGAATAGATAAACCTGCAGTAGGCAGAATGTTTTTGTCATCGTTGGGCAAAAATCCCATAATAACCTTTCAGCATATTGTAATTCAAGTGTTCTGAGAGAAAACTAGACTTCTACACCTCCTCATGGCTCTGTTTTCAGGCTTTAAAAAATCTAGTTTGTGACGGGAGACTTTGGCCAATCACAGGTCATTTCAGAGAGAGAGAGCGTTCCTATTGGCTGTTCATTCAACGGAGGCAGCTGTCAATCACCCGCCAACTCGGATCAAACGGTCAAACTAGGCAGCGCTGATGAAATATGAATCAATATTTTGTTACTGTAAAGCCTATTTCTCCCCTCAAATGTTTTCAGAATCATCTTGTAGTGTACTGTTTAGATGTAAAATTAGAAAGTTTGCTCCGGCTGGTTGGCGGTGCTTGGTGTTTCCTCAACTGATCTCAACACGGCTGCCGGGTCACAAACTTTCTCATTTCTCATTTTCTCCGGAGGACACATAGGCACATAATTTTTTTCAGATACGTGTCTCATGCACTACTGTCAGGACATAGTGACCAATTTATAAAAATAACTTTTTAAAATCATATCTATTCTACCTACTGGTGCGTTAAGATTAGGCATTGACCTTGAATGGTTAATGTTAGGATAGGTCGTCGCCGTCGAGCAGCGAGTCTCGAGAGAGTTTTTGCAAGTTTTTGCCATATTTCGCAATTTGTGGATTACCATCTAGACACGTCCCTTATCTGTAGACACATTTCACGTTTTCACGGTAAGCTGACCTGTTCTGCACTAATTAATAAAAGGCTCGTGAAATTAGTTGACTGCCAGTGGATCAATCGTCTCCATTTTTCCTTATAATTACCATAAAAACTCCACATGTTTCTTTCCAGGAAACATTTTAACAAACTTCCAAATACATTGTTAACTCACATCTGTTGTTAATGTGGGTGAATGACCCTCTTTTTGTGGGTCCCTATTTGACAAAACAAGTATTATATTCATACGAGTCTGGGTCCCAGTTATTGAGATGAGGTGTTGCATCACTATCGGTGGAAGTTAAGTGATGAGGTTTAGTCTCATGCCTGGTCAGAGGCTTCTCTCAGCAGGTGACTAAAGCATTTTTAAAGCATTTTTGTGTGTGTGTTCAGAGGAGACGAGACCTGCTGTAGACACAGACAGGTGAGTGGGCTGCAAAGACAATGAGGAAGTCTCTGCACACAGAAAAACACAGATCAAAGCATGCTGCACGTCAACGGTCCGCCGTATGTACACATCGCGGGCAATTCTTCCACGCAGCTCTGTATCTCTTTCTCTACCGGCGTGTCAAAGGATTTTAAGCCTTATTTAACCCATTCGTGTCAGCTCACCTGTGTGTTGTAATAAAGGCGCCGTGTCAGACACGCTACAGTGTCAGTGTCAACATATTGACATGTAGTAACCTTTTCTCGTTCCGCTGCGGAAGTTTCACAGCTGTAAAACGGTATTTTTAGCTCTCTTGATGTTCAGCTTTGAAGGAGGGAACCTCCTCAAATTTGTCTTCATGTATCATACTCAAAATCTCTGCAGCTTCACCCAAAGGTAGAGTCAGTTTGCTCGAAAATAGCTCCAAAGTGGGGGAGAGGGCCACCAAAAAAAGCCCTATTTCTTTCTCCCCATACAACCTTTATTTTGACAAGGCTGGGAGAATAGGGTATTTATATATGGGGCTGTGTGCTGTGGTTTCTCCACAATTACAGAGTGGCAGTGCTTAGACTGGGAGGCGTGCTGAAGGTTTATGGAGGGGGACATGAGGGGACCAGCCCTCCCGAGCCTCTTCAGCAATCTGACGTAGAGACTCGAATGCCCCACACATTCGTACAGAAACAAGACTTTTACCGAAATACTTGTACAGTCGAGCACGTAAGACAAACAAACAAACTGCACGGTCATCAGGAAAAAAAAAGTATTTTATGCATTTTAAAAAGTATGAGCAGAATGTTCCCAGGCTGAGCCAAACCTCCGCAGCCCCAAACCTTTACATTGCAATGAGGCTCAGTTTCAGTGTTTAGAAGGTGGTCAGTAATGTTTTGAGTGGTTCTGGCGTGGGCCGGAGTTTCTCTTTTGTGGATCTACTGTATTATGGTTGCGATATAAACAAGGATTTTCTACCAGAACGTCTTGCACAACCCGCTGCGAGCCACGTAGAGGAGGACAGTGGGAGTTTGTGTTTGTTTGGTGGATGCTGTGTTGAATCTGGCGTCGGCCTCTGCAGGGGTGAGCAGAGGGGGGGGGTGAGCGGGGTTTTGCGGTTTCTGCCGGGGGAGCCTGGAAGCCAGTCAGGGCGGTGGCTGAACCACCTTCCCTCCACAAGCCTACATCCACCCCACTCCCCGAGCGCACATGTGAACGCACATTTTCACAGAAGCACATATCTATATATCAAACTCACAGACCTCTCCAGCTTCTCAGTGTAGTGGATCGAGGATCGTGGAGTGCCAGGCAGGCAACAGGAAATGCAAGACGACCTTGTTTACAAGACGAGCACATGATACAGTAGCTACACCAGAAAGACTGCTTCCACAGAGGAGTAAAATTAATTAAACGCCTCTTTAACGAACCAGGTCGTTCTCTTCATGAGGATATACTTTTATTTTTCCTCACCACTGAACTTTATATGTTGCTTCAGACTTGCTAATGCCTGTCTCTATATGTCAGGCCCAGGCTTTGAAATGTAATACTGTACATCTCCAGGGGAGTGAATGTTCTCAACAACAGGCGGCGAGCTTGTTGTGTCTCTGCGCTTGAATGACAGATACCTGCAAATGGCAAACAAACAAGTGGAGCCGGCGCTGATAGATATACCTACAGTATTCTCAATGTCCTGACACAGCGGACGCTATATGCGTCAGCTGCATGATGATAGCACTTTCATCCTGTTGTTTTTTTTTAATAACGCCAACCAACATGATCATCTGAATCTCCTTGTTCTTCTCGTTTCCAGTCTTGCTCTTGTTTCCTCCTACGCTTGGATTTAGTCACCATGGCGGCAAAAATACTTGCGTCAAATGAAGCATATCAATCACTAAAACCTGAGTTTTCCACCCACATTAAAGGATGTCACAGTGTGTGAGTGGAGACAACAGCGCATTAAGGTGTATGAAAGGCATTGTTTGCATTCGTGGTTGGTAATCTTAGGGTGCATTGTGATGTACACAGTGTGGTTTCAAGCATAACTGAGAATAAATGAGAATTTTGGTGACGTCGCGGGTACGGTGAAATGTTAAGATGCCGCTGGCTAAGCCTGTGAATGACTTACTGTAATATGAGCTGACTGTAACCGTACCCACACGTCTGGCCTAATGTTTTTAAGGAAATATGATTGTTGGATCAGTTTTCGTCCTTAAAAGAGCGCAACATTGTTTCAATGTCATTGTCCAGACATTACAATAGATTATTCAAAGTACAATACAGATGAACATTATTTACAGCATTCCCCCTTGCATTTGGTAATATAGCATTGTTATTATAATCACAATACCACTCCATTTCAAGTAAAGTCCTGCATACAAAATTAAAAAAGTAAACGACCACTTTCAGAGTGTTATATTATTGTTATGTTATATAGTTGGATTATTACTACTGATGCCTGAACACGTAAGCATCATTTTAATGTTGCAGGGGATTGAGATAGTGATCATTAATTTGTTGCTGGGTGGTTTAATCCATGACAATGCATTGTGTTTTATGAGGTAGTCATAGTGACTAGTGAGAGTAATTTTTAGTTGGAAGAAGAGCCACCGCCTTATAAACGCTGAGTGGAGGAGGAAATGTCCCACCTCAAACTTGATCACCTTAATTCACCCTCCTCTCAGAAGTTCCACGAAGTCTGGCAACCATTTTTTTTTTTTTTTATATTAGATGATGATGATGATGATGATTATAATTATATATGTTTTTATTACTATATTATATTATTATGTTAAAAATAAAATATTGTATGTATGTGTATGTATATAAACTGGAAAAACAAAGTTCGGAAACTTGTGTTTGGTCGATTATTTCTCTGCTGTTACAATGCTAATTGGTATTGTATTTTATATTGTTGGAAAGCCTGTTTATTTACCTTCACAATGATGTCCAACTTGTAAGGATCATGCATTTGTGGGATGAGCAGCACAGCTGATTATGTGGGTAGCGCCCAAGAAAGATTTGCCAAAATGCTCCGTCAATGGTAAACAGTGTATTCTCCTGTTGGTATTGACTCTTGTTTTGAGTCGTTTGGTGGATTGGATGATTGAACTCTATCAGTAACAAGGAACAAACAAGACATATTGGCAATTTTACACTTTATTCATTTAATACACCGTCAGGAGCCTCAGTAGCGGTGGAAGATCCATACGCAGCCACAACAGCCTGGCACCTCCTCCTCATGCTGGTCACCAACCTGGTCACACGTTGCTGTGGGATGGCGTTCCATTCCTCAACCAGGATTCGTTGCAGGTCAGAGCGTGGTTGTGTTGGTCACTCTAACACGTACAGCACGCCCAAGCTGATCCTACAAGTGTTGAATTGGGTTGAGGTCTGAACTCTTGGCAGGCCGTTCCAGCGCTCTACTCCCACATTGTGGAGGTAGTCTGTGATAACCCTGGCTCTGTGGGGTGAGCGTTGTCATCTTGGAGGATGAAGTTAGGTGCCAGATTGTGGAGATATGGGATCGCCACTGGCTGCAGAATCTCATCCTGATATCTCACTGCATTGAGATGGCCTTCAATGATGACAAGCCTTGTTTTGCCAGTGAGGGAGATGCCGCCCCACACCATGACACTGCCCCCACCAAAAGCTGTTACTCCATCGGTGCTACAATCAGCATAGCGTTCTCCACATCGTCTCCATACTTTGACCCTGCCATCCAACTTTGGCAGACAGAACCTGGACTCATCACTGAACATGACATTCCCCCACATGTTCAGGTTCCATTGTCTGTGTTGTCGACACCAGCGCAAACGGGCCTGACGGTGAAGGGCAGTCATTGCAGGCTTCCTGGTAGCCTTATGAGAATACACTGTTTACCATTGGCAGAGCATTTTGGCAAATTTTTCTTGGGCGCTACCCACATAATCAGCTGTGCTGCTCATCCCACAAATGCATGATCCTTACAAGTTGGACATCATTGCGAAGGTAAATAAACAGGCTTTCCAACGATGTAAAATACAATGCCAATTAGCATTGTAACAACAGAGAAATAATCCACCAAACACAAGTAAGGAAATATGATTGTTGGATCAGTTTTCGTCCTTAAAAGAGCGCAACATTGTTTCAATGTCATTGTCCAGACAGCCATTACAATAGATTATTCAAAGTACAATACAGATGAACATTATTTATAGCATACCCCCTTGCATTGGTAGTATAGCATTGTTATTATAATTACAATACCACTCCATTTCAAGTAAAGTCCTGCATACAAAATTAAAAAAGTAAACGACCACTTTCAGAGTGTTAGAGGGTGGAGGAGGAAATGTCCCACCTCAAACTTGATCACCTTAATTCACCCTCCTCTCGGAAGTTCCACAAAGTCTGGCAACCATTTTTATTTTTTTAAAATATTAGATGATGATGATGATGATGATTATAATTATATATTTTTATAATATATTATTATGTTAAAAACAAAAATATTGTATGTATGTGTGTATATACAGTATATATATATATACTGTATATACACACACACAAGATTTATATTTTTTGTTTGTATTTTATATATGAATATATTTATTTATTTATTTGTTTTTTTCTTATTTTATTTTATTTATTTAATTTTGGGATTTTTTTTTTTACAAGTATGTTTATGTGTGTAAACATATTAGTTATCTATCCCCCCCGTGAGCATAATAGTTATGTCTGTGTATACGTGTGAAGGTATGTAAGCATGTACCAGTATGCTAGATTTCCAGTGTTTGTCATGTTTTGTGTATGAATATTTGCCTAAAAGTGGGAAAAAAAAAAATCCAATAGAAATATTATGTATATACTGTATATATATTACAGCCTACATATATAATGAGGTAGGCTTGTGAAATCATAATCTGCAAAATAACTAGTATTTATAGCAAATACATTTACAATATTGTTTCTCTGAAATATAGTGGAGTAGAAGTATGAAAAGCAGTATGAAATGGAAATAGGTCATACAAGTACCTCAAAATTATACTTAAGTACAGTACTTGAGTAAATGGTTTTTACAGCTGATCACTAATATTTAGAAATATTCATATATCAGCATCTTCATCAGCAGCTACTGTGGTTCTACACGTTACAAACTCACAGGTTTGTCACCGGAGATGTATACAGGGCAGTTTTATTTTCTCTGGTTCTTCCTCTTCTGTCGGCACTCAAGTGGCAGATCAAATAGGAGCTGCTCCCGTCACCTGTCAGAGGAATGTACCGGCACTCCCATCCATCAGCGGCTCGACTAGAACAGGCATAACTGAGGCTCGCTGTAGGCCCCAAAAAGCCTCCTGGGCAGCAGCACCTTACCTGGTGGATCGGCTAGAGATGTGTGCGCGCGTGTGTGTGTGTGCGCGTGTGTGTTTGGTGTGCGAGCACAGATCAACACGCAGGGTTTTTGCGCTGTTTACGAGGCACCGACGCAGCCAGCGGTTCCGTCACGTGACCCGACATGTCCTGCCGTGCTCAGCGGCCTATGTGATGTCTGCGGTTTAGACAGGGCGTTCCAGCGTGTACACCACCAACCTGGGAGAAAGAGGGGGGATTTGGCGTGTGTCAACAGGCATACCTGTAACCTGGGAGATGTGCCCCGCAGGCACCTAGTGATTTTCTCATGATTGTAATGGCCAGACGCAGACGACAGGGCTTGCAAAAGTAGACTCCTCAGCAGGACTGAGGTGGCTTAGCGTGGCGTCAGACACACACACCACTACATTCCACCGGGATGCTCTTTATGCAAAGGGAGGGGTGTTACACAGTGTGTGTGTGTGTGTGTGCTCATACGCCTGTTTGTGTGAGTCTATCACAATTACTGTTTGTGTTTGTGGCCACTGAGGGCCGGTGTCACGGCAGCGCTCAGGGAACAGAAACGCAGGTCCAACCCTGAGAACCTGAGCAACCTGAGTAGACGTTAGGGGACTAACGGAGTCTAAGGGCTTAGGCCTGGCCCGACACAAACACTTACCTACTGTGTCTGCTGTCTCCGTCACTGTGTACTGGAAAACAAGAGCTTTGGTGGAGACACACTGGATCTGTGAGGGGGTACCCCTTCGCTGCTACCCAGGCCTGAGCTTTTTGTTACATATCTCGTGTTTGTTTTCGGTTTTGCTCATATTGAAACGACACTGCATCGCTCACAATATTCCTCTTGTGTTATTTCCTCTCCCATGTCATCCTCCAGTCTTTTTCTCTGAAGTGCTTCCCAACTCCAAGCAGCAACAAGGTGGCCCTAAATGTGAGGAGAATGTGAGGTGTGCGAGGGCGGGGGCATTAATCCCTTTCTGTCAGTTTTGAGACAAAAGAAGGGCCTTGTGATAAAAGATAAGCCTTGCGTGCGAATGCACGGGGGGTCTTTAAGTGACGGCTGGCATTGCATGACAAACAAAAACAAATGAATGCCATCAGCTGTCATGAGGCACAAGATGAAACGCTTACTCAAGACAGATGAAGAGAGTAACTCCTACTGTTGCACATCTAGTACCGCCACACCCTTAACACTTTCTCTTTGAACTCAGTTGTCACTGATGCCTTTTGTGAGCTACGGCGACAGCAAAGAGGTGCTAGCATATTTTCTTTGTACACTGTGGGGTGCATGTGCGTGTGTGGGCATGTGTAAATATTCGCATATGTAGGTATCCACACTTAATGCACCCTGTATATGTTATATCTGGTCAGTTAGCATATGGTAACGGCCCATGATAGCAGTCATTATGATGTAATTGGCCCACTTTCTCTTCTCGTTAATTTACATTAGCGCTGCGTTTCCTTGCATATTGGCTCAGGCAAAAGCCTAACTGAGGCAAGCTGATATGATAATCAAGATAAGCCGTCTGTAGACCCTGAGGTGAGTCGTCACGGGCGAGTTGTGTAATAGTAATAGCAGGGTTCATCCAACGACCAGGGATAGTGAAGCAGGGGAATCTCTAATTGCCCCAATTATCAAGGGAAACCTGCATTCCAGCAGGTGGTAGCAAACAGGGATCTTCTGATAAGACGTGCCCTCAGCAACTCATTAGATTACGACACTGTATATAAACGGAGCTCAATTTCACCCCGTTCCTTTGCATGAGTAAAAAGTGAGTGGAATCATATTTTAGTTTATTTTAAAGTGGCTATTTTAACATGGGAGATGGGTTACAACCTTTGACAAACAAGGATTGCATTAACTGTTCAATAGAGCGACATTGTTTTGGGTGTGGTGATTTGTTTGTTCTCTTTCCAAGCGATACTGTTGTCACCCGCTTACAGAGAACCGGTCTGCATGCTAGATCATGACCAAGATGTTGACGCAATGTAATCAAATATTCACCTCAGATGAACCGTAACTTTTTGAGGAAATTCACGGCGCGCTTCAGGCCACATTTCGATTAGTTATCTCATTGCCAGTTTGTTACTCTATACGGACGCGACTGTTTTTTTTACTTATTAGTTGCAAAACAAATTGAGCGCCGGGATGTGGTTAGTGCTGTGATCTTCGGAATGTTTAGATGCCTTATTGGCAAATGAATTACATACACACGTACGCAAAGAAAACGCACACTTCTGCGTAAACCTCCGAGGCCAAAAGGTGCTGGAGTGCAGAAGTGAAATGTCAAAGGATAATGTCGTGCTAAGCCCGGGCCATCTCATGTCAAGAGGTTTGGATTAGTCACACTGCGAGGCGTACCATGTGTATTATTCATCAGCTGGCTCCCTTGTCACTTTAGGTAGGATTTATGTCTCTGGTGTAGCTGGCAGGAGAGCGAAACTCAAATTAGGGAAATGGAGACAAAGTGTAGCCGGACCGCACTGACACCTACTTAACACCGCTGCCCTCCCCCTCCCCTGATTATCAGTTTAAAATCATCGTAGTAAATGAGCAGTATGTGAAGCTACAGTTGATCAGTCAGACGGAGTTAAAAACCTGATATCAGTTACTGTCACTGTGGCAGGCGTTAGCGGAGGCAGCGGGGAGACACGCTCTCTCGTGTTGAAGAAGTTACAAAGTAGTGTTAGGCCAGAGGTCTTAGAGGAATTAATGGACAGAGGTGAAGGGGTTTCAGAGTCGTCATGAATTATTAAATGTGATCAGGTTTCCCGTGCTCTTGTACACATACAAATGCTCGTGGTGCGCACGGGAGCAGGATCCTGGTTCCTCTTGCACAGTGGAAAGAAAACCTACACCTGTAATCCCTACAAGGTGTAGAAGAGCGGAAGAACAGACTGCTGAGACCTGAGCGCGTTTTGGGATGTTTGTTCCCACACGTGCAAAGACGTGTGTATACGGGTAGTTCAATGGAGTCGTTAAAAATGTATTATGTATATTCATTAAAGCTGCAGTGGGTAGAAATGGAGCAAATATGATTAAAAAAAAAAAATCATGTGCCTCTTTGTCCTCCAGTGTCCTTTGGTGCTCCTAATGGCATCTGCAGGATTTAACAGACCGGAGGAAAACAAACCAATCAGAGCTGATCTGGAGTCTGCCGTCCAGCTGCCGTCTATAAGAGCCGGCTGTCAATCACTCTTGTACTCCGATCAAACGGTCAAACTAAGCAGTGCTGATCAAATATTAATCAATATTCTGTTACTGTAATGCCTATTTCTCGCCTCAAATGTTCTCAGAAACATCTTGTAGTGTACTGTTTAGCTGTAAAATTAGAAAGTTTGTGACCCGTCCGCCATGTTGAGATCAGTTGAGGAAATGCCAAGCACCGCCCACCAGCCGCAGCACAGCCAATTGGAACGCTCTCTCTGAAATGACCTGTGATTGGCCAAAGTCTCCCGTCACAAACTAGATTTTTTAAAGCCTGAAAACAGAGCCATGAGGAGGTGCAGACGTCTAGTTACTCTCAGAACACTTGAATTACAATACGTTGAAAGGTTATTATGGAAATTTTGCCCAATGACGCCAAAAATATACTGCCTACTGCAGGTTTAGCTATTCGAGGTCAATGCCTAACATTAACTATTAACCACTTTAAGTTGATAGAAAAATTGTTAATAATTGCCTATCATCATGGCAAAATGCGGGTCCGGAGACACCTACTGTACCGGGAGCTACCACATTGGCGGTTTTGAGTACTCTGCCAAATGTTTATATTACTGTCTGTCTGTTTGTGGACAGAATTAGTCAACGCGATAGCATTGCAATCGTGTTAGATGCGGTCACGATACAGGTGGGTGGTTGAGATCCAAATGGAGGCCAAGTTGGAAGACGGGTGTGGTCTGAACAAGGGCGCTGGAAGTAGGTGGGTAGGAAGTGCAGAAGGGACCCCCAACTTAACACCCCTGGCCCGATTTGGCGTCACGGCTGGTGTGATCCCATCGCAACATGGTCTCTAGTTTAGGGTCATATTTCTGCTGACTTGACAAATGATAGTCCAATATTAACTCTCCTTTTAGTTCTGTTCCGCACTAACTCCTGAGAAAAACTATCTTGCTCTTTGGCAGCTAAATGCTCCACTATGATCTCAAGCTATTTGCAAAATTTGTATATCTGCCGTTGGCGTACAGTGTTTTTTTTTTTTTTACTGAAAACAGCCTGCTTTGGACAGAAACAGAAAGAGTGAACCAACAGTGAAGTTACTAGCCGGACTACAATGAAAAAAACCCATTATAAAGCTCTCTGGGGAACTGCAGAGTCAGGTAAAAATTCATCTCTACAAGTGACGCGTTTCACACACTGTCAGTTGATCCATCGTCATTATAGGAATGTTGATCATAGCAGCTTTAATTAAGTCGTATTCAGGGTGCAGTTTAGTTTATGTAATATATATATATACACTGTATGATATACTCCCATGTGCTGTATTCAATAACAAAAAAAACATTCACTTGTGTGTATGAATGTTAATGTGTTTGTGCATCGGCATGTTTACATGAAGGTTGAATTTCAGACCCCCTTCTCAGCTAAATGGGGAAAAGCAGCAGCTTTACTGCCGTCCACTTTGAATTATTCAACCACCTTTACCTACAGTATTTCCGATCTCAGGAGGTGTGATGGGCTCCCTCGGCTCCTGTTTCCTCCCCATCACTAATTACATCAACATTTCGACGGCCCGCCTGTCTCCTCCGGACAACCACTAATGAAGTGTCCTCTATTAGCATAATAGCAGAAGACGATGAACTGAAACAATTTGTTAATGCCCTTACAAATGACTCTTGGCTCTAACCCAGTTAACTTGTTTGACTGGGGAAAATTGTCTCTAAGGTAACTTCTATTATTATACTTTCTGTTTTGAAGTAACACATCAAGTTGTTGTTGCGTTGCCATTGTGATTTAATTATTGACTGCCTTATTATAACCATGAGGTTGGGCATACTTGTTGTCCTGCTCTACCACTTTCTGATGCCAGCGCCGGTGAAGGTCTGCTTTTATCACAGTAGGCACAGAGACACCACCCTGCTTCTGTACCAAGACATTCATTTAAAAGATATGCAGGGACAAGAGACCGGTTTATCTTCACCGCCTACCTTGTTTTCGGCATTTATGATAAAAGCAAATAACCGCCTGATGACCAGGGGAGAAAACCAGAGCTTCAATCGAGAGCGAGCACACTCTGAACCGTAAATCACATGTTCAGACAATCGGAGGTGTCCACTGCAGACTTTTCTGACTATGTCAAGCACTTGTCTTTGTTAGCTCATGGTGTATGGAGGGTGAGGGGGTTCTGGGCATACTCGCTTCAGGGTGCAATGGAAAATCCCATCCTGTCCTATGTATTTCCCTGTTAGTGAGGTCATGTTGTCTACCTAACCACGGGCCTCGGGACCGAAGCCTGATGACTGAGTGATGAGTGATGTAATTTGGCAGGATGTGACCACTGGGTGGCAGTGTTGAGCCAGAAAGACAGAGGAGGGAAGAGATGAGTGGAGGACTGGATTCTGGCTTAATGCACATATAAGTACAGTATGTCTGGATTAACATGCAAAACATAAACAAGCAGGATATGAAGCTACAGAGTGTGTTTAATGCAAATTTGTGACCATCACCTACCTGTCAGTTTCAGGTGTAAAGGCAGTCAGTATACATGGCACCCCACACACCCCAACTTTTTTTTGACTGAGTGACCCCATTGTTCCCCCTGCGAGTGACTGAGAGCATTGTGCGTCGCCGCTGAATCCGAGGGACTTACCTGTCACCAGCTATGGCCCAAAGGACAAGCCCCTGTCTCTGCTTTGTTATGGCGGTGACAGGGGGACAAGGGGATACTTCCAAGGGAACCTTGTTTCAGTGATCAGATGATGATGAAGTGACCTGGTCTGGATTCACAAGTGTCGATTGCGGCTGTCAGCGCTTGTTTGATGGGTGGCTGTCCCTCAGAGGGGACCAGGGAATTGATTATTAGAAAAGAAGAGAGACAGAGCGTGTGTGTACGAAGATTTATTTATTTTGGATATAGACCACCAATTGCTGTATTGTGAGCGTGAAATGTGTTTTTAAAATTCTCAAAAACTATGTTCCATACTGTATGTCCACGTCTTCATCCATCTCCGGTCCTGACCCTTTGAACACCCTCTGTAAACCTCTCTGTCTCAGTCGTTCTGGAGTGGAGACATGCCCAGCTCTCCTTAATGGCCCTTTGTTCAACCTGCAGGCTCACAGGTCAGAGGTCAACTGCACCTGAGGCCGATTCCCACAAACAAAAGCTCTGTGTTTACTGGCACCAGGCCACCACTTCCCTGTCTCCTGCGGGTGGGGGACGACATACAGAAACACATATAGGACAACGTGATGGAGTGGCTACAGCAAGATAGTGTAAAAGGACTGGTTATATTAACTTTTCCTGTCCATATGCCCATATGTAAAAAAAATCCATTTATTCCTGTAATTTACAAACAAGTATTTGAAGTAATTACAGTAGTTCAGTTCTCTGGAATATTAAGTTCGGGATGAACAAACACCAAGTACAAGCAAAAACTGGAGATTTTTCCATATTAACATCGTGCTCACAGGAAATTTGTTATTTTTTTTTGTTTTTTTGGCTCAACCAGGGTGGTATGTTGCAGTAAAGAAAGTGAAACCATGTCCAAAACCTCACCATAACCTCAACCACCCAAACTCAAATTTAATCAAACTTCAACCCCAGAGATCTAAATTAAAACTGAAGAGGCATAGCAGGATTTTCAAAACTAATTTGAAAGATACAAATTAGCTTTTTACCACAATTTTTTTAAAGAAAAAATGGCACACTGAGAACAAAACCGTCCGAGAAATGATCCCAAGCGATCTCGTTAACATCTGTGACTGTCAAACCGATCAACAGCAAATGGTTAGGTCGGTATCAATACTTCAATTCATGCTTCCAACACAAATATTACGTAGTGCTCTCTAACCCTGAGCATGGAAATCAACCAGGAAGCAGAAGCCTCAACAATTCCCTGTACTTCCTGCATCGGAGACGGCCATTCCCAGCTCCTCTGGCACCGAATCAAGGACAGCAGATGGGAATCTTTAAGCTGCCACACATCCGCCCACGGACGGGAGCATAAGGGGGCCGCACTGACCAGATTGAACCCTGAGATGGAATAAAAGAAACTGTTGGGTGTTGCGTGGGGACTGGGGGGGAGGGGGTCCTACCTGTCAGGACATGAGTAGAACAGGTGAACCCCCTTCCCCAAGGCCCTGCTCTCATTTGCTTACACACACACACACACACACACACACACACACACACACACACACGGGCCAGCCCCCTCCACCTGTCACTCTGTCACTTGGACTGGGAACCAGCAGGGTGCCTCCCTCCATCCATCCCACCCTTTTTCACCCACTCCTCTTTCCGTCCCTTCCCATTAGCTCGGGGCTACCTGTACTGTACCTCTTTCTTTGCCTCCCTTTTAACTTCACTGCATTAAGCTTTCGCCTGTTTTTAGGTTGTTTTCAATGTAGTTGTGTGTAAAGTAGGGCTGCACCATTATGGGCAAAATGATAATCCCGATTATTTTTGATCAATATTGAAATCCCGATTATTAATCCCGATTATTCATTGATTTTAGCGACAACATATTTACTGCACTTTCAAATTAAAATAAACAGAGCACTGCAGCTTTCACTTCCATACTATGTTATATTCCTCCTAATGTACAAATTAGGGCTGCATGATATTGGAAAAAACTGACATGCAATATTTTTTTTTTGCAACATGAAAAAATACAGGAATATTCACCCTACCCCTTTGCTACTTACATTTTAAATGCCGCAATCTGGTGCACTTTGAGAGCAAAATTGGCTACAGTAATTAAACAATTTTGTTCTCTCAATTCAATCATAAACACATTGGTTGTATAGATCATATCTATCCCCAAAAGTGAAGCAAAAACATCTCGATCGCCGGCTAGGGGCCGGCTGGTAGTTTTGGAAGCGCTTGATTTGATATGCAGCAGAGTTTATTATGAGCAGAACATGCATTTTAAACGTCAATATCACAGGTGATCATGTATATTTAATTGTGGAAAGCCAAAATCGTGATCGCGATTAATATTCGATTAATTGTTCAGCCCTCGTCTAAATGTTGATCATATTAAAAATGTTCATGAGAAAAGCTGGACACTTTGCCTCTTTTCATCAGATGATATTCATTTTCGTTTTCAAACGGATAAAAACAATGCTATAGTCATTTAAATAGACGTCATGCTCATGAAATTCTTCAGATTTGTTGCCGAAGTGGCATCCGCTCACTGTGCTCATTTCATTCTGCTTTTTGCAGCAACACAAGTGGTTTGCTCGGAGCGAATAGGAGAACTGTGTAGTTGGCGTGAGCAGCAACATCTGCCACGTTTGGGACAAATAAAAGAAACACAAACAACATTAACAGAAAATCAGAGAAAAAAACAAACACCGCAGTTCTGCCCACACTCTTTGAAACACCACAACTACAGCACCGAAGATGGGACTAAAATGTGGCATTGATTAAATTATTGAAGACTTTTTGGTTTTTGCCATTATCGTCAACGCAAAGGCTTGTGGATCACAACAAAGCTCTGCATGCTAGCGACATGTCTCTGGGGATGTCGGTCGGTCCACCACTTCAACAAGTATTGGATGGATTGGCCGTGAAATTTGGCGCAGACATTCATGCCCCCCTCAGGATGAATTGTAATAATTTAGGGGATCACTTTCCATCTAGTGCCATCACATTTCAATTTGTCCACCGCTTCGGTTTATGAACAAATGCCTGCGAAACGAACGACATTCCCGTCAACCTCATGTGTTTATGCTAATTAGCACATGTTAACATGCTAACATGCTAAACTAGGTCAACATGGTCAACCATATGTGGTCGACATTATGTCTGTTTAACATCAGCATGTTATCATTGTGAGCATGTTAGCATGCCGATGTGAGCATTTTGCTCAAAGCACCGCTGGGCCTAAGTACAACCTCACAGAGCCGCTAGCATGGCTGTAGGCTTTTTACCTCCATCGTCATCATCCACTGCATCTCTGCGGTTGCAAGAAATCCTTTAACTAATGTAAATGTATTCATTCCTTTCTTTAAAGGTGCTCTTTGTGCATACTTGTGCATGTGAGCGTGCCCCACTGGCTAGCTCACACCCGCCGCTCTGCACTGCTCTCATGTGACGGTTACAGCTGATAATGTCATCCCGACCGATGGCGCTGTTTGCGGAAGCGTAGTGCCCGCCCTCCGGTTCCCCCTCAGGTTTACACTGTTAGCTCTGTCAGTATTGTTGTTGTTGTTGTTTTCACGTTTAGCGCTGTTAGCCCCGTAAATGCACCCAATCTCGTATTTAGCACCTTTAAAAAAAGATCTGTTTGAATGTTGTACTTTGTTAACAAGCGGATTACTTTTCTTTGCATGTGAGCGAGGGATTCACCGATTTGACTTTTTCAGTCCCAACAGCGATACATGGGCTTTGGTTATCGGCCGATACCGATTACCGATCTGATACCAGTGTTTAATCAATAAGCTGTATGCCTCACTGTGTGGAAGTGACTGGAATCATTCTGTTATGTGTAAGAAAACATCAGGCTTGACTTAAACATTGCTTTCCTAACTATGTAAAACTAAATATAACAAATAAATACCTAGATACAAATTTAGTGAATTTAAATTTATTATTAAAATAATAAATCGTACACCAACAACTTGGTAAACAAAACTTCAAAATTAACAGGAATTACAATTCAGGTGTAAACCTTTTTAATGCAGCAACAAATTGATCAAAACTAAAAGTATATAATGTATATAGTATATAAACATAGAATTAAATTGAATAGATCAGCCCCATTGCCACCGATATTTGATCCAGCTATTAGAGTCGGTATCGGTGCATCCCTAAAGTGAGCTGATCAAACTTGAGTCAGAGATGGGACTGTTTTTGTTAGTTGGATAGTTGGTTTTGCTAGACTGATACCTGCTTTATATCAATTTCATTGTAATTATCATCATTATCACAGTTTGTTATAAACTTTATTGCTTTTAATCATTGTTACAACAGTACGTTTAGAGTATTAGAAAGTCTGGCTGGTATAAAATTTCCTAAAAAGCTTTGTTAAATTCAAGGAAATTGAAATCCCTTCCCTGTACAAAAAGTCTTCATGGTGCCTTCCTTCCAGTTAACACTTAACCCTCCAGCTGCTTCAACAATGCATGCTCTGCAGCCAACAGTAGTGTGTATCGATGTCAGCGTGCAACAGCTACGAAAGAGCCGGCGTGCTTGGTTCAGTTTCACTGAATAAATACTTCTGGTTAAGATAATAAATAATGTTTTGGTGTATAGATGACAAGCAGTGAGTCAACCTGCACAGCGTGGCCTGACTCACCTCAGCGGCACCAAGTCGCAGACAGCTGCTGAAACCTGTTGTGATGAGTAGGGAGCCAGAGACTGTCCGCTGCACGCAAAGTGTGCTCATTGTAAACAATTGAAGCTTGACTTGCAAATATAGTGTGCAGAATTTCTTATCCCACAAATCTAAGTAGGATACACTCTTATTTGGCACGGTGGCTCAAAAGCTTTGTGGGAACTGCATGTTAACGTTATGATAATGCCTGTGTTTGTGTGTGTGTGTGTGTGTGCCGAGCAGCTACCTGAGGGGCTTGCTGTTTTACATGGCCTTTTAAGAGTTTCTGTGGGATTAAAAGAGGTTAGACGCACACAACACGCTGCTAATTCCCCTAGGCGGGAGAGGAACCTTTCCACTCTCTGCTCACACTCCACACTAGTCACGCAAGCCCCGTCAGAGATTGCAGCACACAGTCACAGGAAAACACACAGACGAAAAGCTTCCAAAAATGAGTCAGACGGGTAACTCAGGACGATAAATTCACATGTCGTGTAAGGCTGTGTTTGCGGTTTATCTCGTTATATATGCATCCTTTGCGGCTCTGATTTTTTGTTTTGTTTTTGTATTTGCAAGTACCTCTGTTGTTTGAAGCTCAGAGGAAATGTGAAAACTCTGTGGCATTAATAGGGAAGTTTGTATTTGCATTACAGAAATAAACCATGCTGTATTGGAACGATGTTCAGTTGGCAGGGCTACTGAAATAAACAAGTAACAATAGCCCTTCACTACTGTGAGTCTACTTTGGTTATTTAATGGAGTGTGTGTGAGCATGCTGCATAGTTTTAGTGAGTGTGTGTGAGAGACGGAGGGCCTATTCAAGCAGGATGCATGCTTCAGAACAGGCTGCAGGGCATCGCTGAATGACTGATAGGAGAGACCTTTAAGACAAAGCTCCTGAGTCCTGACATACACACACACATGTATGCGGACACCACACACTGCTCTACACACCCAATCCAAAATGAATAGAAGGAAAAATCTCCACAAATCCTTCCCCCGCCTGTCTCCTCATCTTGTGATGACAATTTTTTTTTTTTTCCTTTCAAAGCGGTTCATGACACACGCAATCTACTGAAGCGACTATAACTCAAGCCGATCACTCGGAGACAAAAGATTTCATGCTTTGTCTTTCGTCGATGCATCCGCCCACTGGCACAATACCAACCAAGTGGCAACTGCCACGGCAGGCGACGGGTGCTTTTCAACCTGTCATAGACTTTTCTCTATGTGTGTGTGTGTGTATTTTCTATATGCACGGTACTATAGCCAGACATGGAGCACGGCTTTAGGTGGAGGTCAGGCACTGTCTTATTTTCAGTCCCAATGTCCTTGGTTGCAGATCTAAATTTCAGTTGCCAGGTGTGAGGGGTTTTAGACCCTCTGAATTCCAGAGCTGTGTAAATGCTCTCAGATGCTCGGGGGGTTAAAATGTGCAGGGGTTAGGTAGGTGTTTTTGCACCCCGGGTGGTGCGAGAAGGAGAGAGCGAGACGGGGAGAAAGAGTCAGAGAAACGGAAAGCGAAAAGCCAGACAAGCAGTCTGTACGTGAGAGGACTTCTGAGTCTCTCCTCGTGTGATCAGTGGCATTGAGGGTTGGAGACTTTTGTAGCACTGGCAGGGATTTTGAATTATACTGGCCACAAAATGTCACCGCCACTCAAACCACATGGTGTGGTGGATGCACATTAGGGCCTCGAGCATGGCAGCTTTACTGTAACTCTTTATGCTCGCTGTTACTGGAAGTCCCACACGATGTGTCCAACACTATTCCATGTCAGAAGACAATTAGGCAGCTCTGAACTTTAATATATTTGTTCACGGTGGTCAGACTGTTCATTGCATCATAATTCAAAAGCGCCAGAGAGAGCGCGATTTCACGCCTCTCCCTTTCTCTGTTTAGAGAATGCAACATGGCCTGCCGGACCGGCGCTGCGACGCGGAGCTACTTAGTTCATATACAGTGTGCAGGAAGTGATTAACAGTAAAAGATCAAAGGCGGTGGACAGGATAAACATTCTTCCCCGGGACCCTACTCCTCCGGGGTATACAGCACCACTTCCTCTTTTTACAGACCCGACTGCTGCCTCCACCGCCGCAGCACAGCGCACACATTGTCACCACATGAGGCACTGACCCACAATTCAGACTCTGTGTGTGTGTGTGTGTGTGACAGACAGAGAGAGAGATGTAGAGATAGAGGGGGGGGGGAAAGGAGGGGAGGTGATGTGTTTATGGCTCTTGAGAGCTGAGGCAACATCCCAAGCTGCACTTAGTTTGAAAATTATTATGTTGTTCAGTCGCACCGATCGGGCCCCGCTTATGCTAATTTCCCACATGATGCTCTCGCTGGTGCACAGCTGTTGCGCTGCCATTGGGAGTTGATTATGTGACCCGACCAGCTGCGGGTGTTGCAGAGGAGAGTAAAGGCAGGAAGCCCTCTCTGATGTCAGCAGCGCTGGATCTGTGATGCAAATTTGAACCGAAGCTGTAACTATTCAGAGCATTTTTTGACGTATGTGTGCAATGAGGAAAGAACAGAGGGGATAATGAAGTGTGTGTGTGTGTTTAAACATGATATATATTACATACCAGACGTCTCATTTAATTAAATTTGTATATAACCTATGTTGTAGCCTTTTGTGCATAACAGAGGCACCAGTTTTAACCTAAATACCTGTGTCAACCGTCCTATTCTTAACTTCACATTAAAATGTCTATACGGATGCTGTCACTCAGTGGCGTTGCACAATGCACACAACATACATTATATAACTGCTCCACTTATGAATCCAGTTTTAACCTTTTGATCCGTGTTTACATCAATATCAAGGCTCTCCTTGTTGAATCCGGGACTATCTTTGCCCCCCCCCCTCCCCGCCAACCTGAGGTGAAACATAACCTCTTCTTGGGCTCAATGGATGGCAGATCACAGGCCCTTGAGATCTAAAAGAGACAATTATCCTCAATTGAAGGCTGACAGGAAGAACAAACGCTTCATAAGTGGTGCAGAGGTCTTTCTTCTCCTGGGGGTGGGGTGGTGGTGGGGGGGGGTTAATCCACTGACAGGGGGCCGTAGGAATGACCAGGTCACCATGCACGTAGCCAGGTGAAGGACCCCACAACCCGTTCTCCGAATAACAGGCTGAGTGATCATAGGTCTGTGCATGTGGAAAATCATCCCATTACACGAGGTCCAGCTCGCCCTACAGTGTGGCCCAGACTTGGAGACTAAAAATACAGCGTTTGACCTTGTTGTTCCTTTGAAGCTCTCGTCTCAGGGACAATGTCTTTGTGTTGGGTTCGACGATGGCTCCAGCAGCCTTTGCTGCGGTAGGCACCGAGCGCCGCGTCCAAATGTGGGTTTAAAAATAGCGAGGCCTCTGGATGTGCGGCTTGCTCTCGCTGTTTCTCTTGGCAGATTTGAGGTCAGAACATATTGCCCATAATCCGCTTCATATGCAAAGCTACATGTTATGATTCCATGTCTTGCTGCAGCCTGCCAGTTATTCTCATAGTCAATCAAATCTGAGAACACGCTGATGATGGAGCGATATTGACATAAGGAAATAAATTGTTGCGCTGCAGTCCCTGACGTAACAAACAAGACATTTTCCTCCACATCTCTTCCAGAGCTTTGCTTTTCATTCACATATTGGTTACAAATGAGCCTCATTTGGAATGATAGCCAGAGAAATGCACATATGGCTTCCAGTGAGAGACCCACATTTGGCCTCTCTGCCTGCCATTAAAAAACATTTAATCTGATAGAATCATTTGTCTTTGCGTCCGAGGCCAGGCGAGTCCAAGGGCAGCTTCCAGCGCACGATTGGTCGAGAGGATCATTGACATCACAAGAGGTGAAAGGTCAGTCTGGGACAACCTTGCAGGTTCTTTGGTGCCAAGTTCTGTTTGAGAGTTGCCAGGTGTGAAAGGCTTTTCTTGTTGTTCTTGCGCTGATGTGAACATCTGCGCCGGCCCACTAGCCAGTGCAGAGGAACCGATTCATGCTGAAGCTTAGAGAAAACACACTTATGGGTGGAGAGGGGGAATGGGAATTAAACATCTCTGTGCTATGCATCAAGGGTCTTACAACATAATATCTGAAACATTTTTGATATGATCCAATCTTCCTTCATGGAGAGCTACTAAAATGTTTAAAGAAAAGTTTTTAGAAGCAATTAGTTGTGTTGATGTGGAGTAAGACAGCCAACCTAGCAGATGTTATTTGGCCTAACGCTAATGTTGCTAGCATAATGTTTTGTTATTTGAGGTATAGTGTGTTATTTAAAACAAATCACAAATTAACAAGCTAACATTAGAGGTGTACTACAAACTTAAACCGTATTAAAGAAGTGGACGTAGTCACCGTAACATCACCCATTGGTTTATGGACTGCTATTTTGAAGCCTAGAGTTTGGCATTTTGGCCATCGCCATATTGTTTTTTTGCAACCAGAAGTGACAGGAGAGGGTGGAGCTAAGTACAACCGAACGCTGAATAAGACATTTTTAGGCGACCAAAAAGGTTAAAATTAACTTTCATGAACTGAAAACACACTGTGAAAGGGTTAAAGTTTTAAGACAAAAACACAGACAACTCCCAGACCTTGCCATTGCCGTGGTAGCAACCTGTCAATCACAAGGTAGCCACGCCCTAAAGCATCCCCTGCTTTATGGTCTGTTTTACTCTAAATGGGACCATAATTTACTAAATGAACATCATGCTGTATTGCAGAAAACTTGAAACTAGTGATTGAGACCATAAACTCATGTTTACAATGTTTACTGAGGTAATAAATCAAGTGAGAAGTCGGCTCATTTTCTCAAAGACTTCCATACAATCAGATTTCTTTTTGCAACCAGAGGAGTCGCCTCCTGCTGGCTTTTTAGAAAGAATGCAAGTTTAAGGCACTTCTGCATCGGCTTCAGACCCGGAGTTTACCGCCTGGGGCAAAACATACCTCGCTAACCCACTAGTCTCACTTCATAGTACTCCCCTCTGCCAGCTACTAGGAGTAAATACTCAGTAAAGAGCTAATCTCTGTGTAAGAATTAGTTTGTGTGGTGCAACCCGTTTTATTTGAGTGATTTATAAAGTTCTACACTTGTGCTACGTTTGAACTTACAAAACAGCTGGTGCAATTGTTGCATCTCAGGTCCAAAACACAGCAAGCATTAAGACTCCTCCTATGATATAAATAGACAGTATTTACTCACACATCTAGTTTACCCCTACAATAGCCTACCTCTGCGCCTGACCCCTAACATAAACACAACATGGCTCCTTTCCCCAGTGGCCCAGAGGGGTGCAGGTGGTCCACATGGACACCTCCTATATGGGCTCTGACCTAGGGGGTTCAAAGGTCAGACCCCTCAAATGATGCCCTTCCTTGCCGCCCATAATTGCCGTGTTTATTTTTAGTCCACACCGGGCCGTGTTGAGCTATTAAAAGAAACACGAACATGAGGCCGTCTGCTAATTACCGTTGGGCCGGCAGACCCTCACTTTCCCTGATTGCTACCATATGCTAGCCCACTCAGAGAGGAGAGTCTCATCTGTCACCTTCACTGTCTCTCTGTGGTGGTGCTGTTTATGTAGCGCTGCAGGATGGCACTTTCGTTTTGTGGAAAAATGTTGATAAAAAAACCCCAAACTTTAATGTAGGTACGATATAGCCACTATCTGCAGGATATATTTATCTGTAATGGAACTGAATCTGATTTCTATCACTGCCTTTCAGTTCATGTAATGTGTCACACTATTCCCCAAAGTCAAACTGGAGATGCTCACAAGAAGACACCGGATACACAAAACTATCAGCAGATAGTTATCGCAGAGACATTGCTGGCAAGTATCAGTAGATCTGGTTCGAGCATTTAAGGAAGCAGTAAGTAATTGGGTCGATTTAGACCTATTTGTGGTCGGAGGGAGGTTGAAATAAAACAGCAGAGGAGGCCATCTTGCCGGAGTTGTGAAGTTTACAAAGGTTTGATTGCAGTAGGAAGCCGGTTGTGTGGATTAGCAGATGGGGCCTGGACAAAGAGAGTCCATGCTCCTGTTTAGTCTTAGAGACTGTTGGAGGTGCTGCAGACATTCGATATGATGATTAGAGATCTGTTATTGAACTGAAAAACGATTAGATTTCATATTAGATAAAACCTAAAATTCTGTATGAGAAACCGGGATCATTTATTAAAATTAATAATATTAATATTAACTACTAATGTGCATTACTTTTAACACTGCTGTATTGGGTGTTGAACTTATTTGTAATTCTTCTTTCTTTCTATGTGTTGGTAAAGTTCTTTTAACTTACGAGAAATCCTGCTCTACAACAGCCCTTTCATTTCTACATTTTCTGATTTGTAGCTACTTGTTTCCCGCTGCTCTCTCGTCCCTCAATGCCCGCTTATGTTGCCGGTAACACGTGTGTCAGCGGTTGAAGCCGGAGCTGTCATGAAGGTGTCTGGATAATGTCAGACAGCGCAGGCCCACCCGTCTCGTTCTGTCCTGATGGATTGGGTTTCCGCCGCACCTAGATGCACACAAACCTGCAGAACTTCCTGCAGAAATGAATCATTGAGTGGGGGGGGAAATAGATATTCGCAGGAGAGCAATGCATTATGCTACTTAGACCTGTTAGGCAGCTATGATGTGATGTTGTGTTTCCTGAGCAAATAAATGACTCTGGAAATGTCAAAGTGAGCCCGAAGACAGATCTGTTCATGGTCAATATCCAAAAGAAAAGCTTTAACGCGACGATGACTTGGATCTGGCAAGTTTAAGAAATATTGATTATGACGGGCAATTCATTTGCACTGTGGAAATGCTAATTAGTTTGGCCAGTAATTATAGTATCATTATTTGTTGTTTAAAACATGTAAAAAAACGATATTGTTGAACCTGATGCTAATCTGTTTTGTTGGTCTTGAAATCTGAATCCTTGGCTGCAGTGTAGTAGAAAATAGGATGGGAATACTTGAATTAACACTGTTGTTTGATGCTTTTATTCTTTAGACAAATTGTAAATAAACATGCTCTAATACTAGGCAACCATAGGCCACCATTGGCACGCAGTAGCTTAACCAATGGCAAACTCGCAATAAGTGTGCAAGAGAGTTTTTTGAAACATTTTGAAGTGCCCTCCCATCACAACCATTGGCGGTTGTTATTCACGGTAGTTTGATTGATTTTTATTCCCACCCGCATTCCGCAAAGACCCGCCCTACTCTGCCTCTGATTGGCTCGTACATGTTACCTTCTTCGCAGAATTTCTTAAATGTACTGCTGATGAACAAGATTGGTGGAAGGTTGGTAGGGTTTATGATTTCAACTCAGATTCGGATGATTTTATAAGGATGGCAGCTTTCTTGTATAGCTCTCAAATGGAATTACAATGTCCTGATTATGGGATCAAATGTTTTTTTTCAATTATGCACGTTACCTTTATGGATGGAATAATATTACAGATCTGTTGGAGATTTAAATTTTGATGTGGTGTCATATTTAAACTTAATGCTAACCTCACTGTTGATCATACTTGCCAACCGTCCCGATTTTCCCAGTAGACTCCCGTTTTTCATTGCCCTCTCCCGGTTTCCTCCCGGGGTCACATCTCTCCCGTATTTCTCCCGACTTATGGCAATTTTTTCTGTTTCTGGAACTGAACAGTGTGTATAATCTCTACTGTTTCCACAAAAAATAGCAGTCGAGCAGTCTATGCTCGAGACACCGCAGTTTGAGCTCATGTTTAAACTGCGCTCGCCACACCGTGCAGCGCCCAACGTTGGGCTTTGCCGTCATGGCGCAAGCCATTGGAAATTATAGGATTCACAGCAGTGGTGGTGTTGTCTCGGTTTTGAAATCCTCCCCTTTTTTTAATGTCTCAGGTTGGCAAGTATGATGTTGATATGACACACTGATTAACAAGAACATTTTAAAATGGCACTTGCAGACCCCTGCTCTAATGTGAGTAACATTAACTGATTCCTCTATTCTTCTACACAGTAAATAAGAGACAGTAAAAGTATGTGTTAGTTGTAACAATTACTTTTTTAAGAGGATGTATACATTATTTACATAAATAAGAATTTTCCCCGTTTACACCTCCTGTACAAACAGACCAAAGTAACACTTTGACAATCAGAAACAATGTGTTTTAATTAATAGTTTACATGCAAAGATATGTGCCCTCTCAAAGTAGTGCTATGATGTTGGATGATACAGGGACTGGGGTGAATGCAAATGCAGATCCCACTGTTCTGATTGGATAAAAAAAGTTGTTTTTACTCAGATTGTATGCATATGATGGCTTTATACTATGACACTTTTCTTAAAATTAGATTTTTAAAAATCGTGATATATCGCCTCGCTTACAGTATAGCGCAATCTATTGAATCATAACCCCTGTATCATGATATGTATCGCATCGCCATATTCTTGCCAATACACAGCCCTAATATACGCAAACTGGTAAATGTCATTAGATTCGTCTCAGTTACTGAAGTGATTTTAAAACTTGATTTAAAACAAAAAGTATTTTGTTTACAAGCTGTGTTCATGATTACCTGTTTCCTGACAGTTTAAGGTGGCTGCTAGATAGGAAGCTTGAGGCTATTATTACCCTTTTGCACCTCTGTTAATCCCCAGGCACTGCTACCACCCAAAGCCAGCCAGCGCAGCAGAAACAGAAGCCTTCAAGTTTCCCTTAAAGTCATATATCTTTCCTTTTTATATTTGTGTATGTTGCAACATGAAGGATCTGTATAAGTTTGTCACACTGACTTGAGAAGAACCTATATGTGTTGAAGCTGATAGCAATTAGATATAATAGGACACAAGGAAAAATGTGATATAAAGAAACTAAAGAGCAAAGATTTGATAACCTGGAGACTGATGATCGTGTTGTGGCAGCATCTGGTAACACTTTGTAATAATGGCTGCTAACCCGGGTTATCATGACCGCACAATGTGGATTACTCTTTTATCTCAGCGTTGGAATCTCAAACTTTCTGCTTTTTGAAATCCTTAATTGTGGAAAACTCAGTGTTTTTTCTTTTTGGTTTGGCCTGCTGAGGTAACATCCAGCTGTTACAGTGATGTTAATATCTGGAGTGCGTCAGGAGCTTTCCTCTGCCACTATTGCTGTTGTTTGTCTTTCCCCCCCCTGTGTAACATGGTGTGACTTTTTATGGTTGAGGTAATCCTTAAATGTGCCGTGCAGATGTACAGTAGATGTCATTACATCACTTTCTGCTATAGACATTTTTTTTTGGCATGTCACTCTTCTGGACATTAATTTGTTCATTTTAACAATATGTTGTTGGTTTTGATCAGAGACAAACAGTAAAGAGACCTTTTATGATTTACTGTCAAAAGGAGAAAAAGTCTTGGTAAAGGCATTTCATTTAAATGTATGCACTTATAAAAAGTATATCTTAGAATTAAGAAGTATTAAATGTATAGAAACAAAAGAGTACCTTGGTACAGCGGTGCTATGACGGTAATCGCTAATGTTAGCATGCTAACATGATCACAATGACTGTGCTAACATGCTAATGTATAGCAGGTATAACGTTTACCATTTTCACCATCTTAGTTTAGCATGTTAGCATGATAACATTTGCTAATTAGTACTAAACCATAGACTATATAAGAAGAGGACGTTGTCACCGTGACGTCACCCATTGGTTTGTATAGACTGACGTTTTGAAGCCTCGAGTTTGGCATTTTGGCCGTTGCCATGTTGGTTTTTGGATCTCGTCATCTTAGTTTTTTGCAACCAGAAGAGACAGGAGAGGGTGGAGCTAAGTACAACCAAACGCTGAATAAGACATTTTTAGGTGACCAAAATGTAACAATTAACTTTCAAGAACTGAAAACACACTGTGAAAGGGTTGAAATTGTGAGACAAAAACACAACTCCCAGACCGGACAACGCCGTGGTAGCAACCTGTCAATCACAAGGTAGCCACGCCCTAAAGCATACCCTGCTTTATGGTCTATTTGACTCTAAATGGGACCATAATTTACTAAACGAACATCATGCTGTATTGAAGAAGACTTGAAACTAGCGATTGAAACCATAAACTCATGTTAACAATGTTTATACAATCTGACTTCTTTTTGCAACCAGAGTAGTCGCCCCCTGCTGGCTATTAGAAAGAATGCAAGTTTAAGGCACTTCTGCATTGGCTTCACTTCTCAGACCAGAGGTTGCAAAAACCTAAACACAAAGTACAGCTGAGGCTGATGGGAATGTCATTAGTTTTGCAGGTAGTTGGTCATAAACCAAAGTATTGGACAAACTGATATTTTGACCTGATGGTGGCGCTAGATGAAAGGTCAGGGGATCACGAAAGTCAGTAGGATTCATCTTCTGGTGACCATGAATGTGTGTTTGCAACATTTCATGGCAATCCATCCAATAGGTGTTGAGATAAAAAAAAAATTAAGTTAATGCAAATGATGGCATAATATAAAAAGTGCAGATTTATATGTTATTTCATATACAACATGCAGACTCTCGAGGCTGTGGTGATGCTGTCATGCTCCCTGTGTAACCAGTAACCAGTGGGAGTTCCTGGGCCACTGTTGCCACCCAGACAGCTGCTGCAGAGCACCAGACCACCTGATGAGCACCTCGTAGCACGATGAACACACCTCATGGCGCTCCCTGTGGCTCTGTTCTCTCGGGAGCCTCGGCTCGCAGACGGCTGGAACCTCAGTTTCGGGCAACGCTCCAACAACAACGCGGAAGTCAACGGAAACCGAGTTTGAAAGCGGAGCTCATAAAATCACCAATCACACTTTTATGTTTGCTAACAGTCTGCTGCCACTGAGGAGGAGCCCCTTTAATGAGGCTGCGCTCAGTTATTCATAATGGAGGGCTCAGTAATAGAAAACTGCTGTGCATTGGTTTCACATTTTTGAATAATAGCCAAACCAGTGAGGCGTAAAAAAGCCTACAAGGTTGTTGCAATACTGCATGAAATTCAAGACCTGAGTGTTCCAAACCCAGTGCCTGGTCCTCCTCCAGAATCCTCTTCCAACTGGGATCAACAGCTAGCTTCATGGGACACTCCCAGTTCCTCTACCACCTCCTAATCTTCCTGAGAAACCAAGGTGGGACTCGTGGGTGAAAAGGTCACTGTCCCCGAGCATTCTCGGCTTGGCAGGGGGGCGAGGGTTGGGTTGAATCGGAGGGTAAGCGGGGGCATTGTATGTCCAGGGGAGGTAACTTAGTCGGGTTTGGCCCTTCGGCTTTTGTTGACATTTTTTGTTGTCATTGTTGGCCAGACTTAATACGACATTCCTCCTGGCTCTGCGGCGAGTGTGTACTGGAGAAAGGCAGCAGTAAGGGGGAAAGACGACAAAACACACAGGTTTTTAAATCTTATGGGGAACAATAGGACGTGAGCCCCCCTGAGCCATTTTGGGCCCTCGTGGCCTTCAGGGCCTTGAGCAGAAAACTGCATGACAATAACACTAAATAGGCAAAGAAAACGTGAGCGACCTGAGGAGAGTCACCTGAGGAAAGATTTGAATAAATAACTAAATACAGTATTCATCTCTGAAATCAACTTTAGATTGCTTTTAAAGCAAAATTTGAGATTCCACATCAGTTATTTCACTGCATTTTAGGGCTGCCAATCTAATAAAATATTGAATTGAGATTAATCGCATGATTGTCTATAGTTAATCGCAGATTAATCGCAGATTTTTTTATCGTTCAGAATGTACCTTAAAGGGAGATTTTTCAAGTATTTAATACTTTTGTCAACATGGGAGTGGACAAATATGATTGCTTTATGCAAATGTATGTATAGATTTATTATTTGAAATCAATTTACAACACAAAACGATGACAAATATTGTCCAGAAACCCTCACAGGTACTGCATTTAGCATAAAAAATATGCTCAAGTCATAACATGGCAAACTGCAGTCCAACAGGCAACAACAGCTGTCAGTGTGTCAGTGTGCTGACTTGACTATGACTTGCCCCAAACTGCATGTGATTATCATAAAGTGGGCATGTCTGTAAAGGAGAGACTCGTGGGTACCCATAGAACCCATTTTCATTCACATATCTTGAGGTCAGAGGTCAAGGGACCCCTTTGAAAATGGCCATGCCAGTTTTTCCTCGCCAAAATTTAGCGTAACTTTGGAGTGTTATTTAACCTCCTTCGCACAAGCCAGTATGACATGGTTGGTACCAATGGATTCCTGCGGTTTTATAGTTTCATATGATACCAGTATCTTCACTAGCTTTGAAACTGAGCCTGCTACAACCTTAAAAATCACAAGTTGCGTTAATGTGTTAATTAAATTGGTGAGGTTAAAACAATTTGCGTTTTATCACGTTAACTTTGACAGCTCTACTGTATTTACCTGTAAAACTTGGGGAGATCTCGCACGGCTGATTTTTAGTGCCACACCTCTCCCATAATTCATTTTTTTTTGTCATCTTAAATACACACTTCCCGTATTTCAAACAGTTTATGTGCTCATCTTAAATACTTGGTTTGTCAAAATCCTTTAAAACCCCTCCTTTAAATGACCTACATCAAAAACAAAAATGTATTAGTTTGCCTGAAGTGACTTATCCAGAGCTAATGGGGTCAAGCTCTGGTCAACTGAAGCTAGGTTGTCTCTGTGTTTTCCAGCTCTTGACGTAGTCTCCCAGGGCAGATCCCCTCAGACAGCTTTCCCTGCCTCGCTCCTCCTAGGCTGCTCTTAAAACAGATTACAGGTAAATGGGTTGTTTTACCCCGGAGCCTTCTGTCACTGAAATATGGATGTGTTTGAAGTGCCGGCCCCTACACAGCCGACGAAGAGGTTACGTGTTTGGGTATTGGCAGGATCAGTCATTCTGCCGGCGTTATCACTACCAGTTCGTCGTGTCTGCTAAAGCTCGGCTAAATTCCTCAGCCCAAGATTCCTATCCCCAGGTCATTGCTTGCTCCTCAGTTTCTCTCTCTGCCTTTTTTAAAAAAAGGCTCTCTGTGCAGTGTGGTGACAAACAAACATGCTAGCGGTGGATCTGCAGTTTTTAGATGTATCATTTTGGCTGGTTTAGTGGTTATGAATTAGGTACTTCTTCAGCTGCCCGTCCACCACAAGGCACATTTGTCAGCACATACAGATTTTGTCTGTTATCCGAAGTTCCACACCGAGAGACTTTCCTTTCCGCCTCATTCGAACAGGCCAAAAGCTCCGTCCATCAGATAACGGTTTTTAGTTTTTTTTTGGGTCAGGCACATAAGAGGAACGTTTTGCTCGGAGCATTTCTTCGCAGTTGCCAGGCAGAGGTTTTTCAAGGCTGGCCCAGGGGAGCAGATTATGACTAATGAGGTCCAAGTTAACGTGACCAGAGGAGGCAGCTGGCGAGGAACAGGCCCCGGTTTTGAAAACCTTTATCGTGAGATCTCTCCGTGGGCCAGACGGAGGGACAAACCCACAGGAAGTGCATCACTAACCGACGCCGGTCACGTCCGCCACAAATGAGCTTACAGTGACTTATAAGGAGATCTTGGAGGAGATGAGAGTTAACACTGAGTGGCTTATTTAAAAAAAATATATATTCAGTACTTAAATCACACTGTAAATGAATTTCTATTTCTAATATAAGATGTGATTATGGCAGATGGTATTGTGGTTTCATTTACCCCGACTGATGAGGTTACACACAGTATATGCAGAACACCTGTTCACCGGTCCCCAGTGTCCCCAGTTTTGTTTTGGTGCTCATGTTTTTACAAGACTGTACATTATTCACAGGGGATGATTAATAAGTGAGTTACAAAAAAAATATTCCCTTTTATTACATTTTATAAACTTTTATGATCAATCATAGATATATAAAATGAGTGCCAAAAAATATAAGTTGTGAATAAAAAAAAAACTCCATGTATTTCTTTTTATGTAATGTACGGAGACGCTGATTGACGAGGTCTGGTCCCATGTGAGCCGTTTTGTTTTCCCCTCCTGCTGCTTTATTGAAACCTCTGTTGTCATAGCTGACAAACAGAAATAAGTAATCAGTAATTGTTTTGTGGTTCTGGGGCCCTCGGAATCAATTATTATGCCTCCTCAAAAATAATTTCCTTGGTTGATTTAAACACAAGCTCCCCCTTGGCACGCCATCAGGGCTAATTGAGACCTGGGGAGCTCCAATACGGGACGATGTTGGTTTTCATATGCTTTGCCGTGCAGCACGGTCCCTTTTAAATTTTTTATCAATGAAGAATTAATTTACTACGGCTTTGATCGTGCAGGACACCAATCTAAAAAAAAAGTCTCTAACACCTTAAGTTGTTAGACACTTTTTCACTTGGTTTGTACACAGACAAACCTCCTCCCAACTAAAGAACACTTACCTGGTTACCTCCTTGTGGCACATCTGGACAGTCGTTCACAGTGCCAAGGTGAGAGCAGCAGGTGTGGGAATAATCTGGGACCCACCCAGTTAGCCGGGGCCCCTATTCACAGTCCGCCCTAAGCTCCCATCCATTGTGTCCCGGTGGCTGAAGAGGAGCAGAGGAACAGGACAATTATGACATTATGGCCGGGTGGCTGAGCAGCAGTCCCAGCTGGTGAGGAACAGAAGGGAGGAATGGGCGACCAGAGAGAGCGACAGTTCCCACAGGAAAGCAATCCACCACATAGAGAGGCTGCGGTCTGTCTTCACCAGGGGGTGTCTGTGACGCTGGAGCGCTTCGTTGGGAGTAGGGCTGTAATGATTTGATCCAGCAGTGATTACATTTGAGTCCAAGATTTATTGTATTATAAAATCTCACTTACTGCCAGCAGGCAACCTCCGGGTCTGTAAAGTGAAGCCAATGCTGATTCTGAAGTGCCTTAAATTTGCATTATTTCTAATAGCCAGCAGGGGGCGACTCCTCTGGTTGCAAAAAGAAGTCTGATCGTATAGAAGTCTATGAGAAAATGAGCCTACTTCTCACTTGATTTATTACCTCAGTAAACATTGTTAACATGAGTTTATGGTCTCAATCGCTAGTTTCAAGTCTTCTTCAATACAGCATGATGTTCATTTAGTAAATTATGGTCCCATTTAGAGTCAAACAGACCATAAAGCAGGGTATGCTTTAGGGCGTGGCTACCTTGTGTTTGACAAATTGCTACCACGGCGTTGTCCGGTCTGGGAGTTGTCTGCGTTTTCTTCTTAGAACTTTAAACCTTTAACAGTGTGTTTTCAATTCATGAAAGTTAATTATAAGATTTTAAGTCGCCTAAAAATGTCTTATTCAGTGTTCGGTTAGCTCCCCCACCTCTCGAGTCACTTCTGGTTGCAAAAAAACAAGATGGCAACAGCCAAAATGCCAAACTCGAGGCTTCAAAACGGCAGTCCACAAACCAATGGGTGACGTCATGGTGACTATGTTCACTTCTCATTATAGTCTATGCTTTCTGCCTATGATTTAATTCAGTTTAATTCATTGTTTCAAAACGTTCAGGTCCATAAATGTAAATTGTAGAGCTAAATGTCAGGCACATAGTGAATACATACCATTGGGATCTTGCTATATAAAACTGCCATTGTAGGTTATTTCCAACTCACTGACTGTGATTTTCTCATTTTTAATGGAATGTATCTTCTAACTTAATCAAACTTTTACTTGCTGACAAGCATTATAGAAAATGCTACCTTCCAGTAGCAAGCTAGTTGATTCTCCTGACATGTGAGCCAATCAGAGCTTGTGTAATGTGTGGAAAAGGTGAATTCAGCTGATTAGGTTTGACTTCTGTCAACTGACATGAAACAAGTGAGCGACATGACAAATTGGCCTGCCTGGCCGTGTGCCGGGTCTATGCTAGTACTCAGAAATAAACAACATAATGTGACTTTGAGTGATTTCTGTTTTAATTAATCCCAACTTTTCATATTGAGGGAGAACTAAGCACAAAGTACAGCTGAAGCTGATGGGGATGTCATTTAGTTTTACACTGTGCTTGAAGTGGGAAAGTGCCAGTACTCCCCTTATTCACATGTGGCCGTGTCTATCGGCCGGTATTAACAATCATTATTACGTTCTGATTTTCTACAGTGGATAAAAGATACTGGGAGAAGAACATGTGAAGGTTTTTGACTTAAAACTATGAAGTTTCACATCCTTTGGACTATTGGTTATTACTAGTTAAATAATTATTTCATTATTTACACATATCACAGCCTTCATCTGAACATTTAATTCTTCTGAAAATGTTTGTCCTGTAAAATGTTATTCTGTAAAGCAAAAGAGCAGATTCACAAAACTTTTAAATAATTTTTCATTAATTATATTTGTTCACAAATAAAAGTTATGACGAACAGTCCACTAATTATTTTACAAAAAGGGCGTGAACATTGTATAAATTGTATAAATGAACCCCCACATGTCCACATTGTTTTTATGTTCATACGGCATATCAGGTTCGCTGCAAAAACGCTGGTGCTGCGCTGTATAATGGCAGGGAAAGCCCTGGCATTATGTATCTCCCAGAGAACCTGATATGGAGGGCAGGAAAGTGTACCAGCAGTGCTGGTGCTCAAGAAAAGGTAGAGTAAAAAAAATAAAAAGTAGAAGTACCGTTACTACGTACCGGTGAGTACCGGCACATTTCACTGTTTTTGCAGGTAAAAATGTCAAATTTAACTTGATGTTGCTGCTAGATGAAAAGTCAGAGGCACATTAACGTCATTGTAATTTATTCTGAGGTGAACATGAAGGTCTGTACCAAATTTTATGACTGTCCATTCAATTGTCACTCAAAACCACAAAAGTGAAGTTCATGGAGGCTCATCAAAGTTAGTGAAATTCATCCTCTGAGGAGCATGAACACAGGACTTTCAACCACCGTGTTTTGTTTTGTTTTGTTTTGGAAGCTACATCAGTGATGTTTGTGACGTGTTTTCAGTGCTTATGTTGCGTTGTTTCCGTATGTATATTACTTAGTTTACATACTTATTTTAAGGCCAACCATGAAATTTTTCCTAAACCTAACTAAGTGGTTTTGTTGCCTAAACCTAAGTGAGTGGTTTTGTTGACCTCTGCTAGTACTGCACCTTCATACGCACGTGTAATATTTACACGTGCGTATGAAGGTGAGGCAGAACACTGACATGCTATCCTCTGGTGGACAGGTGGGTCTATTACACGCTTTGGCATGATACCGGGTTGGACGATTGCTTATTCCTCATAGTTATTTATCTGTAATGGTTGTTCCTCCAAAGACCAGTTTTTGGAGGGCATCTGGGTACCTTGCTATCCTGTTAATTAACTTTTATCATATAGTTTAAGATTTAATGTTTACAGTCAGTGCTGTAAAACGTTCTGTATTTTAATCTCAGATGTGACATCTGCCCCTCCACCATCGAAGCAGCATTCCTGTTTAGTTCCACTCCGTCCAGGTGTTTGTGTCTCTCGCGTCGTTGCCTCATCCTCTAAAGCCGACCACTTTGACATCAAAGCGGAGGTGTGTTGTTCCCTCTCCACGCTGAGGAGGATGTCATGGGAGAATGACCCTGCCTGAGAGAGGCCGGTGCGGCCCCAGGACGACGTGGAGCCACCTGAGAGGAGCGGTCAGTGCATTCCTCTGTGTCTCTACACTGTAAAGGTTGAGCGGCCCGACGCGCGGACAGCCTGAGAAAATACTCGTTTGACAGTCACGTCCCAGCTGTGGACCGCGGCTGGGTGTGTCACAGCTGGTGGCATGTCATAAGACCAACATTGTTGTCTTGTTCCTCCGACACAAAATATTAGTCAACTTGTGAAAAGTTAGACAATTTGGGGAAATACGCTTTCTTGCCTAGAGTTAGATGAGACGATTGTTACCACCTCATGAATGGAGAGTCATACCATATCAATCTTCTCATCTAACTTTCGGGAAGAGAGTGACTAACCGTTTTTCCCCAAAATGCTTTTCTTTTCTTTTCTTTCAAACGTTTTGTAACATTACTAGAATGCTCTAGCTGTTATGGTGTTATGTTGCACGCCACTGCTTGCTTTTGTGGCTACAGTGACATCTTTTGCTCGGACTTTCAGTTGACTTTCACTGTTACTAACTGATTCTGTACTCAAACTGCTATACAGTCTCCTCTGTTGCTTCCAGAAACATCAGCGAACCACTTCTTGGGGGATTTTATTAGAGCTGCAACGATTAGTCGACTAATAGATACGTAAATACATAGTCCCCAACTATTTTGATAATCAATTAATCGTTAAAAGTAATTTTTCTTGCAAAACAAAATGCTGTTTTCAGCTTCTTAAATATGAAAATTTCCTGTTTTTCTCTGTTTTATATCATTAAACTGAATATCTCTGGTTTTGGACATTTTATAAACCAAAAAATTAATTGATTAATCTTGAAAATAATGCAGATTAGATGATAATGATCATAATCGTTAGTTGCAGCCCTATAGGTTTTAATCATTAAATAGACAAACCCAACTCTTGGAACAGCAAAAGCTTCAATCAGCTATGTAGGAGGTTTGTTGATATCATATATGACAATTTTTTGATGGATTTACTTTTAAAGTAATGTCAACAAGAATTAATTGATAAATGTAACAGGACAGTCACTCCGAGAAGTCCTTTTTTTAAGGGTCAGCGTGTCTGCCCTCTGCTCCGTCCAGTTGCATACCTGAACCGACGCTGTAAGTAATAAAGAAGGACCTCCTTTGATGTGATGTCCCACCCAGAGGCTTCTCCCTCCGAGCAGACTATACTCTAATTCATTACTGGACCTGCCTCTTCAAAGCTCAGCCACTCTGCACCGGGAAACTCTAAACTTCGGCCCCAGACAGGCTCTTTTTAAACACCCACTCACCCCCCTGGGCTCTGAGGTGGTGGCTGGATGAGTCCACATAAGTCACGGTAACCTGCACACATCCCCTCCTTAGCCCCGCAGCACCACACCTATCCCCCTCAGGTGACAGGTGGATTATTGGGGCATTGGTATTTTCTGCATTCTCCTGCCCAGTCACGAGCACGCCCATTGACCGTGGGAAAAAACACCATTTAAGCTTTGCAGAGATTCCCTGCAAATTTCTACATCAGATTGTTGTTTGTGTTTCTGTAAGATGTGTCAGACGGTGCCCCAGTTTGAGCCGAGGGCCACATTATGAAAGAGAAATTTTATGAGATAGGAATCAAAGTAACTTCATAGCATCCCTCGTCCTTTTATCGCGTGTATTCAAAGCATCACTTTACACCGAGATGTGTTTGTTGTTGCCGTGTAATCCCTTGTTATGACCTCAAATCGGCTGAATGGCTTGTTGGGCACTCAGGAGACCATTGAACCACTTGACTTACACAGAAAGCAGCTTGACTTGTTTAGGTGATCTGCTGATCCGTAACAAAATTCATTTTTCCCATGATGATTTTTGTTTTGGTATTGTTATAGAGATTCAGAATGAAGCCCCTTTAAGACTGTAAGACCTTCACAAATAAACACAGCTTGGCTCAACTTAACATGTTTTCACTTTTGAAGGTTTTTTAGTTGTATTGAAAATACAGGGATAGATGCAGTAAAGTACCACACACCATTATTACCAGATTAACAGCCATATGCTCAACATAACTCGATATATACTGAAGAGAAGTTCCCCCCTTGGGTGGTAAGAAGCTGCACATCTATTGCATCTCATTTTTCCTCCTCTCTCTTTCTCTCTGAACTTGTTTACCCACCACTTGCCAAGTCTGATGTCAGCCCTCTGCACACGGGGTCCCCGAGTGAGTGTACAGTTTCTGTTTTGACACCCGTTCCTAATTACACATGTAAATGATTGATCACCTGGACTTGGCAGAGGGCAGCGGAGATGGAAGTCCTTGTTATGCGATGGCTTTGCGATTATATCCCAAGTTCAGGACGGTTTCTCTCTGCCGGGAACGGTGGAAACGGATACCTGCAATGGCCCGAGAGCCTCGGAGATTAAGTTCTGAGCGGCCGCCATTTGGACCAAAGACTCTCCCTATTAGCGGCCCTTGAGGAGCAAATCGCACAGGTGCGGCTAGATATCTATGGCTCTTTTGTTTGGTCTAATCCCACACAATTTAAACCGAGGCTCACTGCCCGCACCTTTTAAAGCGACTCTGTGACACCTGAGGGGCCTGGCCGCTGAAAGCAGCTACTTTAGTGAAATATGATTTGGCTAATTGATTTTGGAGTGGCCGGTCTAGAGTGCCTGGGGAAAGAGAAGCACAGGGATGGACTGTGATGGAAGCCGAGGGTGCTTCCTTTTATGCGTAGCGGTGAAATGAACCTGCTGCTGCTGCTGATGGAGCTCTCTCCTTTCAGGTACAAAACAGATGAATAGATACAGACGTCTTAGCTCAAATTGTTAAGAAAATAAACAGTGACTATGTAATGCTTTTACAGATGGGGTTGAGAACTTTCTGTTCTGCCCGGCAACAGCTGTTGGCTCCTCTGTGCTTTGACTCAGGTATGGAGCCAATCTGAAGGCCAGGAGGGTTTTAACCCCAATCTTCTCTCCCCTCGTCTCGCAGCCTGGCACACATGGGCTGTGCAGCTGCACTTCCCATTGATCTAGCGGGCTGCCTGGATGGCTGGCTGGAGGGAGATAGATTGGAGGGGAAATGGCTTAATTGTCCTCACTCTCACTTCTGGAATGCAAATAGCCCTCCACCAAACTGGCCTCCACTGTGAGGAGAGCCCCACTTTGAGAAACCAAGGTCTTATTTATTGTGGGGAAGAGTAAAAGTGTAAAAAGACATGGAATCACCTGTTTTCTATCTTTATTAGGGGTGGGAAAAAAATCGATTCACCTATGTATCGTGATTTTTTAATGCCAGAATCAATATATTTGCGTCATTTGAGTCAGAGGATGAGGCAACGTAGCGAGAGACACAAACACCTGGATGGAGTGGAACTAAACAGGAATGCTGTTTAGATGGACGAGGGGAAGATGTCGAATCTGAGATTAAAATACAGAAGAGAGATAGAAGGAAGTAACCGCTTTTATTGTTGTGGTCTGAGTAACGTGACGACATATCTGTTCCGTATCCGTCAACCAAAACAAACCGAGAAAGTACAAGACGGCGGAGTATCCACGTGGATACGACCTGCACCCTCACATTTTAAATCCAAAGTGGTAAACACTACACATACAGTAAAGTATGGAAACACTTTGGGTTTCACACATTGCCAGGAAAAGCAGAGCTAGACATCACGGCTAAAGCTGCATGCTAACTCTGTCATGGACAGGAAACGTCATCTTATTGCGGTAACGTGCGGTCAAGCCAGCCGTTGATGGTATCAAATCAGGAGATAGGTGTATCGTCCCAGTCCTAATCTTTATGCCATGGTTGTATCAGACAGGTAATTTTTTATCTTTTTAGATTTTACATCACCCGTTTTGTCCAGTAAAGAAAACCCTCACGGAGTGCCTCCACCATTCATCAGTCAGAGGTCAAACAGATAGACAGGTGAAGGGTCGTGATTCATGTAGGAGAAGGTGAGAGATGAAAGAGTTAAAAACGCTGAGGCGTATGCATCCTGTCTGACTTTGATCTCCGCCTCAGGTAGCTCTTTCATAGCCACCAATCTTGGCCAGGAGCTGATGGGAGGCTGCTCCCTCTCTCTGAGGCCGGGCCTGCTCAGACTGAGGCCGTCTCCTCGCCCTGACAGAGCGCTGGCATGACATGTCAGACATCCACGCAAAGTCCACAACAAATCCTCAAAGGTGTTTCTCCTTTTTTTCTTTCACTCTGCCTGATTTCATCGATTCTCTTTTACCTTTTTTTTTTTTTTAATTATCAAAAGAAACTGGCGGTGTGCTGGGCAAGAATGCAGGGTGAGGAGGGAGACAGAGAGGGCGTGTTTTTGGTGAGGTTCAAAGATGATATGAGCAAGTCTCCGATGCTTTGATGTTTCTTGGCAGGCTTCAGACAGCAACTGACAATCTGATGATCTGGGAGCACAGGCCCTTTTTTTAAATCCCCGGCCCAGCCTGGCCCCAGTCGTCTAGCCCTCCAGTGACAAACGCTTTAATATGACAAGGTTAAACACCTGAAGCACTGCGGCAAAATGGTGACGACGAAGCCGGGGTCAGGGGAGCAAACTTTAAATGCTGGGCGGCTTAGTAGTTTACAATGACTGTTCACTTATTCATGCTTGTTTTACACAACAGGTCTCCTCTGCGTTGGTAAATTTATTCTCGAGGAAGAAAATGTTAAAATGTTGGTGTTCATTAAAATGGTAATATGCTATAATCAATATTTTTATACTGGCTATTATGTGTCCCATGACTACTTGTATGTGAAAGGTGTCCCTTGTAGTGAAAAACCAAGAGTATTATCACCTGGCTCTTCAGCTTTACTGAGCTTTATTGCCTCGTTTAAGACTTTGTTTTGGTTTTCTGGCTGCCAACTTTACTGTTTTGGTTCAGTCTCACCGCTGTCATCTGTTTTAGACACATACAGGAAGCTGTTTTCAGTGTAAAAGCTCTAAAAGGGCAACTAGCTGGTGAGCATAGTGGAACATTTAGCAGCTAAAGAGCCAGATATTGCCCACTGGAGTTGGTGGAGACCAAAAGCAGAGCTAAAAGAGACTGAGTATTGGTCTCGACATTAATCAGGTGGATGCAAACATGTCTCTCAATGAATGCTAATGTTCTGTTAACTGCTGGATGTGTAAATAGCCAACAGTGTTTGCCAACAACTTCGTCATATCGATTTAAAGGTGATAATATGTCAATGTTGGGATCACAGCTTGTTTCTGCTGCCCCCAAGTAGCCAAAGAATAAGTTGTCGCAGGTTTAAATATTTTCTTAAAGGAACGATGTGTAACGTTCAGGGGGATCTATTGGCAGAAATGGAATTTAATATTAATACGTGAGTTTTCTTTAGTGTATAATCACCTGAAAGTATTAATTGTTGTGTTTTCGTTACCTTATAATGAGACATTTATATCTACATACAGAGCGGGTCCTCTTAAAGGAGCCGGCCGACATGTTTCTACATAACGGACAAACCAACACTGGCTCTAGATAAGGCCATTCGTCTTTTTGCGTTTTCACGTTTTGCGCTGGCCACCGTAGTTCTCCTACACACTTAGCACACGGGAGAAGTTTCAGTTGGTTGCAGTCTGCAACCTCACTGCTAGATGCCGCCAGATCCTACACACTGCACCTTTAACTTTCTCCTTATTTTGCTTCTTCAAGTTCTTGTAAAAACTTCTTAAATTTGTTCTTAAATTCTTTCTCATTTTCAAGATATTCTGTAATTTGCTCTTGAAAGAGAGAGGGGTTAAGTGAAAAAAACAGCTACACAAACTTTTATTTAGAATTTTATTTAAGTACATTTATATTTAAAGGTTGTATTAAAAGTTTGCTTTGTCACTGTCATTTTCAACTTTCCATTATTTTCCTATATCAGGATATTTTGTTGGGTATCATGATTTATATTTGTTTTTAGATCAGAGTATACGTCATATAAAAAGAAAAAAACAAAATTTGGCTGTGACTCAAGAAGTAAAGCGGTTCGATCCCCGGCTACTCCAGTCCACTTGTCAAAGTGTCCTCGGGCTGTGCCATTGGTGCATGAATGAGTATTTAGATTAGATCCTGATGAGCATGTTGGCACCTTGCATGGCAGCCTCTGCCATCAGTGTATGAATGTGTGTGCGAATGGGTGAATGCTGACGTGTAGTGTAAAGTGTTTTGAGTGCTATATATAGTCTATTTACCATTCACAGTTGTAAGTTAGTAAGTTATTAGTAGGGCTGGTCCCTCTTAGTTGATTTGTCGACTAATCGGTCGTTTTGGTCTTAGTCAACTAAGATTTCATTGGTCGATTTAGTCGTTTTTTATGCTTTTTCATGCTTAATGATTTTTTTCTAAGAAACTTATGAGCACATCTCTGTAAACACAAGATTTAATGAGGTGCTTTTGTGTGATTCTTTGTGGAGAAACTCAGATCTGTCGATTAAATCTATCGATTAGTTGACAAAATCGTATGAGTGTTAGTCGACAAAGAATTTCTTTGTTATACTTACTATTTGTAAGTATAACAAATAATGAGAAATCCCAGGAAACTTTGGGATCACTTCAATCCCTTTAGAGTCCTTGAACTTGTCCAAAATTTCAGTTCTGATAATTATCTATCTCCAGAAAACTTCAACCAATCCCTGAATCTTCTGCTTTAAACATTTGCATTTACAGTGCACTGACTAAGGATTACTCACATTGAACATACTCCCACGCTGCATGAAGTAAAAAAACAACAAAATGACTCATACAATAGACAGACACATATCTTAATATCAGTTTGCCAAGTTTTTCCTCTGAGAGACTCTGTCATTTGATAGGCAGCGTGGTAGAGGCTGGGGTGCTGCGGGGCCATTGTGTCCTATTGTAGGTCACAATGGAACTTAACACTTGACAGAGCCGGGGCTTGTTGTCAGGAGCTGAACTTGATCCCGTCAAGTTGTTCCCATTGAAGAGCTATAAAGAAAGGGCTCTGACCTCTCGGCTCCATATCAGGCCAAATATTAATTCAAAGGATATTCATGTATAATAGGAGAGCTTGCTGTAGGTGTCTGTACTTGGCTGGAAACTTGTTTTTACACGTTGGTCACATGGTTCTAAAAATTCTCCTTTTTGATGTCAGCATATTGTGGCGCCCGCTGTCACTTAACCTGGCAACCCTGCCCAGGTGACCCGTCCTGCCGCCCAGACAGATGTCCCATCCTCTGAGCCTTGTCTCCCCACGTCAACTCTGGCGTTTTCAAACCGACGCTCGCCTCGCACACTGTTGCCCCGCACACCACAAAAGGGGCTTCACGTTACCCTAGAGGGGCAGCCGGTAACTTCAGATGGATAATCCTCGGACCTGGTAAACCGGTCTTTTAACAGGACCTGCTGTCTAAACCTGGCAAACCCCGAGCTGTGCGTCATTGTGTGTTGATTGGGTGTGCATGTGTGAATCCCCTGGGCAAATCATTGTCGGGCATGTTCAGTATTTCCACCTCCGTCTGTCAGCTCATCTGCTCTCAAGAGAAAGAGGCGGAAAAACACACTTTAAAAGTTCATCCTTAGATTATTTTCTTGTCTAAACATCTGCAGCTTGTTAAACCTATAGGCCTGTTCTACTGGTTCTATTGTGAATCTTTTTCATTGTTTTCTAGAGGAGATTTATGGCCCTGGAAACAATGTAGTCAATTTTCTGTGGGTGTCCTTTGAAATGCTGCAGGAATGTAACGTCAGCAGCCCTGGCAGCTCGTGATGCCACTCCCCCAGCTGTTTTGGCCTCAGATGAACTCATATATGTCATCTCTGCCACCAGGATCCTCACACAGAGACAGCTGTCTCCCTCGAGGCCAACTGCCACCCTCTTGTCTCCCCCACTGATCCATACCAGCCTTCAAGTTTTTGTTTTTCTTACCCACCTCCTCTGGTACTGGGGGCAAGATTTACAGTGGAAAAATATAGTATATTTCTTCCCCCCATGTTGAGCTGATGAGTCTGGAATGTGTGGGCTTGGGCACGATTTTTTGCGAGGAGTGTGAAAAAACAACAGAGCTGTAAACACCGAGGGTAGACCCAGACTGGCTTCTTTGTTCCAGATGTGGAGCAGGCACACACACACTATTAGAGCAGCTCCAGCCGAGGAGCTGGGCTGTAACCCAACGCACTGCCACTACTGTCCCTGCCTGTCCATCAGCTGGGTTCCCACTGCATCTGTGTGGACAGCAGGATCTGCAGGATTTTCAATGAGAGTATGTGTGTGTGTGTGCGCGTCAGCGCCCCACAGTCAGAATTGATACCAAATGCACATTTGAGCCACAACCAGACGGCTTAGGAAAGGCTAGAAAAAAAAACTCGACAATGTATAATTTAGACATATGACCGCCTCTCTCTACAAATGAAGCCGTTTAAATCAGATGCCCCTTGTGACACCGAGCTCAGGTTGCACCAGAACGGCTTATACGCGTATTACGGTTAAAGGATTCCAGATTCAACCAATCAATTAAAAGTTTAAGTCTAACAGTCAGCAGCGGCAGCAGTGGCCGATGCCGCTGCTGCTGTCATCCGCTGTCTGGCAACAATTATGCCAATGATGAATTCAGAGCTCGAGCCAGAAGACCAGACACACTGAGCCATTTCCCACGCAACAGTGTTCACTTTGGTTTTGGGGCTAATTGTTTGTGTTCTTTTTACTTATTGATTTTATTATTTATGGGCAGCCTCACACGCTCGCTCTAATTTTCTCTTCTCTTCTTTTTAATTGTGACAGATGGTGACAAATACCTGATTAATTAGGTTGTTTTTGTGTTTTTGTGCTTTCTATTCTAATTGGCCAAAATAAAAATGCACTTTGGAGACATCCCAAAACAATTCAGGTAAACGGTGAACGTGCATGCATAAGGGGCTATTTTTTTATTTTATTGTTGAAATACATTTTTCAATTATAATTAATAAACAAGGATAAATACCTAAAAAATACAATAACTTTTTTTTCTGCTTGACATTTCCTTATTTAGATAGACATATGCAGATTTTCTTTTCCTAATGTAAATTAATTGTACTAAATTGTTTTAATGGAATATTGAGCTTCCTTTTAGTTTGAAATTAATAATGGACATACAATTTTTGTTTATCAAGTTTTAGGTTCAAGAAAAGATAAATATAGAAACATAATTTAAAGGAATTAAAAGTGTACAAGCTAACTGCAAAACTTATTTACTTAAAAATATATATATATATTTTCACAAGCAAACAGCACTTAAGAGTATTAATATTTTAATTACAGTTTAACATTGTCAGGCCAAAATGGTAAATGTATACAATTCATACCTTAAATACATTAATTGTAATAAGAAAAAACAATGACACACTTTTGGAAATTTGGAAATCTTTATCATACATTTAAATCTTTATTTAAATTAGAATTAAAATTAGAAATAAATGACGTATTTTCCCATAATTATTGTAATGAAAATGGAAAGGCCCTTGCCACAAATCAATCCAAACTGACATGATACTCACCTTTGAGCTGTCAATCCACATCAACAGCATCTAATTATAGTTCCTGTTTATTTTAAAAGCAACATATTAAATTCCATAAACACAATTATCCATGAACCAGTCAATCCGATTAATTGCAGACGCCGGTTTCAAACGAGAGTTTTAGGAGCAGAACAGAGATTATATTACATAAAACACATGATATGAATGAATGCAATAAACAGGTGTGTTGTTTTTTTTCTAATCGGCGTAGCCGGTGTGTAAAACTTGATCTGTGTGTGCCAAAGAGCTTCACACATGAGTGATGTTGATCATGTAACACCGGTGAACTCTCGGGGCCCTCGCGGGCTGCCAGCACGCACGCACAAAACAGCAGCAACGTGGCTGCACTTGTGGAATGAGACGCAGGCCGTGCAGATATTAGTGTTCCTGTGTGATGATGGCGCCTGGAGGAAAGATTAGGCCGTTCATCCTCTGCTCTGCTCCGGTTCCTCCTCAGCTCCCTTCTCTTTCCTGAGGCACAAAACAGTCAGAGAGAGAGAAAAAGAAAAACATAAATCCTTTTGTTTGCGTTGGCTTTGTTGACTGAAAGGATTGGAAAAACAGCCGCTTTGTGCAGTGGATGGTGTTTCAGCGATAGAGGGGAAATGCAAAAGCTTGACTAATCAGAATGGGTTATTTGGATATAAAGGCAAAGAAGGATCCATGTGGACTGAATATTCATATTCAAAAACATAAATCATCAGTCAGACTATATCTGGTTTTCATCTAGTTAGAAATGTGCAAAAGTGGGTTCTTTTTTTTTTAGGTATTTTTATGTTTCTCACGGCTTGTCCACACTTTGATGCGTTTCTGGTGGGATAATTGTGTCAAAACCACACCTCGGCTTCAGACCCATCACGGCGCTGCTGCTGAAATGTGGGGTCTTTATTCGCGTCTATTATGTGGTGAGCTGAGCCTGTGATAATAAATCCTGGCATCCTGTCGGGGTCGCGGACTGTCAGTCGGAGTCTTGTACGGGGCCCTCGGCCCGGGCCCTGGCAACAGAGGGTTACTTGTAAAACATGATGTGCCATTGGGGAAGATCACAGCCGCGGCAGTTGCCCGGGAATGTGCTCTTTGGTTTTGTACACAAAGAATGCTGTCGCTCTGCATCAGAGCTGCGTGATGGACAAACTCGACTGGCGTGTGCATGCATGCGTGCGTGTGTGTGTTTGTGTGTGAGAGGGCGAGAACACACACCTATGTCAGACACACCTCAGACGCATGCAGTGTGCAGCAGAGGAGACGCCAGTGAGTCTGGGCTACATTTGGGAGTGGGACTGTTTTTAACATCATCCTCTTTCGGGTGTATTAAGACAGCCACGGCAAGGACCCGTCCCTGCCCTATGACTGCAGGGCTCGTCTTTGTTCTTCGCCCGTGATACACACATAATTACAAGCCTTAAAGTGCCTCCTCACCTTGCTTTCTCTCTCTCCCTCTCTGCCTCTCTTACATACACCCCTTGTGCCCACACCTTTTGTGCACCCTGCATGCTTTTTTGACACATCCAGGACTCAATCAGGCTGCTGAAGTGCCTCACAAGAGGAGCATATTATGCCCATAGGCCTCTGCGTCTTCAAAGCTTTTGTGTTTATCTTCATTTGGCCTCCCTGATCCCCCTTCATCTGTCAAAAAAAGTGACTTTTCCGTGAACTATATGCTCGGAAAGGTTGTTTCCCCACTCATAACATGGCTCTAAATGCAACACCTGCTCCTATTTGCAACTATCAGTGCCAACTCCATAATCTCAATACCAATAATGCTGCAGCAAACTCCTAATAGATGCAGCCACAGTGTTGCATTCTCTCATGATATAATTCCCCAAGCGAGGGTTTACAGCTGTGAGGCCTTATGTGTGAAACCCACAATATGAAACTGGCCTCTTTTTTTTTGTTTTTGTGACAGAATTTTTTACTATGATAATAATTTGTGGCTTTGTTCATGGCTTGGCTGCTTCGGCTGAGGCCTGTGGGGGGGAATCGGGAAGCCGTCCAGCTCCCAGCAGGGCCGCTGGATTCACAGTAGTTGCAGCAGGCATGGGCAGGACATGACCAAAATGACGGGGTTGGACAGCAGCAGCACCACGCTCAACACCACCAAACACCCTGCTTAGAATGCCACTGCAGCTCACATGGGATTGAGATGAAATCTGTATGAAACACATTGTGACTCTATTTATTGAAAATAGCAGCAGGATATATCCACTCTTTTCTCCTCCCTTCACCTGTGGATTCACTCTGCTCGAGAGCGAGTCAGTACAGAGGCTGAGATGTGGAGACAGGGTGCAGCTCTGTGAGCCTTGTGGTCACCATTTTCTCCCCCCACTCCCACACTGTATCCACATGCACCTTGTGGGTTTTGCTGACTCGGCAGTCTGTGCCACACAATCCCGCCTTCTTTTGGCTGGTTTTGCCTTATTTTATAAAGCCTGACATTTAGATGGAAATAATGTGAGTGACATGTGGGCTGAGTATTTTTTTTTTAATTTCACATACAACTGAAATCAAGCATCCTTTTGTATATGGAGAGTTCGTAATTTTGGTTGAAATATTCATCTTCAGAGGTGCAACGATTAATCGATTAGTTGTCAACTATTAAATTAATTGCCAACTATTTTGATAATCGATTTGAGCAATTTTTTAAGAAAAAAACCCATCTTAAATGTGAATATTTTCTGGTTTCTTTACTCCTCTATGACAGGAAAATTTATATTTTTGAGTTGTGGACGAAAAAAAAGATCGTTTAATCGTTTTTAGAGGAATCAAACAAACTATTGCATTGAAGCATTTATCCAGCTACATTTTTTCCAATTGTGTTATTGAATATCTATATATACAGTAGCCTGGTGCTATTTTTTTAAATTAGAGTTATTGTACATCATTTTTATAATTTACAGCAGTGATGAGTTTTGAATGAGCTGTAACATTTGTTGTAATTCCTTCTTAAAACAAGTTTGACAAAGCATGCTTATATAATGTGTGTGTGCACACACAACCTTGTGTCTGACTCTGTAGAGAGTAAAATACATTTAATGCAAGAAATGTCCCTAAATTCTGTTAGATGATAATAATGTGAATGCTTGCTGCAAAATTAAATTCTAAATATTAGAAAATGTTTGCTCAGCGATCGCGAGGTTTTGGAGTCGACGTGAAACTCTTTATGGCGCATTAATATTTTATGTAATAACAGTGGAAAATAATCTTTTAGTGCACTGTTAAAAATATGGAAATTTAACCTGTTTGTCATCTATTCGATTTAATCAATTACAGAATTTCTAATAAACTTTGCGAATGATTAAGCCTACATTATTAAAACTATTATTAAAATAACGGGAAATGATTATTGGCGAGAATAATGCGCATGGACTGCAACGAAACAAATGTCAAATCTCATTTCATTTGAGTTGTTGACACCAGATAAGATTTGACTAATGTTTTTATTTTCCTATTCAGATTGTGCATGCTCACACATTAGCCACCGCACTTGTCAATTCTCCTTCATATCATATTCATAAAAGATGATATAGTTTGGCCTAAGTATTATTATAGCCTGGCCTATTGAAACAAAATTGTCACAATAACGAATATCATATTGATTCTGAAAAGTAAAATAAATCTATTCAGACATTTTTTTTCCAAAAAAGTTATTAAATCTCCCAAAACAGGTATGTTTTCAGAAAAAATATTAAATCTGCACTTTTTTCATTTTTATTTGATTTGATGACATTGTAGAATAAGAATCTCCAGGCCTATACATATGATCAGATGATTTCATAATGCAGGCCTATATAGATGGAGGTATGATAGGAAGTTATTAAATCTCCTGAAGCAGGTATGTTTTCAGAAAAAAAATTAAAATATGAATTCTGCACTTTAAAGCATTTTTATTTGATTTGATGGTAGAATAAGAATATCCAGGCTTATACATATGATCAGATGATTTCATAATGCAGGCCTGTATAGAAGGAGGTATGATCATATGTTAATGACGTTAATCAGCTGGCTGCTGAGGACCAATCAGAGAGCTCTCAGATGTTCTCCAGTGTGTTCGAGGCTCTGCAGGCAGGAGGTGTTTTTGAAGAACCATGTCGGCTCCTCCACCAATGATGTAAAGAAAAAGGACCCCTTTCGCTTTTTACTCGATCACGTTTTGCCTCCTAAACAAGTTGTGAACATGTAACTCATTACTGCAGGGAACTTTTTTTCTTCTTCCAAAGACTCGAGTGTGGATTTGTTCCAAGTTTTCCTCCTCCAGAGCTCATGAAAGCGTCTGCAGCAGAGCGGCGGGTTTATGGACTAACTAATGATGTCTGTGGGGTTCATGCCTGACAGCCGGAATGCCGCCTCAGATGCATCCAAATCGGCCTTCCTAGAGTTTGCCCACGGTCATCCGGCGCACCAGCAGCACTCCCCGGGACTCTCTCACATATACCCGGTCCACGGCCTGCACGCTGCCGGCCATCACTCCCAGCACGACACTCCTTATCCTGGCAGCAGCAGCAGCGCGTCCTATGGCCGCTCTCTGGGCTGGAACACGCATCACCAGTCTGCTTACATGTCCTCCTACCAGCACAGCAATCACAGCAACAACAACAACAACAACAACAACAACAGCAGCAGCAGTATGGTGGCCCACAGCAGATTAGAGCACACAGGTATGTGGGAAAAACACCAAACTGTTGGATCATAAAGTTCTGATTTGCCATGATGCGCAATTACGCACAGGGGCGTCCAATTTCCCCCCTGACATTTTAATAATGAGAAGAATAGTTCACTTTAGTAAATAAAACAAAATAAAGTCATTTTTTCCCGTCATATATATATATATAATGTGGTTTTTTTTCAAGTTTAATTAAGGCATTAGACGTCAGCAGGTAAATTATAAATTAATAATAACATAAAACAACAGGCAGACTAAGAAAAGTGGAAAAAAAAATATTCCCCAAAGAAATTAATTAATCATATAAATATATATATATTATTTGATATACTTTAGATTTTTCTTGATTTTTTCCCGTCATATATATAATGTGTTTTTATTTCAAGTTTAATTAAGGCATTACACGTCAGCAGGTGACTAATGTCCAAACAAGGCTTCTCAGAGATGCTCCCTCTTTACCACTCATGTTATATAATGAAGGCAGATGGTGCCATTCATTTTATTGACCATAATTTTTTAGTGGGTAAGTCCAATTATGAAACCATGTAGCCTGGGCCTATACCTCTCGTTTTTAACCTCATTGTTAACCTCATTGCTGCAAAACAGCAGACATTTAATAAAACTAGAATCAGACCATTTAAGGCCATGGGATTTGATGACGCTTTAATACGATACGATACAACTTTATTGTCAGTTTGCACTGAAATTCATTTTGCATCCATAGGCAGCTCAGTTTGAGAAAAAGTACACATACAATAGACATACTATTACCATAGACAGACAGACAAGTAAGATCCATCAGACAAAAAGAAAAACATCAAAATAATTCATACATAACCCATTAATAAAAATGACTATATGTCCTCTGGATTTACATGTTCTTTAGCAGCACATTAATTATTATTTAGCAACAAGATGGACTGATGGACATAAGCCAAACAGGGATGGGACGGTCTGATAAAAAAATGCACAAGTTAACTTACATTTTTGGCTTTAAAGGCGTTTGTGTTTATAGCATATATAGTGCAGGGCCTGCCACTATATCTATATCTATAGTGCAGGGCCTGCACTATAGATATGGATATTTTTGTTTTTATATAGACACTATATTTCCTGCTGTATCTGTAAAATTGAAGCATCAGTGCTCTCCTGTTGTTTGATATTGTAGATTTAGTTTTCTTATGAGATCAGATGAGATTCTCAATGTGCTTCTCCATATTTTTGGTTTTGTCCTGCAGCCTTAACAGAGAAAGTTATGAATCAAAACTCTCCTTATTTCAATCTACCAGATCGCGAGAAGCCCACGGTGAATGAGAGCAGAGACATCCGTCTGAATGGAAAAGGGAGGAAGATCCGGAAGCCTCGGACCATCTACTCGAGTCTGCAGCTGCAGGCTCTGTTCCAGCGCTTCCAGCAGACCCAGTACCTGGCCTTACCGGAGCGAGCAGACCTGGCGGCCAAACTGGGACTCACCCAGACTCAGGTGGGCCTTCAACCCAGGCAGCTAACCGGAAGGGAGCAGGGAAAATGTAGGGTGTTCGGTCCAAGATATATGCACTATATTAGGCTATTATTGTTGTCAATATTATTATTATTATTATTATTATTATTATTATTATTATTATTATTATTATTATTATTATTATTTGTATTATTTGTATTATTAGTAGTAGTATTTGTATTATTATTATTATTATTATTATTATTATTATTACTAGCAGTAGTAGTAGTATTTTTATTATTTGTATTATTAGTAGCAGTAGTAATAGTATTTGTATTATTATTATTATTATTAGTAGTAGTAGTCATAGTCGTTGTATTTGTGTTCTTCTTATTTTTATTATTATTATTATTATTAATATTATTATTATCATCATTATTATGCTGATGATTATTATTATTATTGGTTATATTGTTTTTATTCATGTACTTATTTATGTATTAGTAGTAGTATTATTCTTATTAATACTGCTACTACTACTACTACTACTACTAATAATAATAATAATAATAATAATAATAATAATTCTAATTAAGGTAATTAAACAGGTTATGCTTAATAAATTCACTATTATTCAGCCTAAAATATCCGGCCTGTAATATTTAGTATTTAGTGGCTTATTAAATAGAATACAGGGCTAATACTTTCTATCTAAAAGACTTGAATTAATCTGACTGAAGTCAAATTTCCCTGAGAGAGAGAGAGAGAGAGAGAGAGAGTGGATGTTGAAACGCTTGGAAAGGAAACCTCTTATTATTTGCTGTAGTATTATTATTAAGGATCACGGCGCTTCAGGAGATCAAATGAGGAAGCAAATTGTTGTGATTTGTAAGTGGATCCTTTAATGCATGCCTTATTTACTATACTTAATTTGATGGCTGTATTTCCTTTTGTCAGCCCTGGTCCTTGAAGTGCTCTCTGTTGAATGCAGCACGACCGCAGTTACATTATCAAAAGAGACTAATCAGACATTGTAGAATTATCGCAGAATTAGAGGTTGTCAAGAATATATTTTATGAAATGAGACCAGGTCCTTATAAGATTTAATGGAAATTAATTTTTCCTTTAATTCCAGTTGCACTTAGAATTTAGAATGCGTATTTAAAATGCGTATTTATGCGCAGTTTGTGAGTTTGGAAATGATTCCACGCGCATGTGTAAACATTTTTTTGGAGACAAACAGGTGCACGCGTCGCTGTCAACTTATCAACTTATCTTTCCTGCTTGGCTAAAAGTGGCTTTCGATTGATGTTTCATAACAACAAAGAGATAAACAAATTAAATCCACTCTGTCATCTGATCCCGGATATAAGCTGCCTGTCGTGCTGCTGTCGCTTGGATGTTTATAGAGTGGTTCATTTTGGGCTTTTTGATGCAATTTCTGAATATTCATACCATTGTTCTCGCGTAAAAAAAATAAATAATCATTTTGTTTTGGAAATCAGCAGAAATGGACCTACCGCAGCGAAGTTTGGGGCTGTTTTTTTTATTTCACAATACTTTCAAAGTCTCGGCTTGTTGCTGTCACACTCATTGGACTCATAAAAGCAGCGAACAATGAAAGGGCTCCGTTTTAATGCCACTCAACAATGCAGCCAGTAGTAGTAAGCCTGGGATTTGCAAAAAAAATAACAACACTAGAAGATGAGCTATGTGGGTTTTTATTGTTCACAATATTCACTCGAGGCCAATTCTGAAAAGTGTATTGAGTTTAATTGTCTGGGGAAATATGCTAATAAAAAGCCATTTGTGGTATAATTTCCTCTGATTGTTAACCACAATGACAATTATGCGCATTTATTTTCCTTTTTAGGTGAAAATCTGGTTTCAGAATAAGCGTTCCAAGTATAAGAAGATCATGAAGCATGGCAGTGGATCAGAAGGTGAACATCTCCACAGCACCAGCTCCATCTCACCCTGCTCTCCTGGACTAACCCAGCTCTGGGAGGTCTCCAAAGGAGCCCAAATGCACCCAAACAATTACATGAACAGTTTTGGCCACTGGTATCCAAACCACCACCACCACCACCACCCTCACCATCAGGACGCCATGCCCAGGCCTCAGATGATGTGAGGAGGTTTGTTTTTGGTGCACTTCACACTGAACTTCTCTCGAGGCCTCTCCTCTCAGAACTGAATTTAAAAATGTGTGTTTTAATAGATCTTGTTCATATTCGTTTATATTTCGTGTTGCGTTTTGAATCCAATTTTCCAAAAACTTCTATACCAGGTATCAAAATATATTTTATAGATTTTGTTATGATGTCACTGCAACTTCTGGTGCACTGCCTGAATCGACTCTCTGAAATGTGTGTGTGCAATTTAACTCTGGATAAAAGGCATTTCAAATAAATAGATATATATTGTGAGAATGGGTCTACTTTATTACAGCGAAAGAGTTCCAGCTGCAATGGTTCAACAAATGCTGTACGTGCGCATTATGCAAATAAATAGTTGTTTGGATTGACATGAGTGTTGATGGATCTCTTTGTGTGACATGCTTGTTTTGGTTGCTGAAATGTTTTCACTGTCAAATAGTTGAAGATGTGATTTGAATCTTCAATCAAGCTTCTGACTAATCTAGATTCTGACTCATTGCCTATAAAAGTGCACTGTAAACAATTGCTGTTAATTTACAGCAGGATTTCAACAGTATTAACCTGTTATTGCTAAAAACAGTGCTTTACTGTTAATACAAAAGAAAACCTGTTAAATTACGCTCATAGGCCGTTTTTTAACTGAACTATAATGCATTCTTAAAAAACAGCACTTTACTGCTGATCAACTGTCTAACTGTCTTTGTATTCTGTGCTTGTAGCCAGCTATAGACAGACATTTTTGGAAAAGTGTCAACAAGTCTATTATAGCCTTTTTCCTAACAAGTGCCTTTAATTGTATTTAGTGTGACTATTCCTATGTCTGTAACCTGCTAAATCTATTCATCTATAGGCAAAAAATAATGTTTATTAAAATGTATGTAAAAATTACAACCTAAATAGTGCATTAAAACAAATCAGTAAGATAATGTAAAAGAAAGGTGAAAAACAGCTATATAATTAAAGAGTAAATTAACTGTAAAATACTGTGAAATTAATAAAAAAAAAAACTGTTCAAACAGTATTTTTCATTAACAGTACAAAGCTGTAAATTTCAGCGACAGTATAATAATGTTAATTTTACAATAACATAAAGGCAACCCTGCTGCCAGTTCTTTACTGTTATTTTACTGGGAAATTCTTAACAGTGTATATTCTTTTCTCCATTCTCTTCACTCTGAGCTCAAACAGAGAATGAACTGTTGTCATAATGTGATGACAAAAGGCAACGCTATCCCTCCAATAAAACTGCAGCCTGAAGATTTACAGTGGTTTGCACTGATTTCTGGCGCTTTGACACTGTTTAACAGATAATTAATTATGTATATCTTTGCTCTTGATTAAACGGGCGTTTGATTAATGAAGCCGAAGAGTGCTTCGAGTTAAAGGAACATCCAGTGACTTCTTCTTTTTGTCTCTTCCATCCATCACTCTGCTGTCTTACAGTAGATGTCTGGTAAACATTAGATACAATTTGTCTGATGTCACCCACACAGGGACTAGAACGATAACTAATCACACACACGCTGTTTTCTCCACTGTGAATCTATTAAAATACAGTCATTTATATTACAAGTGTAGCTCTGCGTGTGTGATGTCAACAAAGACTACCTTTAACCATAACAACTAAATTCTAATAAATCACTGAATTACTTTAATTTTTTCACTTTTCTCACTGAACTCTTGTACAGATGTTATTTTTAAGATAAAAACATATTGTTTATTGGATACTCACACACCTTGTTGCATTCAAAATGAACATGCCATACCCACGTCTATACATGCAAGCTGCTATATGAGCACCATGTCACCAGTCATGCAGTCCTGTCTTACCTTATAGTGCAGCCTTGTTCAGAACAATAACTAATCAAACACATGCTGTTTGAGAGATAGGTTTTTCTCCTCATATTACTAGGAATCTATTAAAATACAGTCATTTATATTACAGGTGTAGCTCTTCATGTGTGATGTCAACAAAGACTACCTTTAACCATAACAACTAAAGGCCAATAAATCAATGAATTACTTTCATTTTGCACTTTTCTCACTGAACTCTTGTACAGATGTTATTTCTAAGATAAAAATTATTATTTATTGGATACTCACACACCATTCAAAATGAACATGCCATACCCACGTCTATACATGCAAGCTGCTATATGAGCACCATGTCACCACCAGTCATACAGTCCTGTCTTACCTTAGAGTGCAGTCTTGCTCAGTGGTGGTGTTTCTCTGAAGAACAAAAGCCACATCAGAGCCGGCAGAGAGTGTTTTCACTCCTCCGAGCTGATTTTCTCACACAACGACAAGCATTGTGTTACATTAACATCTCCTTCTTTATATATACACACACACACACACACACACACCCTCAGTGCCCCTTTTGCTCATTCCCATCATTATGTGCCTTGTTAAACACGCGGGCCCGGGGAAGAAGAGGCAAGTGACGGGGGGGCATCAGGGAAAATTATAGGCAATTTCACATCTCCAGATTAGAATAATGGGCCTGTGGAGTTGGACAGACAGAGTATAGGACCTTTCAAATCGGGGGGCCAATTATCACGCGGGCAGATTGAAGGGAAAGTGAAAGGGCTCCTGGTGTAATAGACAAGCTAAGAGGAGGGTTGAAGGGTAATGATGAAGGCAAGTGTGACTGTATCAATGCTGCGGACGGGTCGGAGTTATCAGATACGAGGTGTCTGATGGGTTTTAATGCCAGGATAGCAATAAGAGGGGAAAATAGCTTGTAATTAAATCCCCAGTTGCTTTGAATGGGCGAATGGCAACGCAGGTCTCTGGGGTGATTATTGTTATTAGCTTGAGTGATCTGACATCTTGGGTAATTGTGAGCAGCTTCCCTGTTAGAGAGAGTGAATGCATGATTTGGTTTCATCTGAAGGAAGGTTTTACTGATGCATACACACAAACACACTCTGGAGGGATTAAAAGATGCAGTTTGGCACACACTATTGGATTCAAAACACTGGATTTAAGAGGGCCAGACACACAGAAATGTAAGGGAAAAGCACTTATTTCTATATATTTTTAGATTTTACAGTGTGTTTTTTGGTCAAACTTGTGTCTGGAGGCAACATTTTCAGTTTGTATAGGTCAAGGTGAGCTCATGCTCTCACCGTGATGGCTTTATCAGGTGTGTTGACTGGCTGTGGAGCATCAGCACAGTCTATAGTCCGGGCCCATCATGGCCTCAAGGTCAGCCAGGGTTCAGCAGTCCACAGCTGTCAAAGGATGCCTTTCTCCCTTCAGTTCATCCCAGTTTACAGCAAAATGGAGAGAGTGAGTGATCCTAATGCAGCCGAGGCTCGGGCAGAGCTCGGACTAAGTGTTGGACAGCTGCTGCAAGTCTTTCCTTGCATGCATTTCAGTCGCCGACCTCCACCTCAACCCATATCGCTGCACCCCAAGGGACAGACACCACTCTGATGACTGTTGCAGGAGGAGGAGGAGGAGGGCTCACAGGGGCATCGGCTCTATTTAGGGTGCTGTGATGTTGTGCCATACCAGGATCACATTCAAGTTCAACAGTTCACCAGCACCTACCATGGCTACTTACACTTGTTAATGTTTAGAGATGACATATATGGACACGTCTTGACAGCCCCCACACACACACACAAGTGCAGCCTGTAAGCGAACACAACGTTTGTCTTCAGCACAAATGTTTCCCCTGACAACCACACAGCCGAGGGGCCACACACGCTGAGGGAGCTGCCGAGGAGGGGTCACATGTACTCCTGATGAGATTTCATTGATATTAAAAGGCAATAGTACTCATGCTGCTTTTGTCAAATCAGCACAGGGCATTGAGATGCTGAGTGATGCTGTAGACAACTGGTGTTGAGTTCAGGGGATAAAGTAAAAGGGAGGGGAGGGGACATTAGGGAAATGGGATTTTTTTTTGGTAAATGTTGAAAGAATGTGTGTGTGGTTTTGTAGTACAGTGCTTTTAAGGATAAATTAAATGTCACAGGTGTCAAAGAAAACCAAGAAGTGCACTAAAAACCTCTCAAATTATTGGAATCATAAATCAATAACACTTTTTTTAATGATAAATAAATTAATAAATAAAATCTGTGGAAATATTCAAAGTCCAACTGAAATAATATAAAAATAAATTGAAAATATAATCAATATAAATTAATATGGATTGCATAATGTTATATAATGTAGTTCCAATTACCAACCTTAATATGCCTTAAAAGTATAAGTCAACATATCTAATGTTTTTGTCCACCACATGTGCTCATATACAAATTAATAATAACATAACACAGCAGGCAGACTAATAAAAGTGAAACAAAATATTCCCCAAAGAAATTAATTAATCATATCAATTTGATTTGATATACTTTAGATTTTTCTTCTACATCTAAGTCTACCAAATGATGTAATATTTAGACAATTAGATTCTAATGTGAACAAATCTATATCTAGAATTTCATTGAATAAAGAAAAAATCATTAGGACAGTAATATATACCTTAGTCCAACATATTTTCTTTTTGATGCAAGTAAATCCCCAAATCTGAGAATAATAAAATGTATGGCACACTGACTTTTTAAACCTGCATTTGAAGCTGTAATACTCTGAGATAATTGCAGTGACACAATGCTGCAGTAAAGTTTCATGTAACACCTCCAGTCCAGAGTGCATTCCATTCTAGTTCTCCTAAAAGCGGTATAGGAAAGGTTAGCCTATAATAAAACACCGCGGGTGTATTTTCTCCCAGTGCGTAATGACGCCTTGGTGGTCCATGTGGATAAGATCGCCATTAGCGGTTTTATCCATCATGTAACTGTTTGTGCAGCATATTTAATAACGCATGATTTATGTGACCAAACTGAGGTTATCCACACTGTCATTATTATTAGTTGTGAAGACGCAGAAAGGGAGGTTGTGTTTGCTTTTTTATGACTGTCTTTAACAGTCATTATTGGAGTGTAGTTGTCATGTTTATCTAAAACATCTCTCAGCTAATTAATATCACTGTATTCCCACAGGTTACACCATTAGGCTTGTTTATCACCTGAAGACCTTTTTGCCTATAAAAGTGCACTGTAAACAATTGCTGTTAATTTACAGCAGGATTTCAACAGTATTAACCTGTTATTGCAAAAAACAGTGCTTTACTGTTAATACAAAAGAAAACCTGTTAAATTAAACTCATAGGCCGTTTTTTAACTGAAAAAAAGTGTCAACAAGTCTATTATAGCCTTTTTCCTAACAAGTGCCTTTAATTGTATTTAGTGTGACTGTTCCTATGTCTGTAACCTGCTAAGTCTATTCATCTAGGCAAAAAAATAATGTTTATTAAAATGCATGTAAAAAATACAACCTAAATAGTGCATTATCAGTAAGATAATGTAAAAGAAAGGTGAAAAACAGCTATATAATGTATCTTTAAACAGTAAATTAACTGTAAAATACTGTGAAATTAATAAAAGTTCAAACTGTATTTTTCATTAACAGTACAAAGCTGTAAATTTCAGCGACAGTATAATAATGTTAATTTTACAGTAACATAAAGGCAACCCTGCTGCCAGTTCTTTACTGTTATTTTACTGGGAAATTCTTAACAGTGTGTGAATGTTTCACCTGATACTGTGGAACATTATCTTTAATATTTGGTAAAAAAAAAAAAAAAGTGAGTCATTCATCACATGATGATGGACCCGTGAACTAAAAACCTGCTCATCTTCTATAACTACTTTGCCAAATTCAACAGAATGAAACCCAGTGTTTAAAGTAAAACAGTCAAAAAATAGAAAGGGGCTGTGTTTTCTTATAACGTCAATATTTGGCAACGTTTCTAAAACCCTCCCTTCTCTCTCTCTCTGTCTCTCTCTCTCTCTCTCTCTCTCTCTCTGTGAATTCTCTCTCGTGTTATCTGGCAGCAGAATAGTAATAAAACCGAGTGACTCCAACATGTCTGCTTGTGCGTCGCCTCCTACTGCAGCGCTTTGCACGCAGCTCAGTCAGCTCAACATTACAGTCTATTGACTCTGTACTATATATACTTTTCCAAAACTTTTGGGCTCAGTGAGATAAATAACATTCTTGATCATAAAATTAGGTTAAGAAAATATATTTAGATTAAGAACCTTTTGGTTTCCGGTTAGATTTCTGGACACATTGAAATAAAAAGTGGATAAACCAGTGCGTAATTGCAGATACAACTCCTTTAAAGGTCCCATATTCTGCTCATTTTCAGGTTCATACTTGTATTTTGTGTTTCTACTAGAACATGTTTACATGCTGTAATGTTAAAAAAAAACGTTATTTTCCCTCATACAGTCTGTCTGAATATGCCTGTATTTACCCTCTGTCTGAAACGCTCCGTTTTAGCGCATTTTGACGGAATTGCAACAGAAATGCGTTGCTAGGCAACAGCTTGGGTCCATGTGTACTTCCTGTCAGCTAATGACATTCACATACACTGCAACCAGGAAATAAACTGGGACACATTTAGAATGTTTACATTTAAATCTGTGTAAAGTGTCTAAATATTGTATATTTGTGACATCACAAATGGACAGAAATCCTGACAGCTTGTTTCAAATGCAGAGTTTCTGAATACGGGCTGTGTGTAGTTCCCTGTGGATTGAGCGTTTCGATACTTTCGCGGTATTTATATAGGACTTAAGCCTGCTTTATAATAAAAAAACATGAAGATCTCACTTTTTTATAATATGGGACCTTTAAACAGCTGTAATATTCTGCCCAGTGTGGTGAAGCACAGGACTGTTATTCTGTCAAGTGATTTAGACCTAAAGATGAGAGAATTATTTATTATTAAAAATAATTTAATAGGCCTATTCATTACAGTATAAACATTTACGACGTCTGTAAGTGTTTTACGCAGCTTGAATTATGAATAAACCTGATTCTAGTGGAATCATATTTAAATCATCTAGATTCAAAGTGAGTGATCTAAATCATTGATTTCATTCATTTAAATGTTCAAACACTAATTCCCCAAAGGCTCTATTTGCTCTCAGAAACCAGTTCCTGCACTGGTTAGGATGAGGTGTGCGTGCACCTTATAGACCCTATACATTGTTTATAAAGGGGCTAGACACACAACATGCTTAATTAACACCTTTATTCAATTGACAAGAAGGCAACAAGTGGACTAATTACATGAATATGACAAAGTTTTTTTTTGGAAGCACCACAGTGCCGTTTCAAAACAAATAGCATCTTAGTGGTTCTGCATATATAAACACATATTTACAGCCTTCAACGTTTTATACAAATCCATATAAATATGACCTGAGTTCTCTTTTTTGGACGCGCTTCTGATTTGAATGCTTAAATGTCAATATTCTGTCTGTGGTTATAGGGTAAAAAAAAACAACAATTTTTGCATATTCATTTACAAAAGTGAGTGAGAAAAATACAACAGAAGCGATAAATAATTTAAACAACCACGCCATGATGTCCGTTAAATATGCTGCCACAAGTGATCAGAAATCCCTTATGTGCTTGATTGTGAATGGAAACCCCAAGTTTCTGAAACAAGTTCTTGATCATCCAAAAAGAAACCAAAAAGTTGATGTTTCACTTGAGGCCCTATATAGCTCTCGGTCCGGTTGCTCTGCAGAGTCATTGTGGGAGAGAGAGACCATTGAGTCATTGTTAATAAACAGCTCCCACGCTTTGCTGCGGGACTGGGTGGTGCACGGTGCCCGGGTGCTGTAGGTGTGATCCCTGCTGGTACCAGTGGTTGTTATAATCCTCCATGTAGGGCGGCGACGAGCTGTGTGCCGGCTGCGGGACCTGAGGTCTGCTGATCGGGGTGCTCTGCGGGGTGCTGTTGTCCCACACTGCGGGGGAGGGTGGGGAGTTGCATGCCATGGAGTCGCTGGCGTTGGGACTGTGATCCAGAGGAACCTCGCCGTTCTTGTACAGCTTCTTGAACTTGGACCTCCGGTTCTGGAACCAGATCTTGACCTGTTGAAGAATAAAGAGTGTGAACATTAAAGGTCCCATATTATGCTCATTTTCAGGTTCATACTTGTATTTTGTGTTTCTACTAGAACATGTTTACATGCTTTAATGTTTAAAAAAAACTTTATTTTCCTCATACTGTCTGCTTGAATATGCCTGTATTTACCATCTGTTTGAAACGCTCCATTTTAGCTCATTTCAATGGAATTGCAAAAGAATTGCGTTAAAAGGCAACAGCTTGGGTCCATGTTTACTTCCTGTCAGCTGATGTTATTAACATTCACTGCAACCAGGAAATAAACTGGGACACATTTAGAACGTTTATGTTTGAAACCGTGTAATGGTCTAAATATTGTATATTTGTGACATCACAAATGGACAGAAATCCTAACAGCTTGTTTCAAACGCACTATTTCTGAATACGGGCTGTGTGTGTTTCTCTGTATATTGAGCATTTTGGTACTTTAACAGTATTTATATCACATTTAAACCTGCTTTATAATATAAAAGACATGAAAATCTCACTTTTTACAATACGGGACCTTTAATTGTACTGCAACAGAAAATTAAAAAGTGCTATAAAATATAGATAATGTTAAGCTGGTAAATAAATAGTAAGTCAATTGAGCATTTTTAATTGTTTATCTTCAAGATTCAAGATTCAAGAGTTGTATTTGCCATTTGCACCTAATATAAGTACATTGGAATTCTGAGCAGAAAAGCTTTAAGCTTTAAGAAAAGAGAAAAGGTAGAAAAGACACAAGGTAATTACAGTGCAAAATAAGAAGCACATTCAACTCAACACAATAAATAATTGCACGGCATTAATATAATGGACTGTAATGCTGTGCAATATGCTGCCTTCCATTGTGTAATTGTCTGAAATATATTAATTATTTCTTTTTTTATATATTTTTGAGAGTTACAAGTTCTTTTAACATGGTCATGGAGCATATATACTGTATATCTGTATTCTGGGGGTATCGTTCCTATACAGAGTGTAGTTTAGTTTATTTATTGACTACACTGAGTTCGTTTTATATTTTAATAATTTATTTATTTATTGTGTTGAGTTGAAAGTGCTACTTATTTTGTACTGTAATTACCTTGTGCCTTTTCTACCTTTTCTTTTCTTAAAGCTGACTCGGTGTAAACTGCTCAGAATTCCAATGTACTTATATTAGGTGCAAATGGCAAATAAAACTCTTGAATCTTGAATCTTGAATTACAGTCCATTCAGTTCAGGTCTAAATTATTTTACTCTTTTCTAAGTTCTTTTATCTAAACAAGGAAATCCAGTGCGTGCCGTGCGTAATTACGCACCGATGGATGATTACGTTGCAACTTGTTGGCCATATTTTGGAAAGCCCCTGACTCACATTTCGCTACAAGTATTGATGAATTCTAAAATCCCCGGTGTTCCAGAATCTTACCTGTGTCTGAGTGAGTCCGAGCTGCGCCGCGAGCTCCGCTCTCTCCGGCAGCGCGAGGTACTGAGCCTTCTGGAAGCGCCTCTGCAGAGCAGCGAGCTGGTAGCTGGAGTAGATCGTCCTTGGCTTGCGGATCTTTTTTGGTTTCCCATTCACCATGCGGACCTCGGGCTCTGGCTCTTCTTTCACTAAAAAAATTACAACAAAAATATTTTTCATGAAATAAAGCATAAAAAAAAAGTTACATAAAGTGTGAAAATCATATTAGAATTGAGTAAATATTATTCATTTTAATTAAATTATCATTGTTTTATGACCAGCTGTTAATGGCAAGTGAAACTAAATGTAGATGAGATGAATTTGCTTCAAAGTTAAAAACTATAATGTGGCAACTCAAAAGACAAATACCACAAAACCAGAATCACTCACACAGGATAATTTTATCTTGTCGAATTTCCAATTTTGGAAAGCCGGTGGCATAATGTTAGAATTGAGTAAATATTATTAGCTTTAATGAAATCATCATTGTTTTACGACCAGCTGTTAATGACTGGCTCGTTCCCAGGGCAGGCTGTTAAAACATGAACGTTAAAAACACCAGCCTGGTAGGCTACTGAGCAAATGTTAGTTTTTCTTTTTATCTGCAAATCAAATATACATGTGTGAAGTGAATTTTACTCAGGGCCTTGTACGGTTGTAACATTTATGGGGGACATGAAGGAAGCATGTGATTTGACTGAAGTCAGCACTGGATATTTATTTTTTTAACACAAATAGAGGAAGGAAAATTAAAAAAAAAAAAAAAATAGATAATAGACCAAATAAAAATAATAAAATAAAATGTAAAAAAAATGAGCTGGTAATAGAGTGTGATTTCAATCATGGCTCTTTTACAAGACTATCTCAGCCCCAATAAGTGACTTGACCTTTACGCGCAGATACCATTACGCACACTGGAGGTAAACACATGAAAATAACTCATGATTATTATTATTATTTTTAAATATATATACTTTATTTTTTCCCTTTTTTCAAGGCTGTTTTCATATATGCAGAATCCACTGTTTGTAATTACAGATACAAGGTGAGCTTTACAGACAAACCCATCAAGTACACTACAGAGAAAACAACCTCAACATTCAAAACAAAACCAAGAAAAGAAATAACAATAATGACAAAAAGAAAGAGCAGAGTTATAAAAAACAAAACCCATGATTATGATCTCAACATTTACCTGAGAGGGGAGGCGATGCCTGCAGGTGATCTCTGTTGTAATGTCCGAACTGTCTGTAGCTGTTAGTGTAGGGGTATTCAGATTTGGTCGCGTACGCTCCAGCTGCTCCCATTCCGTTCAGATTAAACTGGTGGTGGTGGTAAGAGTTCATTTGCTGTCCGTACGCTGCTTGACTCTGGTGGTAATACTCGTGATGGCTGGGTCCAGTCTGTCCGCTGTAGTAGCCCATGTCCGTCACAGAGGACTCCGGGAGGGTTGGGGAATCCTTGGAGCTCGGGTGGCAACTCATAGATCCTGGCAGGTCGGTCAAAATACTCGCAATCTTCTTTTCATACGTCTGTCCGGCGCTCATCGTGGAAGCAGCACCTCCAGAGGAAAAGAAGGGTTGTTGTTTTTTTTGGAGTGCGTAAAAGCAAAAAAAGCGCACTAAAGAAAAACTGATATATGCGCGCTTTGAGAGAGCTTATAGTCCACTGAAAGTCTCCTAGCTGCAGTAACTTGGTTGTGGCATCGCTCAGTGAGTGTGACACAGAGTTATAGAGTGCTGATCTGGAAGCTGTCTTCTCATTGGCTCCACTATTTCCCCCTCCTCCTCCTCCTTCTTCTTCTTGCGCTCTAGGCGAAGTAAACCTTCAGCCAAGAGAAATGCACGCATACCTCCTGAGTTGTTTTTTTTCTTTTTAGATTTACCTTTACCTGTTCACTGGGTGAACATGCAGCTCTAGTCTGTATAAGCCTTCAGGGACAGTCTGTTAAAAAAAAACACAACTACCTATAGGTGCAGTTTTTCCTCATCATCTTACAGGCTGGCACCAATATGATCCAAACACAATAGCTAAAGCCTTTTAATCCTGCAGCCAGCCAGAGCGTCTCCTTAATGTTTTATGCAATGTTTTCTTAACAGTGCCCGATAGATCACAACTTTATTCAGCCTACTGAAAAGGCTGCCAGCCAGAACTCCCGCTGACTCCTCTATTGTCATTTAAAAGGACAGTGAACTTTACCTGAAAGAGATGGAAGAGATAGATAAGACTCAACTGATATTGCCTGCGGATAAATTCCTCTACACTGAGTTGTGTGTGCGTGGAAATGCAAATTCAAACGCTGTATTAAGAACTGTAGGTTTACTTCTTCACAGCTGGCCATGTTGAAGATGAAATAAGAGTTATTTATTGTGAGGAATATTTTGCTGAAGAAAAAATGTGAAAATATAGTTTTGCATGTAATTAAAACAGGAGAATTTTTTCACTTAGTCCGCTTTTTCTGCAGCTCTTTGCTGTCAGCTGAGATGATGGTGCACAGCGCCCCCTGCTGGGTTCAGTCACACATGTGACTTTAGTTTCCTGCCTGCAAAATAAGACAAATGCAGCTTCACACTGATGATGTACAAACTTTGTTTTTTTCTGGCTACTGCCCATATTTACCATTCTTCTTAAATGACCATTTTTCCACTGATAATAATGTCAAGTTTTTAAAGCACACTTCTGATGTAACATGCATTTCCTCTGTAGCCCCTCATGTCTGATAAACTACCGCCCTCTTCTGGTGCGTTTCTGTAGCACTGGCGTGAAGTTTTAAAGGGTCAGTTCACCCAAATCACCCAAGTTTAAATAAGATTTGTTTTTAACTCCACTTATTTCTAGCAGGAACTGAATTTATCTGGGTGGCTATGGTTCCTGCTAGAAATAAGTGGATTTAAAACAAATCTTATTATGACTTACTTATTGTGCCAAAATCGGAATCTTTATATAAAATCAACAAAATAAAAAAAAAAGAAATCTAATTAAACCTGCAGTAGGCAGAATATTTTTGGCATCATTGGACAAAAATCCATAATAACCTTTCAGCATATTGTAATTCAAGTGTTCTGAGAGAAAACTAGACTTCTGCACCATCTTGTGGCTCTGTTTTTAGGCTTTAAAAAATCTTCCGACCACTCGCTTTCACCCACTGATGGCAACTTTGCCCATCAGGATCTAATCTAAATACTCACTCACACAGCAATTTGGGGTTAAGTGTCTTGCTCAAGGACACATCGATATGTGAACCGGAGAAGCCGGGGATCAAACCACTGCTCTACCCTCTGAGCCCCAGCCGCCCCACTCACAGGTCATTTCAGAGATAGAGAGAGCGTTCCTCTGAGAAAGTTTGCTCCGGCTGGTGGCTGCCAGGTCACAAACTTTCTAATTTTTACAGCTAAACAGTACACTACAAGATGTTTCTGAAAACATTTTATGCGAGAAATAGGCATTACAGTAACATAATGTTGATTCATATTTGATCAGCGCTGCCTAGTTTGACCGTTTGATCGGAGTTTGTGAGTGATTGACAGCTGCTCAGAGACAACAGGCTCCAGCTCGGCTCTGATTGGTTGTTTTCCTCCGGTCTGTGTATCTTGCAGATACCATTAAACAACGGAGGACACAGAGGCTCATGATTTTTTTCAGATTACCTGTCTCAAACACTACTGTCAGGATATAGCGATCGTTTTTATAAAAATAACTTTTTGTAATCCTATTTCCTCCAATTCTGCCTACTGCAGCTTTAACAAACGATTACACCTTTTATACTCAAAACAGACAACAGTGAGAGCCCATAGATTCACTCTATTTGCCAAAATTAAAATCTGCTTTTTTGGTCAACATGTTTCCAACCACTGCAAATGCAAATCAAAACAGAAGTGCATAAAACATGTGACAACATCTGAAACCCAAACAAAAGTGAGTAGACCCTCGCTTGTATTGTTGGTAAAGCTACCTGCTGAGTCACATATCTGGAGTTGATGAAGTTTCCTCTCTCGCCTTTTGGGGGCGCCAACTTACAACTTGTGCAGTTTTAGCCCAAAAGACACAAAGAGAGTGAATGTTGTTTCGACCAGTTTTCTCTCATTTGACATTTATCCTTCCAACAATAAAATAAATACTTTATTTTAGAGTTTAAAAATTCCAATTAATATATTTGAAGAGACCTTGAAGCACAGTGAAAGGCTTTTTGAGCCATTTGTTGTGGGCTGTACACTTGTGGATTCCTGAATGAGTGTTGTTTTACTCCTGTGTTTAAGGTACTATTTAGAAGAACTTTTAGGCTAATCAGCAGTAGTTTTATGTTGTTACACAGACAAAAATATAAAATCTTCCCGTGGTTTTGAAAATATCTGTTTCCATCTACAGTTGAAGTCGTTATATCCGAATGTTTTTCTCTTCAACAGTCAAATTAAGAAGAGAGGAGGACATCTGATCGCATGATTTTTATCTTTTCTGTGGCAGGAAGGCCAGTCATGAGATGTTATTTAAGGCAGCTTTTGAACATCTTGATCCGTAAAAGTTTTTTTTTTTAAGTAAATCATTTTGCCAAATGCCCCCAGACCTTACAGCATATTTAAGCATGTCTGAGAGTGTCCTTCTCAAGCTGTTCCTTTTTTGCAGACACAATCTGTGGTTTCATCACGCTCTCAAGACTCTTTAAACCACTGCAAAACAGCAGATCATAATGTAGATTATTTGACACTAGATAAATGAGGAAATAGAAGATACACAAACCCTTCTTTTGCATGTGAATATCCAGATTAGCTTGGCATTCATCACAGTATAGAAATGTTTCACACATACAAAATGTTATGTGTTCAAAATGTAAACGTGTTAGAACACAGAGCTTGTAATATAACAATTATATATGTAAAACAACTTCTAGTAAGCTACAAAATATGTCACAGAGTAACAATCTACCAAAGTATCTTCAGTCCTGTAAAGAACTAAGTTGTTCTTTTATTGTAAAATGGTCATGATATTGTAGTATCACAAAACATCCAGTAGATGGTGGATATATCCTAGATTTCAATATGGTGGTTTCCATTTTTCTTGGCACACACACATGCCATAAAAATATGGTGAAAGTTTATGAATAGGGACAATCAAAGAAACCAACTTCAGCAGTTTCCGCTGTCAGTTTGATGAGGCTTTGTGTGTGTAATTCTTGTTTGATGTTATATCTGTGCATCTTATAAAGCAGGTAGAGAGAGAAAGCAGGTTTGAATGGTGTGAAGATCAAATATTGGACTTTTTACAGAGATTAAAGTTTCTTTTATTTTTCATTGTTCAGTTTCTTTTCTTCCAAGACGCTTCGGGGCGGGTCAGGAACTATTGATGTAACAGCCGATTAGACTGTTGTCAGGCTAGTAAATAGGTGTTATCAGTCACTATAAGCCCCATAGATGTGGGTCAATAGGGGCTACAAAAAAAAGGGGTTTTCACCCAGGAGACCGGAGTTTGCATCCCGTGTGTAACCAACAATGTGTAGTAGTCTTTGTGTTTGCAGTTTTAATCCAAAACATGGTGTTTTTCCCTAAACGTAACTGTTTTTTTTGCCTAAACCTAAAAAAGTTGTAATTTTAATGCTTAAACCTTACTGTTTTCTTTTTGCCTAAACTTAAAAAAGTTGTAGTTTTGTTGCCTAAACCTAAAGAAGCCTTTTTGTGTGTGTTCCAAATCTGAGGTTTCATTCAGTTTTACATGTTAGAACGTGTTACTTTTAAGTTTTAATTTCTCTTTTACAACATAGTAGGCATAGTAGGCCCCTAATGACCCAAATCTATGGTGCTTATAGCGACTGATAACGCCTATTTAATGGCCTGATAACAGTTAAATCGTGTAGATATAAAGTCCCTAGGGACACTGTACTGTGTGTGATATTAACTTGCTCGTAGGGTTTATTATGAGATTTCATTGTCTGCCTTTTGATATAAAAAGACATTCTTGTGTCTGCAGATAAACTCTCAAGCAGGCCAAGTTTAGGAAATTACTATGAATTACAGTTAAAGTTGTGTGCCGTCAGGTTACACCTGCAAAAAGCATGAAATTGCAGAGACCAGACCCCTAATCTACAAACTCTGTGTTTGTCTTTGATCCGCAAATGTCATCCCAGACACACGACAGTGAAGAAGAGACTCCCCAGTTGCAACCTGTAGGCTATGCATTAACTCGTAGACATAGTGGTTTATAGATTGATGTAGTAGCTCCTCTGTAAGGTATACATATGTGTGCATCAGTCTAAAATCCTTGGCTCAAAGTCAGAGAATAATGTAATTTATCTTTGGGTGAAAATCTATCCTGCATACGGTCAGATGAACTCTCCACACTTCTCAGTGAGTCGACCAATCAAACCCTCACAACACAGTAACATGAGACGGCGTTCAGGGGCAGGTTTTGTACTTTTCTAATGCAGTGTGTAAAAGTGGAACAGCTGGCTCGGTTCCAACACGGGACAAAAGCTCAGACCTTGCCCAGAGAAACCACAGCAATTACTGGCTAACTAGGGTTCGGTCTGATCGCTGTCGAGGTAAAAAAAAAGTACCTTTTGTACTTTCATTACAAATGAAGCCATTTCCCCCCCATTTTCAACTCTTCTAACCTTCCTGCAAGTCATCAGTGTGATTATTAAGGGAGCCCCTTTAGACCGAAAAGAGCAACACTAATGGTAGTGACCCTCAGACGAAACATGAGGGACAATCACAGACATACCAGTCTAGCACTTTTTCTCAGGACCTTGATAGGATGACAGTGGCTGTAGTTATCAGAGAGTTTCACCTTGAGTACAAGATGTACCTCTCTCCGTATCTCTCCTTGCAGCTCTTCTCTTGTTTTTACAATTTTGAGATGCCAGGTTTAGCATTCCAGACTGAATTGATTCTCCCTCAGACTGTACGCAGTATTACGAAGGCCTCAAGCCAAATAATGTACTCTGTTTTCTTGTGCCCGAGTGTTTCTGAAAGCATGAGAGAGATGCAGGTTGTATTGACATATATAGAAATACAGATGGTGTAGAAAACGGATTGTTCTGGGCTTAAAGGAACAGTGTGTGTAACATTTAGGGGGATCTATTGGCAGTAGGGGTGTGGCAATCCATCGATCCGGATCAATATATTGATTCAATGATCAACGATCCAATATCGTCGATGCAAAGTCAAAACATCGATACATATTATCTTCTTTAAGATATGCCTTTATTTTGAAATTCCCATAGCTAGTCTGTTGCACCATTTCTGTCCAAATGCACCTGGTTCCTAAACATCCAAACAGTGCTAGTGGTGTAGCTTTGGTTATGCTTTCCGCTAGGACGGCCGCACAGACAGGAAAACGAGCGGCGTTTGCAAGCGCCGCTAGCAAGTGCCTTTAACGAGTGTGCGGTCGACTCACCGTCACCGTGTGTGACGGTGAGTCGCAGTAACTCCTATAACTAATGTTATAGCTTTGAACGTAGCAGTGCAGTGTGAGTAGGTTACAGTTTATTTGTCGGTGAATAAATGCTACAACTCCTCAAGACCCAAGCCGAGCTCATGTGTCTTGCTTGCTACCTGCTGGTTAAAGTGAAGGTGGTTAGCCCCGAAGTTGGCAACAACTTCAGCTCAGGCTCACTTAAGGTGGGCTGTTAAGGAGGACCAGCTATTCTCATTTTATTGATTTGCGTTTTCATGGGAGAAGTTTCAGTTGGTTGCAATCTGCAACCTCACCGCTAGATGCCGCCAAATCCTACACACTGCACCTTTAAACAAATATGCAGAAATGCCATGCACTTGCAAGATTAAGGGGAAACACATATTTATGTATTCACCTACTTCCTATTTGCACTATAAGGACTTCTATAGCAACACTAAGTGCTCTATTTAACCCCCCTACACACAACGACTCAAAGGGATCCCCATCAGTGCAGCAATGTGCACATAATCCCACAATCATACACCTACACTGCAGAGGATGTTTAGACTTTAATTATGAGAGGGACCGTGACACCACAAAAACAAACTCCGCTCATGGCTTCCTACGCCCCCGCAAACCATCAACGCACTTTCATCTCCCTATGAAAACTTCAAGGCAGCAGCAGCGTGGAGCTCCTCGAGATAATGAAGCGCCACCGGCTAGTTTGTGCTGATTTGATTGAATGGTCAGGGAGGGAGTCAGGGCGCTCTCATGAGTGGGAGAACTGGAAGTCTATTAACTGCTAACTCTCTCTTTTGCTCCCCCTCTCCCTCGCTCTCCCTCCTGATTAGAGATAAAAGAGAAAATGGCAATGAGTCAAGGACTTTGAGCCGTCTGCGTAATGTAGATCTGTGTGTCCAGACAGGGGAAATCACCTGATGCTTTCTACTTCCACTCCTCTTTCATGAGGAAACTCTTGTCAGTCTTTCCTCCAAATGTTTCCAGATATCTATTAAGTACACGGTCTGCAAAATGCATTATCCAAATGCTGACTTAACATGTACAATATAATAGCCCAGAGTGAAACCCACCAGAAAACTACAGTAATTGGCTTTCACTGCTGAAACTGGCCAACAGCTCAGCGCTCCCATCCCTCCGAACTAAATATACTCGACTCGATCTGGGATTTCTCTGGAACAAATGATCGTCCCTGCCTCCCAGCGGTGTTGTAAGTTGGCTCGGCTACATGGAATCGAGGCCTCGCTGTTCTCAGGCTGCTTCACACCAGGACAGTGCGCTGTGTGTGTTAGAGAAAAGAGGAAGTAGCCCAGGTAAGGCCTGGGTAATGTGTTCCCAGGGGTCCACAGCTGCCGAAGGAGTCAAAAAGCTAATAGAAGACACATGTTGCCAGATGTTAAAGGGCATGCCCTTTTCCCCAAACACACACACATGCACAAAAACGTATCCAAAACACCGTCTAAAGCTAAATGCTCTCCTGCAGGGCTGCTTCCACCCACTGCTATTGGCCATCTGCTGCTTTTAATGGAGCAGTAATGACACTTGTCTCTCTGTAGTCACGCTCAGCAGTTAACACACTTGCTTCACTGCTTCACTTCTTGTACCCTGTTACATGTACAGTAAAGGTAATCTTTAATGTGAGTCTTTAATTTTGCATCAGCTACTGTTGTTGTCCTTTTTAGATAAACAAGTTGCATCTCACACTTAAATCACAAGAGTAATATGTTCATTTGTAGCCTACATCCTCTCATGTAAAATGGAACAGAGAAATTAGTTTAGTGAAGTTAGATAAGAGCAGTGATTCAATATTATGGTCTGTCACTTCTCATTGTAATTGTATCATGACAATATGATCATACTGTGCTATATATTGTGCTATTACAAAATGCTGATGAATGGTTCCAAGCAAAATGTAACAAAGTAGTAAATGTATTTTATGATTCAATGTGTAACAGTAATGTGTTAAGAGTGCATGAAAATGAGCAAGCTAGCGTGCAGAGAAATTGAAACAATTAGCTAAAAGTGATATCGCTAATTGATAGAGTTCAACTAGCTAGCTAAAGGTAATGATAAATAGTTAGAGAGATGAAAGTAATGGATAAACAATGGAAATAGTTCACTACAATGGATAATACTTATCTAAAATGAATGGATAAATGGTGAAAAAGCTAAAAGTAATGGATAAACAGCTGAAATAGTTAGCTAAAATGGATATACTGTTCAAACAATTAGCTTAAAGCAATGGCTAAATGGCAAAAACGTTAAAGGTAAAGGATAAACAACTGAGAAATTAGGTAAAATGGGTAATATTTGGCTAAAAGTAATGGCAAAATGGTGAATAAGTTAAAAGTAATGGATAAACAGTTGAAATAGTTAGCTAAACTGGACAAACTGTTAAAATACTAAGCTTAAAGCAATGGATAAATGGCAAAAACATTAAAGGTAATGGATAAACAACTGAAATAATTAGGTAAAATGGGTAATATTTGGCTAAAAGTAATGGCTAAATGGGGAAAAAGTTAAAAGTAATGATAAACAGCTGGTAATAGTTAGCTAAAATGGACATACTGTTCAAACAATTAGCTTAAAGTAATGGATAAATGGTGAAAAAGCTCAACATAATGGATAAACAGTTGAAATAGTTGGCTTCAATCATCATTAGTTTAACGATTTTCTATGGGATTTAGCCTCCATTTGCCATATCATAGTATATATCACAAAAAATATTCTTACCGAGTCCTACAGTAAGTGAAGTTATTGTAATCAGGCCTCTCGATATGAGCACATAATTCAACAAGTATTCAATCTGTAGTATATTTGAATGCAGGGATGTGTAGTACTTTTTTCAACAAGCAAATGAAGAGACCGATTTCTTGAGTTCCTTGTCTGTTTATTCGAGAGATGAGGCACCCAGTCTGCAGAATGGGAAAATCCTCACACGTGCAAACTGCATGCTCTTTTTTATACACTTTTGACATTGTCTTATCTATTCTCTCACTCCCTTAACCTTGAACCAACAGGGACCCATTCAAATGGTTATGTTCTTCACACAAAACACAGGACAGACAGAGACCCATTGTTGTTCACACAGGACACAGAGAACATGTTTTTGCAGAAGCTTTGGCCTTTTACACAGCAGTAAATAAAATACATATTATAACAGTAAAAAGGCTGATTATACACTACAGATGTAAACAAACAACCTCCTGGACGGAGACAACAGGCCTCCGACCCGGACAGCATTCCATGTCAATCAACATTTGCAACTGTGCACTGTGCTAATTGAGCGGTCCGGTCCAACTCAGCTGTAAGCAGAGACACAGTGAGCTGCACAATGGCAGCCTATAACAACCCATTAGTGGGGCGTGTCCGTTCTTTTATACACATAGAAAGAGAAGACGTCCTCATCAAGATCTGATGCATCCTCCGTTAAAAAACAAACTTCCTGTATCTTTTCCTATCTTTTCTCCATTGTGGGTTTCTTGAGTTATGCGACATCTTTTCCTCCCCCCTGATGTACCACTCTCTCCTCTGTCATCCCACGCTCCTCCCTCCATCCAACACACCCTACTACTAGTCCTCTCCATCTTTTCCACTCAGCTGGCACAAACACCAGACGCTGCACAGAGGCATCCGCACAAGTGTCCCCCGTCCTGGCAACCCCAGCCTCATCGACAAGAATGCATCTATTCTCCGCCTCCACTTTGCCAAGAGTGGATGAGCGAGAGCGGCCTGTAGAAACAGCTGTTCAGGGAGTGATCAAAAGAAAGAGGGAGACTTCTTTGATTACTACCTCTTTGTTCGCCCTCCACTCAAACTTACGTATTCACTAAGGCCACTCTCGGAGTGGGCCACAAGCCAGGGGAATGCACGAGGCAATAGTATGCTTGTTAGGAGTGAGAATATATTTCTATCTATTTACATTTTCTGCTGCAGTAAAATCCAAACCATCACTTCCCAATGATGTGTATTTAAACTATAACATTTGCAAATGTCAGAGTCTCCCATGGCTCTAACCAGGTCCCCACTGTCCCACAGTTCATCTTGACCCTTCACCTCTTTGTGACGTTCTCTTTTCGTGCCTATCACTGAAGAGTGAATATGTAGCCTTGGTTACAGCTACTCTCTCCTTGAGTCGGCTGGGGTTGAGATGCCCTCTCCCAGGATTCTCACAGGAAGCTCCACCCTGATCCAAGTATGTTTGTTTTGGCTCTCACTGAAACGAACGAAGGACTAGATGAAACTGCTCCCTTCTATCTGCTGATTATCTCGGCTAAATCTGCAGGCAGGATGACACCAGTTTCATCTCGACACAATCAAATGCATTTCCTGGTGTTTCTAGCAAAGTTTGCCCTCCACTTTGCTTTCTATGAACGGGGTCTTTAAAGGTTGACTTTGCTGAATGAAGATGTTTAATATGATCTTCATTGCATACATTAACATCTGTAGTTAAGCTCAATGTTACAATTCAAGTAAAAACTTAATGAAAAGATGGACTATTAATAATGAAATATTAAATTCAAATGGTTTCAACTGCCACAACATCCAGAGGCACATATAAAGCTCCTGACATCCAGCACATTTGCGTAGGTGTTTTCTCGTCATTCAAATGCCCAGAACAAATGTACTCAAGTGCCTTTGACTGGAAATCTTTTGTAGGCAGGAAAATCACAGAAAAGTCTTGTGTAAGACATCCACCTAGTTATTTGGTGGGCTTGTTAACACAGCGTAGAAAGCTGTCATTTCTCTAGGCATGCCTGAGCACGGCAGAGTTCGGGAGTTCCCGTTCTGCCCCCTTTTTCCTCCTTGGCTTACACAAAAAAGACTCCAACATGGTTTCTCATCTCCATCTTATAAACTCTCAGTCATAGCCCTTAAATCAAACCTGGAAGAGTGAGTCAATCGGCTTGTTAAGTCAGGTTGAAACAAAGTGCGTCAGTCTACAGCCACTCCAATCCACCTGATCATGAGTAAGTTTCTGCATAAATGTTAGGCCCCAGGAGGTGAGTTCCCTCCCTCCAACCTCCTCTCCCTTGTCTCCTGTACAGGTTTTTGTGCTGAAACTGGTGTCCTCAGGGAAGTGATGACAACACTAACTCTAGTCGAGGAAACAAGGGATATACACCAGTGACTGCTCGGCCTAGAGCAGTAATTCCCCAGCCAGGAGTACTTGTACCTCAAGGCCAGGGCAGTTCATTGGGGGGTACGTAGACAGATTGTGGAGTAGCTTGACTAATTTGAAAAAAATAGAAATGACCATTTCAGCAAAAACAAAATCTACATATTCACCAGGCGTTGAGAGTGCTTGAAAACTAGTAAGCAAGCAAGCAGAGAATTTGAAACAGTTAACTATGTGGATAAAACGTTAAAACAGTTAGTTAAAATATATGTATATAGAGTTGAAATAGTTAACATAAAGTAATGGATAAAAAGTTTAAATAGTTAACTTAAATTTATAGATATAGAGTTAAAATAGCTTAAAGTAATAGATAAAAAATTTATATATTTAGCTTAATCACATAGATATAGAGTTAAAATAGTTAGCTCAAAGTAATAGATAAAAAGTTGAAATAGTTAACTTAAATTTATAGATATAGAGTTAAAATAGTAAGCTTAAATTTATGGCTATAGTGTTAGAATAGTTATCTTAAAGTAATGGATAAAAAGTTGAAACAGATAGCTTAAATTTATGGCTGTAGAGTTAAAATAGCTAGCATAAAGTAATGCATAAAAAGTTGAAAATGTTATCTAAAACAGTTAAAATAATTATCTTAAAGTAATGGCTAAATGGTGTAAAAGCTATAAGTAATAAATAAACAGTTGAAATAGTAAATAGTAGGCTAAATAGTAATCGGTAAATGGTTGAAATAGCTCAAATGAATGGAAAAACAGTTAATAGCGGTGTTGATGAAGGGGCACTTGAGTTCATCTGACAGGGCGGTGGTGGTATGTCTGACATTGGGAACCACTGGCATAGAGCGTTACGCATGCTCGCAGCTACTTTTGAGCACCGTTTCATCATGACAATGGTCATCTCAGGTGCTGTAGTTGAAGGCTACTACCACCCACAGTGTTGTCGTCCACAGTGTGAGGGACGGTGCCCCCAGAAGGGCCTCTCTGTGTTTTCCTTACTGCTGAGGCCCTGCCAGTGTCCCCTTGCTAATGAATGGACATTTAATGATCTGAGAGGGCCATTCAATTGAGTGGAAAATGTGCAGGTCTGTAGAGTACAGCTCCACTTGTCGTAGGGAGACAAAGGGCTCAGCTCTGTATTCACACAAACACAGTACAGAGGGACGGAGTGGCTTTAGAGGAGGCTGAACACACACATGGCATGCATCGCGCACTTTAGCACAAATCCCTAATGTGTTGTTTTTAACACAGAATTTGTTAATAAGGACTAATTTTCAAAGACATTTCAACATTTCTATCAACTGAAATGTCTTGCTAATGTGAATTATTCAGCAATTGCTAGCTCCTGCTTCTTCATCAGAAAACTCAATCACCTGAACACACACAGACTTCTACATTTACAATCTCATGAGTTTATTAACATTACAGCAGTTTCACCGCCAATCAAATGCGAACCAGCTGCCAAACTCGGCTCACTCACAACAAACAAAGGATGCGTGGACCACCGGTTTCGCTGTCGAAAACCAACACATATGCGTTCAATATAAACCCATCCTTTTATGTTCCAACACTCATTTGCAGGTCATGCAAGCCTATAGTCACAAACAAAAGTAGCACCATGTGGTTACAGAGCATCCACTGCAAACAGCAGATCAAAAGACGACAGGAAAAGAAATCCTCTGAGTGTTTGTAGGAGGTCTGAGGGATGACTAGTGATGTTTGCATGGGGTCGGGCAACCAGACAGCCTATACGCTGCGCAGACAGGAAGGAGGCTTTATAAGGAGCATTGTAAATCATAGCAGTTCACTCTACCGCAGGAGGGAGGACGAGCGATGTGGGAGCGAGCTCGCGTTGCGTTCGCTGGTCAGATTTACTGCAGTTACCCTCCAGATTGTGCCATTATTCAATGGTCTGTCCACCAGATTACATTAGGCCTGGTCACAGCACCATGCATCAGATTTACTGCCCTATATATTCACCTATTATCCAGGGTGAAGAATAGCGAGTTCTGTTAATAATTGGATTAAGTGAATGTAGATAGGAATATAATTATCTAGTTTGTCAAAGTGGCAATGGGACTTTCAGAGACAATTGTAAGCCAATATTCCCCATCCTTTCATGATATTTCATCTCCAGAGATAACACTGTTGTAGAATAAAGTGTGGTTACATGTTTTCTACCCATAGTGCAGCACTTTCTGAAAGAGGGGACTGTTTTAGGTCCCGGAGACAGATAACTGCTCCTTTGGTAAACATTGCAGACAAGTGCTGGTGTTTGGCTTCGCAAGCTTGTTAAGTATCAAGTTCTGGGTTAATGTGTCCCATGGGAGGAGGGGAAAATCTTCACTAAGGTGCTCTCCATGACCTTTTTGAGCACATGCAACAGCCAATAGCTTGTGCGGTCTAGGTGAAAACACAGTCCTGTTATGACTGAGCTCTGGCTAAAGGTCAAGCTGGGTGTCATTCCCCGGAGAGATAGCTCTTTCACTCATTTTCAAGCTGACATATAAGCTGCACTGGATGAATAATGAATGTATAGTTTTAGGCATTTTTGTGGTGCTTATTGCTTCTGTATCTTCCAGACTGAGAGCCCATGCTCAAGGTTATCAGTCCTCTGGGCTCAGAGCCAGATCAAACCCAGCCTCCCCTCAAACATCTCTTTCTTTACCTTTGACTCCTCTGCACGGAATTGTTCATTTTGAACAAAAGTGTCTCTCCGGGCAGAGAGAAGAATGCTGCGAGGAGTGACTCCCTTTTTAATGATTAAACATTACTGAGTGCACCATTGTACTGCAAGTGTTTTAATTTCATTTTCACTCTTAATAAATCATTAACTCTATCACACATTCCTATCACGTTTTTCAGAAGCACCAGAAAGGTTTGGATATGAACTACTCAGCTCTAAGTGCATTTTTAGCGAGTTCAAAATTCCATTAAAAGAGATGCGTATTTTAAAAATCTTCTGATACGGCGAGTTGTTGTACATAACTTTCTGGCGTGACACCGGTTGGTTCAAGCAAAACAACTTTGTAACTAAGTTATAATTGGTTTGAATTTTCAGTTAGTTTTTATTTTATTTTAGTTTTGACTTTTTTATTTAATTTGAGTTTAGTTTTATTTCGTTTTCAGAGTATGTTCGCTAGTTTTAGTATAGTTTCAGTTTTTTAGATTCAGTTTGTTTTTGTTAGGGCCAGCTATAATGTCTCAGAAGTATGCACATACAAAATACATGGGTGGAGAATTGTTTAATAATGGCCATAATGTTTAATGTTTAATTTCCGTGCTACTTTAGTGAAGCAATTGCACAGCACCGTCTCCTGGAATGTCAAGTCCGTTCAATTTCTGTAGTTCAATGTCATGAGAGTTGACGGAAATTCATGCTGTCTCCTTTTTTTGATTGTGAAATATTATAGCTAAAATTAAAAAAACAAAAAACAAAACTAATGATTATACGTTAATTTGTATTAGATTTTTTACTCAGGCAATATCCTTTCAGTTTAGTTTTAGATTTTCTTAAAGGATATACTTTTTTATTTAGTTTCAGTTTACTAGAAATATTTTTCACTGATTATTTTTGTTTTAGTTTACTGTAATAACTCAACTTTGTAAAGGAATAGTCCAACATTTTGGGATGAACACTTATTTGCTCTCTTGAAAGTTACATAGGAGATTGATACTACTCTCATCCTACCATCCATGTGGTATCAATCTTATCTTCTAACTCTTGGCGAGGATGCTAACTACTCCTTTAACAGAAAGAAAGACAAACCGGAGGGTTCATTGTCACGCCGGGAGCATTGTATTTATGCCATGGGTTTGTGTAACAGCTGTTTTGTTTCCACAACACATCGAATATGCCCCGCTGTCTCCCATCGCTCTATCTGTTTGAAAGCTAAGCTGAAAAACAGGTGCCACTGGACAGTGGGAGAGTGTTGGGAGCCACGCCTTCCTCCTCAGGCTATACATTCCTACACTTAGCACGAACTAGAGACCTGAGGAACAGCGAGACCTTGTGTGGGTCCCAAACCCCTGCTGCATTTCCTTCCTGCTGCCACACATACATACACCAAACAGTCAAAGAGCACGCACATGTGGATGCTGACATACGGCCCCCGCACGCAGATGAACAAATGTGAACATATACACACACACATGAATAGATGAAGATTGAACAGGGAAAAGAAATGTTCAGCAGCCTGGAGAAGTCATAAAACACAATTTTCACATGCAGGGATATGGTATGGAGCGGTATCGTATAACATCAGACCAGTTGTCGCATATTGGATATAGTGTATAGTACGAACATACAGTATAACATATGTGCTCCAATGAGGGCTGTGGTAATGGCAATTCCATCCAGTTGCTATAACATCAAGTTGAATCCCAAGATTTGTTTAAAACATGAGTGTGTAACTCATGAAATACAAGAGCTTGATGATTGAAATAAATTTTTTGAATAGTGTATCATCCCTCCCTTCATACCAAAACTGATTGGTAGATAAGCCGGCGTCAGTTGTTTCCCTGCTGTTGTGGACATTTGTTCGGAGAGATATGGCTAATACGAGTGTCCCCGCACAGTGGACTGTCCTATAGTTATACAATATTCACTGCGATGACATTCTGTGGAAACAGAGGCTGAGAGTTGACTGGATTATTCAGGCAAAAGCTTGGCATGCGAAACAAAACGACATATTATTAGATTTTGCTCATGTATTATTTATATTTTGGCCTAAAATTAGATTTCATTTGTGCCAGACAAAATGACAGCAGAAAAATGTGGAGTTCATTGTCTTTTGTTTCCAAAAGTTCACTTGATATTCTGCAATTTTAGCCAAGTGCCAAGGAAAAGTATGTAAGCTGCATATTATTGGTGTCACCGTGTACATGTGCAGCATGCGTCTGCATAAATGTGCATTATGTTTCTGTGGTAAATTCACGGTTTTAGTGGACAGGGCCACGTAGATCATGTTTTATTCCTGTGAAAGGTCATCTGAGCCCAGCGAGAATCCTGGCTGGACTTTAAAACAGACCACACTGTCTTCCTCCACAGACGCTACCACCGCGCAGAACATACTGGCTTCATAGCAACTCCCAGCTCCATGGCAACGGCCGGCTCTGTCGTCGCCGTGCAGCGAGGACTCGGGGTGAGAGCGTGCTGTGTTTCATATTCAACCAATGTCCTGCTCTGTATGTTATGAATGCGGATTGATATTCATGGAAATTCAACACGAGCCTGACATCTAGTTACTTTGAGGACACTGGTGGCTTTTTTTTATTATCTTGTTTATTTTCATGTTCACAAGACTGTTTCTGTGGTTCTCACATTGGTTTCTTCTTCAGTCTATTCCAACCCACTGCCTGAAGACTTTACACAAAGCCTATTGAGTAACCAGAGATAAGTGTAATGGGACCATTATGGGACATACTGATGCACTCAGTCTTTACATTTGCTCTGCTCTACAATAGCCAGTCCATTTCTATTATCACACATTCACATCAGGAACTCCGCATAGCACCCCACTCACCCACCCCGTCCCATCAGCCCTCAAAGGATGCCTTGAGAGGACTCTCTGGAGCCATTCGGGATATACGACAAACCACAAAGTTGAGCGGGAAGATGTTATAAGTATGTAGGCTTAACTACCTCAATTAAATGGATATTATGAAGCAGAAAGAAAAGCATACGAGAAGGGGAATAAGGGGGGGAATTCTGTATTTTTGGTGGGTTTGATGAGGAAAAAAAAAAAGGAAACTGGGAGATAAACTGCAAATTACATTCCATGTGTGTTGAGTGGGTTAACACTGGAGGGTTGTAGAGCAGAGGACTCTGGGGGCAGCAGCAACTGCATTCGGGTCTTTGTCCTCATGGTTCACAGAGACTGGTGTAGGCTTACAGTCGGGTCTGGGGAATACACATTTAAAGGCCGGAACTCATTTTTTTTCTCTACTGTAACCCTGGGCAGGGACTGAAAGTGAACTCACTGCTCTTGCAAAAAAAAGTTATCAGATACAGCTTTTTGTACATTTTAAATTTGCATTTCTAAGCAACTCTTGTATGAGTACAGAGACTGCCATAATGGTGATTAACAGTTGGCTGTCAGCGCAATTACACACCTTATTAGGGGTGGGAATAAGCAGAGGCCCCACAATACTATACTAACACGATACAATATCATCACAATACTATTATCATGATACGATATTATGACGATACAATATTATCACAATACGATTTCGTCACGATACGATATTATGACGATACTTAAATCACGATACCATCTTATTGCGATTTTAAACATTTTGTGATATATTGCAATTTATTACCTTTTTCCAACTGCAAATTATGCAGTTTGATCATTTCATATCACTATAACGATATATATCTCAAAATAACTTGTTTTCTGCTAATTCAATAAATAGACTATATTTTATATAACATAACATTTTATATTGTTTTGACAATATATATCGTCATATTGCCCAGAATATGACCAGACCTAGTCTGGGTAATATACATAGGCCTACATGTATAAAACCTTCATACAATATTACAGTATATTTGCGCAATGCCTCCATTAACATCCTCATCTTTTTCTATTTTTATATTTAAGCTTAGTATAAAAAAACAAAAACGTATCTAACTAATCAACAATTAAATGAGTTATTAATAAATTCCTTTCAGTATTTTCCCTTTTGGAGCATCAAAAAACAGCCATTAGTTCCAAATAGGGGTGGCTTTTTTCAACTGCAAAATATGTAGTTTGTCAACATCTGTTTTATCTAATAAGATACAGTTTTCACTCCGTTCATCTCAGAGTTTCCGTTTACATATCTGTGAGGTCAGAGGTCAAGGGACTGCTTTGAAAATGGCCATGCCAGTTTTTTCTTGCCAAAATGTAGCGCAACTTTGGAGCGTTACTTAGCCTCCCGCTACAATCTCTGAAAGACAGAATAGCGGCCGGATGTTAAGAGGTTGATATAGTTTATATCATAAAAGGTCGATACTTTACCTCCATGTGTTGATACAATATTGCCACGCAAAATATTGCAATACTGTGCTGTGTCCCCCACCCCTACCCTAAACTGTGCTCTTCTTTATGGCAGAAAAAGATACACTCATTCAAGAGTGTATCTTTTTCTGCCATAAAGAAGAGCGCAGTTTGTCAGTATCAGCTGTCACTTTTCCAGAGTGACAATTTTCAGATGTCAAAGGGTTGTGTCTAAGACCCAGAGGGGTTAAGGATCAGGTGCACTCCAGCCCTTTCGCATGGAAAATGATCACATAGACGGGGGGAGGTCAGATTGCTTGTCTCTTGTCATATGGTTGCTTTAAATTCCTCTCTGCTAACGTCTCTCTCAGGACGTTTGTTTTGTGTCTAGTCAGGGCGGTCAATCGCATGGATCTGTTCTGCGTCCGCGCCGTACCAGATGCATGTCTTTGATAAGGCAACAACAGGATGTTGACACTGTATACACTGGCATGTTGTGCGCTCACCTTTGGGCTGAAAAGCATTTCACTCGCTAGACAGTATGCAAACACAAAGTTTAAGCCTGGATTAACTCTGGAAACATGTTAGATTCCACATGTACGGGCCAGGGTTGTTAATGTGACAGACGAAGATTATGAGCGTTGCATTACAATCTTTGGAATGCACCTTAACCTGTTGAATGTGATGCGTTCCATCTCTGTTTTGTTACATACATACATACATACTTTTTGTTTCCTGGAATCAAAAGGGAAGTGACATGTGGTTTAGAAGTGTGATATTGTGGTTTCACTATCTGACACAGAGCACGTACACAGACCTGTGAACAACTGATCAGATTGTAGTAAAGAACATTAACACATCTAAATACAGGCAGTGTTTCTTTCGCAGTTGGCCTGTTGAATGTGCACAGTGAACTACATTCCCCATAGAGCATTATTTCACTGGGGAATGGAAGAGAGATTACCTCTGGGTGAGAGAAACTCCTGGAGCGTGAGGAGGAGATGCAGAGTGGGAGCTCTGCTCATCAATTAGAGGAGGTCAGCGGTGCCAGATGTAAGCCAGGAGTCGGCCAATAAAGCAGATACGTTGAAAGATCGCACATTGCTGCAAAGATACAAGCAAACAGGGAGGAGACGGAGCTGCAGCTGGTCTCTCGACACCAGGGGGTTCCTTAGAGAGAAAGCGGGTGGAGGGGGATCCATGGAAAAGGAAAGGATGCTTTAAAAAACTCTGGCCTGTTCTGTGAACTCTCTAAGGGGATTAAGGGTTTAATGAATTGCCCATTGGAAGCCATGAGTTTGAGCGATAGGCAGCGGAGCGAGGCAGGGGGTGGCTGTCACAAGAGTGCTCATGTGAGGGCGGGCCATGCGGCTATTCGTTGGCTTGGAGGAGTTTTGACAGGAGGTCTGACTCTCATAATATAGTCCCTCCTACAACAAAAAAGTCCTATGCTGAGCTAATGCAATTACATACATTTGATTTATACATTTAGCCAGCTTGAAAAGGCTTTTGCATGCTCTTTCTTGCAGTGCAGAAACTTCAACCGACACAATCATTTCAGAAACATTAATGCTTGTTGAGAGAGCATTTTTACTAACTTACATGTAGGCTAATATCTAATGCGCATTTTAGAAGTAGGTGTGCTGGAAAAAATTGATACAGCATAGCATCGCGATATTTTGCGTAGAATATTAACTATTGGCATGGCCATTTTCGAAAGGTCCATTGACCTCTGACCTCAAGCAATGTGAATGAAAACCCTGAGATGAACAGAGTGAAAACTGTATCTTATTAGATAAAACAGATGTTGACAAACTACATAGTTTGCAGTTGAAAAAAGGAACTAGATCGCAATATATCTTATTGCAATACTCAGCATATTGCAAAATGTTTAAAATTGCAATAAGATCGTATCATGACTTAAGTATCGTGATAATATCGTATCATGGGGCCTCTGGTGATTCCCACCCCTATTTGGTACTAATGGCTGTTTTTTGATGCTCCAAAAGGGAAAAATACTGAAAGGAATTTATTAATAACTCATTTAATTGTTGATTAGTTAGATACGTTTTTTTTTTATTATACTAAACTTAAATAAAAATAAAAGATGAGGATGTTAATGGAGGCATTGCTCAAATATACTGTAATATTGTATGAAGGTTTTATACATATGTATAGGCCTATGTATATTACCCAGGCTAGGTCTGGTCATATTCTGAGCAATATTACGATATATATTGTCAAAACAATATAAAATGTTATGTTATATAAAATATAGTCTATTTATTGAATTAGCAGAAAACAAGTTATTTTGAGATATATATATCGTTATCGAGATATGAAATGGTCTATATCATGATACAATATTTTGGCCATATCTCCCATGCACTGGTACAGACACAAGGTTATTTTCAATAACTTGTGCAAAACTAGGCTTTGATGATAGATAGATAGATAGATAGATAGATAGATAGATAGATAGATAGATAGATAGATAGATAGATAGATAGATAGATATATAGTAACTTTATTAATCCCGTGGGAAATTCAAGTTTCCAGCATCACAGTTCCATAGTGCAAAACATGTTAGTAAAAAGGCAGTAAAAAAGTTAGTAGTGCAAAGTACAAAGTACAAAAAAATATATAATAAATATATAATACTAGATATAAAAATACAAGGAGATGAAGAAGAAAACTGTTAAGACTGAATATAGTGCAGGGTAACAACTGTGATACACGACTATTAAAAAAGTGAATATAGTGCAGAAGAGACTGTTAAAAGTGTTAAAAGTGATACTTTTTTTTTTTTAAAAGTGCAATTGAAACGTTTATTATAGGCAGGCTCAACAGGTGGAAAGCAAAAAAAGCTGTTGTGCGTGTGTGAAAGAGAGAAACCGAGACAAGGCGAGAGACTGAGGTTTCACACATCTAACCATTCACTCTGCAGTTTGTGAATGTACTGAGTGAGTGCACTTGTTTCAGAAGGGTGTGGAGGGCAGAGAGGAAGGAAGGGAGGGCAGCAGAGAGAGAGAGAGAGAGAGAGAGAGAGAGAGAGAGAGAGAGAGAGAGCGAGAGAGCGAGAGACCGACACCTAGTAGGCAGTAGAAGAACAGTGAGGTGGGTGGACAGCCGGCTCTCAATGGGCAGGTCTCTGTGAAGCGCAGCCTACCTGTTGGAGCTCTGATCGTGGATCTGCAGGACAAACCAACTGATGCGCTTGCGGATCCATTGAACAGTCCAAACATGTCTCCCAGCCTGCTGCTGCTGTGCGCTGCTGTTCTGACTGTGTACCACGGGACGCGAACTTGCAGTGGATTTAACATAGATGAACGCTTTCCTGTGATCAAACAGGGGAAAACCAAAGGGAGCTTCTTTGGATTCTCAGTAGCTCTGCATGAACAGACGGAGGGCTCCAGAAAGTACCTGTAAGTTATCACCTGTGTGCATGTATAAAAGAAAATGCTCTACTTCTTTTTCTCTTTTTTGAGGTTAAAATACGCAGAATGCGCACCTGTGTTTAGACCAGGTGGCGGAGTGAAAAAAACAACCATTGTTTGTGCGTGTAAGAGAAGCTTATTGTGCTCATTTAATGCACAAAACCCACAGAGTATATTGCGTTTAACACCTGTGGTTTATCAACTGCGCTGACTTGTTAAACGGTTTCCTCCGCATCACACACTTCCCCTTTCTTTTTTTACGCGTAAAGTAGTTCCTCTCAAAGGAAATCACCTGTGAAAAGGCAGCGGAGCGGTTTAAATATGTCCAACTGCAGCCTATTTATGCCTTTAGACATTTTTTAGACGAACTGTGCCATGTTTGATGAAAGATTTGATGAAAGTCTTGTAATATTGGAGGGGGGAAGTTGGTAACCTGGGTCAGAAAAAAATATGTCTTGAATTTCAGTCTGGAATCTGAGATATGTGGATGAATATCTTCACCACACAGATTCTCCATTTCATTTATTTTTTTTTGTCATAGAAGTGGAAAAAAAAACAATCATCCAATTATTGCAGGTGCCAAACTTTGACTCAAGCCTATGGTTGAAAATGCATAATTGACCAAATTAATGCCATAATTCCTTCTTTCAGAGGAATTTGTAGCCTATACTGTAGCTGCAGGTGAAACAGCTGGGATCTTGCAATACACAAGCTGAGGTGTCTGTTAAGGTCACAACATGTGGTAAAATTAAGTGGTGTTTTAGAAAAAAAAGTAATTTCAGATCAGTTTATGAGTTCCCTTATTTGTCACTTGTGTGTTGACTTCTATCCATTATGGAAAGCCGTGACATAGCCTGCTCCACTTTCTTTCCACCTATCCCGGGGCTATTACATTCAGCTGAGACTCAAGAGGGTTTGTGTTTCGCAATAAAGGTGTTCATTGGGCTGTAACACTTGTAGGTTGTTATTACAAAGACATGAATGTGCTCACGTGGAGTTAACACTGTTTGGGAGGATTTACATGAATGTTTTTTTGTTTTAGGAATAGTTGATGTTCAAGGACAAGAATGTGTGTGTGTGACACATTGTTCCTATATGCAGCTTCTTTTAATGAAAGATCCCCAAACTGCATCATTGTTTAGTGTAGGATTTCCCTTCGACCAATTATACAGTTGCCCCCTCATCCTTCCGCATTCATGATCACACAGCGTGTCCATAACTTGCTGTTATCTGTGTCCTCGTTCTGCTTTGAAGGGGTAATACAGGAAGAAAATTGCAAACCGGGGCTCATTTCCTCTGTGTCGTCAGCAGCGAAGTGAGTCTGAATGTGAGGTTTATCAGCCTAATCTCTGCAGAAATTTCCCCCTAATTTATAGAATGGATAGCAGTGTCCAGCTGACACTTGATCGATGTGCCATCTTGGCCCTGTCCCCAGAGGGATGGAGTCACTGTCCGCAGACAGTAACCCAAGAAGGGGACCACATGGCGTTGGTAAAGAGGCTGGAGGCCTACGGGGACAAGGAAGATGTAAAAAGTCTCATCAGTACGCTGCTAGCTAAGAGATTTAAAGTAATTTGTTGCTACATTGCAGCTTTTAATTTGGTGATTAAGGATTGATTTCAGGGATAAATGCTGCACACATGCCTCTAGGTCAAGTTTAAAGGAATAGTGCAATGCATTTTGGGAAGTACTTTCTTGCCTCGAGTTATGAGAAGATCAATCCCTCTCTGTGCGGTGAATATGAAGCTACACCCAACAGCCGCTTAGCTTAGTTTAGCATAGCATAAAGACTGGAAACGGGGAACAGTTAGCTGCCCCTGTGGAACAATAACAAAATTCACCCACCAGCATCTATAATGCTGCGCTCCATTCAACTCGGAACTGGAAAATGTCCGACCTCCTACTATAAAAAGTACAATGCAACACCACTCGAAGTCCGAGTTCCTACTTGTAAACTCGGGGCAAATCCATCTCTCCCGACTTCACGAAGAAGCAGTTGTTTGACTTAACACAACAGTGGAAGCGCACATTGTAAATGGTAAACCATCAACTAAAAAGGCAACGTAAAGTATATTCGCCTTGCCAAGGAGACATCAGTTTGTCTTGTTTTTTCTTTACGTTTGGCATCGTGCACCTGGAATGCTTGGCGGTCGACCTCCGACTTTGACTTGAACGCAGCATAACTCCCACCAACACAGTATACCTTCAGACAGAGCTAGACTGGCTGTTTCCAGTCTCTATGCTAAGCTAACCTATACGACTGCTAACGGTAGCTTCGTATTTAGCATTCAGACACGAGTGTGTGGTATCTATCTTCTCATCTATCTCTCGGCAAGAAAGTGAATATGCGTATTTCCTAAAATGTCGAACTGTTCCTTTAAATATGAGGAAACTTACAGACCACTAGTGTCATGTTCTCTTGTCGTCTCTGCTGACCAAAAATGATGCCGACGATGTCAGCAATTAAGTACATAGCTGCTGTATTTGCTCATGTTGTGATTGGTGCCTTATGTCAGCGAGGTCTATTTCTGAATTCTAAGAAGTGAGACTCTATAAAATATCACAAAAAACTGCCACTCTCATTGTGACTGTAACCTGTAACTCCACAGGAGAGTGTTGACCTACATACCTGCAACCACAATCTCACTTGAATTTCTCAAGATTCTTTTTTTGTTGCAAAGTGTAGTATATACATTTCTTACAACCGTGTCTCCTATTTCAACAGCCCATTTGTAATCTGGGGAGCCCCCGCTGTTGAGTAAAGACAGTCCTCCAGTACTCAGACCTATAGTTGTGTGCAGACTCTGTGATTCTGCAAAGAAAGACACATCACAATGTGCTGGTGGTGTGTCCCATGTTTGACTAGGGCTGGTTTTACAGTGCTGTCTGTTTCCTCTGTGTCGTCTGGCTTCTTTTGTGGCCCCAGATCTGCCTCACTGCACCACAGAGCTGTTTTGTCACATGTTTTTCCTCAGTATCGGAACGAGATAGAGTGTGCCTATTTGAAAAATGCGAGAACTCTAAGCCAGTCGTGACTTGTACGATGTTTTAAAGTGAACATAGCATGAGTCAAACAGACTCCAGAATAAAAGCCAAGACAGTCCACTCCCAGCTCTGCAATAAAGCGAGTGCAATAAAGTTTTCCCTTAACCTCTTAAGATGTCGGCTATTATCTAATTAGTCTGAATCTAGCAGTGTATTTTGGCTCAGCTGAAGCAGTTTAAAAAAAGTTTTGAATTGAGGGGGGTATGTGACCAATTAGAGTAGGCTACCATTGCTTCTTTTTGGGAAAAGGCTGCACCTGAATGATCTAAAAGCTACCTGAGGCCAATTTGTACGGAGTATTCACTCCCCCCTTCTCTTTGAATCACCCATTTAGGGTCTCTGAGAGATTTCTTTCCTGAGAGGGCTTTTTTTGTTCTCTGTTGTAGCGGGGAGGAGGGACTGGGCAGTCAGCTGGCCACCTATTGGCTCTTCCAGTCCCCTGACCCCGTGGTATGCCTGGAATGTATTACCCCGCTCTGCACAGTCACAACCTGCCAGGTTTCAGGTTGAGACAAGACAGGAGTGAGTGATTCTGGGGACTATTGGGGGGAACACACACACAAATCCTCCAGGATGTGAAATCCTTCTGCTCATCCTGCCTTAATTTTATGGGTGGGAACCTCCGCGACCCGAGAGGAAGAATTTAATTCCTCTGACTGATGAATATTTAATCAGAGTTGAAGTGCCTTCGCCTTTCCAGCTCATCTCTGTCTGACTGCGGTGGCCCGGGGCCATGAAAGTCAGCCATTTAATTTGACGGGGCCTTCCCCTTTCTGCTGCGAGGTACAGATTAAACTGGCCGACATGCTGTAAGGTTTATACACACTGTCTGATGTTTGGTTTGAACATGACACAAGTACATACTTTTCTTCAAACCTCCTAGATTTTGACGGAATTAAACATTCCTAAATCAATTTTTGCAAAGTTAATGAGATGCAGCAGATGATCGTGGTGTGTTGTGCAGAACCTGCATAGTCATCCTCTAGTTTTAAACTTCAGCTTTAGTCTGTTAAAGACACACATTTTGCTGAAAGACATTTAAGTGCATGCAAAACCTGTCTTGAATATTGAAAAATCCCCCAATGTTATAATGGACTCGCACAGGTGTAATACTCAAAAGGTCGATTTTTGGATATAGTATCACTTAAAACTGAATATGCCCCCATGTGTTATATGACATGCTGTAGCTCTGGGTAATGTAAGTGATGCAGGTGTCCAACCTGGCTGTGATCCAACATTCCCCCCTCATAGAAATGCTAGTGGTCTTTGTCTCTGAAGTGGGCCTATCAGAGCACTATAGTGTCATGCCACAGTGAAACATTTTCCAAATAACAATCCTGTGTTGTCCATCAGACCCTCATACATGCATTACATGATGAGAGCCAGCTGGAGGTTGTTCCTGGTGTGTCCCTGTGAGAAGGAGGTCATAGCATCTGAAAGAATGTGCTATAGACATGCACTTAACTTTATTTTATGTCTTTTAAAGATGTACCCGTAACTAACTAGAGTTGATTAAAAACATGATACTGTTTTCACTATGTTAAAGCAGTGAGCTACATGAAATATTATTACTACTAGCGTTTTTGATCCTTCGATGTCGGCTCTTCCTATCATTGTGAAGCAGAAAGCGTTGGATTGTTCATCCACTAATAGGGAACGTGAGCTGGGTTTAGACCATCATGAGACAGATTAGTTTTACCCTAGTGATGATGTGTTGTTGCAATAGTAATTCTTCGCCACTGTGGAGGGAAGACAGACTTTGGTCATATCGGGTCAGCGCAAGTCAGATAGAGGCATTTCCGTTTGCATTTGATCTCATTTGTCTCTTATCTAATCTAATATATTTATATATTTGTGTTTGTTTGTATATATAATATTAATATGAATGGCTAGACCTTCCTTAGTCACATGATAGATATAATGATGATGTTAATACATTTAGTTTTTGTAGCATTGTATTACATATATATTGATGCTCCAGTAAAAAACATTGTATTAAATAGAAAGAACACTGATTCAGATATTTTGGTACAAATATTTTTACCCCTTCTGATAAGGCAGTCTGTTTTTTTTTCATTTCATGGCTTTTATTGTTCGATACCTTTTTCTAATAAGATGTCCTTCACACAGGGTTTATAAGTTAATGGCTTGATTGATGGTTAATAAATCATTAACTAATAGATATGTTATAAGCCACAACTTTTGGGTTGCCAGGTTGTAAAAACTCACTTTGATAAGTTAGACCATTTGACCGCTTATTTAAAACAAAATATGTGATTAGGACAATCGGCCAAAATATATTATTAACAGCTTATTAACACTGCAAAAGTTTATTATTAAAACCCCTTTATTAAAGACTTATTGACATTTTCAACTGCAGACATGATGGCTTATTAGAAAGAGAGAAACCCACGAGCACCTGCCTATATGAGTTTTTACAACATGGCAACCCAAATTTTGTTCTAATGGCTTATAACTGATCAATGAAGCATTGGTGATGATATATTAACTTTTAATTAGTCACAGCTTATAAACCCATAATAAAGGGTTCCTTATTTAAAAGTGGTAGCGTACCCAACAATTAAAAACCATGAAAACCAGAAAATGTGTGATGGGTGTGTTTGTAGATTGTAAGTTATACAAAGTTTTAAGTTCTAATTTATTGGAGTCTGAGTCAAACCACTGCAACTGTAAAAGGCCAAGTGTGTCCATAGTGACTGGCCCCAATCTTTATGGTATTTATTGGCTGTATCCAATCAGTTGGTAATGGCATGGGCTGCATTTTGTGTAACAGCAGAATGAATGACGGCTTCTAATAACACGTTGAAATGGATCCCAGCGGGACGTCGGGCCTCCTGCTAATCTCCACAGAGGAGATTCTCTACGGTGGGGCTTTCATTGGAAATACCTGCCGTGAAGACTGCTCCTATCTTAACAAAACTGTAAGAGATCCCCCTTTTCTGCCCTGCTTGTACAAACGCCCTGAAACAGCATGGAAAAGAAGCTGGCGTGGCTGGCCTCGGGGCTAATGAAGGATACCTGCAGCTAGAAAAACTATATGCTTCAATACCTTTCCCTCTTCATGCCATTTTTCATCTTTGAAAGGGAAATGATCCTGAAGTATAGGTTTACACTTGGTATGTGGAAGTCAGTGAACGCAGCAACTCGTCTGTTCTTAACAATACAGAATGTGCTGAAAATATGTTATAAAATGGCCCCTCTTATATTTTGTAAAATAATAGAATTAAAATGTATTATAGATAAAGAAATACCTGCTCCTGTGGTGTTTTGTGGGCGTTTTTCAAGCCTCAACAGGTAAGAAGGGATGTTTCATGCTCACACCTGCACTGCTTTTATATACGATGAGTAATATCTGAGTGAAAACTTGTCAGTATGCAGGCACGCTAACAGTGTTGCTGTCTGCGCCATTCCAGCTGTGAGGTAGTCCACCTGTAAATCTCCAACTCTCCCACCCCCTTTGCATACAGCTGGGGTCAAAATGTTAATGGAAATGCTGTTACTGATACTGCGAGTCTCTTGTGAATTCCGCTGTGGCTGCATGATGTGTCTGGAAACATGTTTCCAGGCTCAGTCCAGTTGTGAGAGTCCTGTTTGTGCATACATTTGTGTATTTCTCCCTGTCAGTTTGGTAGATTTGAATGTGTTTGTGTGTGTGTTAATCGTGTGTAGCAGCGCTGTGCTGTCTGCATCTGGAGCAGCGGGGGTCGCCTGCCTGACATCATTCATCCTTCGACACCAGACTGTGGGTGGGCATAGTTATAGCAGAACCAACCTGCAGACATAAGCCAAAATAACATTGTCCTTGTCAGACAAGGTTTTACTCGTTGCTAATGAAAAGTGAGTTAGTTTATTATCAGGGGGATGACCTGCCATGTTTAATTTGTCACACCGGGTCTAAATGAGTTTGCTCTCTTGTTACTGTTTCACCAGTGGCAGATGGTGGTCTTCAAACAGGATGTTTGTCCAGCTGAGATTAGACTGGTGTATGTGGGTGTGTGTGTGGAACGCAGATGCAGACTGATATTTTATTTTATTTAACACTATTCAATTGTTCCATTCCTCCTTTAATCAACAGTAATGTATGCGTTGCATTTAATTTCCCCTCTTGACTAAATTACCATTCATCACAATGATGCCAGGATTTTTCACCTCAACTGTTTTTTAATTCTTATGCATACTAAGCATCTAAGCCATTTTTCTCTATCTATCTATCTATCTATCTATCTATCTATCTATCTATCTATCTATCTATCTATCTATCTATCTATCTATCTATCTATATTAATTAGTTCATTCATTCATTCATTCGTTCACAGGTGCTAATGAAAAGATAATACAATAAAAAAGGAGATAGTGCAATATAAATATTAAAAATATAAAAGATTATACAATATAAAAATGCAATATGTATATTGATGAGATGACAGTTTTGCCAGATCAGATCTTTAAAGTTTTTAAGTGAAATTATTGTCATACTTTCGCTTTTTTTTAATTATTATTTATTTATTTAATTTTTTTATTGTGTGTTTTTTTTATGTTGGTTTTGTTTCATTTCTGTTGTCCTTCCATGTTTGGCACAACTCTTTGTTTATGTTTCTTTTTTGTTTTGTGAGGAAGAAATTGTTGACAGATATAATTCAATTTCTTTCATAAATACAAAGAAATTAGGCTTTTTTTGGGGTAAATTTACACTTGTGAATGTGGAACTTCGCGAGAATTAAAATTAAATTAATAAAATAAAATGCATTACTGTCTTTGTCACTGTAATCATAGCAGCCAAATATAATATTTCTATAGTACAGTTAAAAATCTGAGAAAATGTTAACAAGTATAAAATGATTGACATCTTTCCACAATTCACAATTCAATGTATATTTACAGTACCAGTATAAATGAGAGCAAGTTTCTAGTGTCTAAAAATAGTAATCAGAGTATTTTTATGTCGTAGACGACACTGGCCTCTTAAACATCTAACGTTACCATCAACAGCTACAGGACTGATAGTTTGCACACTGACAATATTTGCACTATCTGTTTATATCATGTTTATTTTTGTTTATAGTTTATATTGTATATTGGTAGAATTTCAATTTATTTTAATTCTTATTTTATTCTAACGTCTTTATCTATTCTTTTGTTATTATAGTGCTTATTTGCACCAACAAAACCAAAGCAAATTCCTAGTGTATACCTCTTACACCTGGCAATAAACACGACTCTGATTCTGATACACTGTTGTGCTAATATAAAAGCCACACTGTTGTATATATTCCCTCCTAAAGGACAGTAGATCTAGGATGTATATCATTTTGTGTGCTGGTGGTTGTAAAGGTTAGGTTTTTGTGGTTGAATGTTGTTGTTCGGGCTGGTTTATAGTTCCATGTTATTGTTTATCTACATTTTATTTTACTTTTATGTATCATGCAGTGATCCTACTTATTTCAGTGGTCAAAATGCATCATTCTAAGCAAACTGTGACTAAAAAAACTATAAAATGTGTTGTAGAAGATGAAGACTTTGGCCTCATGTACATTTGCCATTTTGTGTTATCAATATTGGAAAATATTCATATTAATATCTTGTAATTAAAGGGACTGTTTGTAACTTCTTACACGTATAAATCAATCCGGGTCGGTGTCCCATGCGCGCTCGCGTGTGGCTGCGCTGTTCAGACTCAGACTCGAAAACAAACTACACGGAAGCACCAAAACCGCTCACTGTTTTGACGGATGCTTGCTCACATTCAGGTAACGGGTGCACACGGGCGAGCGCGAGCAACAGGACGCTGACTTTCATTGACTTAACGGCCACAGGTGTCGCTGTTAACAAGCATTTCTGATTCTTACAAACAGTCCCTTTAGAAAAACAGGAAAAATGTGAAAATACTGAGATGCACAGGTGCTGTGATGGCAGGTCTGTTTTTCCACTTGCAGCAGGTTGATGTATCATTGTTTGTCCAGAGAGGACTCATCTGTTAGCCATGTCCTGTACGTGCAGACGCACACAGTCAGTGTGTTAACAACTAGGCGTGCTTACTGTGAATAGTCTGATAGCAATGTACGTGCTCCTCCCACCTAATGCTTTGTGAAAGTGTTTCCTGAAAGTACAAAGAACTGGATTTATCCGAGTGCTATTGTAATACAGTGAAACCACACGCACACATCATGTGACTTCATGTCCTTTTATAGACAGTACAGTTATAGCTGGCCACACTGTAACACACCATGTCTATCATATCAGCCGTCCTGTCGTCTTTCAGTGAAGTCATTACATCGTTACAAGAGCTTAAAAAGATCTCAGCCCCGGTCTGCTCTTGTCCTCATGCTTAATTCAATCTGCAAATTGAGTCGGTCCATTCAATATTATCTCCATTTATTTGCTTAGTGGGTCTGAGTGGAATCGATATGAGTTGCCTGTAGTGTAGTAGCTTTTATGCCATCCTGAAAAAGGGTGCAGTATAGGTGTGTATGTGTGTGTTCTTGTAATGGATTTAGGATTAAGGGTGAGGATTAATAGCATTTTGTGCGCCTGTTCCTTGTTTGTACTTGTTTGGCAATTTGTTGACCTGCCATGTGCCACAGTGTAGAACAGAGAGTGTCAATGCAATTCAGTGGTACGCTGGTGGTGAGTGTGGTTTGTGCTGTCTTGGACCAGGTCCCCCACGTATGATATTTTCGTGATTTAAGATGGTGGAGGCACATCTAGGCACACCTCTTTTACTCATATTTTGCTTGTTTGGTTCACCTTTATTCTTCAGCAACCAGACGTAATCTGATTTTCCTACTATGGCAGTGATGCCAGTAAGGTAAAGACTGATCTGTATTCCACCAACATTTGTCATCTACAACCGCTTGCACATATGATAGTCTCCTCTTTCAGCTGATTAACCCCCCTTTACAGCCATTTGAAGGCAACAGGTGTGTGTTTCATCTTTAATTTGAGTGCTGTGAACATGCACTCCAGTTCCACATGTTACCTGAACTGAATCCTGCACAGGCAGCACCAGCCTGTTGCAAAATAACGGACCAACTTTTGTTGTCATGTGCACAATCGGATGATTTCACAATCTGCCAGTTTATGCAGCGAAAATGTATCAGGAGTGTTGGCGATGGCGACATCATTGACCCTCACAGTTATGAACCTTCTCAGCACTGTTCATTTCCACTAATCCCCCCTCTGTATCCTCATCCAACAACACCTTGTTACCAGGGGCAACATCTGCGTGTGTCTACTTGCTTCTTCTTCCTGACGCATCACATTTTTAATAGCCGGAGAGGTAGACCTGTGGCTGTGCCTTGATTCACAAAATTATCATCCGTACAATTTGTATACTGTGCCATACAGTATTGTAGAAGGAGTGAAATTGGTAGACTTTTATGAAAAAAACACTAATTATGACTTCTTCTGTCATGTATATATTGCATATCTTTGTTATTACTTCTTAAAAGAGTTGCATGGCTGATAGTGAAAACCAGGCCCTGAGGCTCTCTAACATGCTCACGCTTTGTTCTTTTTCTTTGCCCTGAGGGCCACAGCCACACCCTGTGACAAACAGGTTGCCCTGAGCCTTATCTGGAGAGGTGATCCATCACCTGTGTAGAGCTGACACACTCAATCACACTCACAGCAGCTATAATACTCGGTCTCTTTGTCACCCACTTTCTCTCACTTATCCATTTTAAAATATTTATACCTGTTGACATTTAAGGCGAGGGCCAGCAGGGTGAAAAGTTGTGTGCCAGTTCTAGACATATATCGTGTCTCATCATACTCCTGTTCAGACTGGGCTCAGATGAAGATAAATGTACTCTAAATGAGACATTTTTCTCTTCTGTAAACACAACTGACTAGCCCTGTGCGTTGTCTCTTCTTGTTAGTCTTGCAGAAGCCTGTGAAATAGAGAGAAAAATGTCATCCAAAAAGGGTTTAGTCATCTTTAATTAAGTTGGGTTTCAGTGCTGTTGATGTTATTCTGAGTCAGGAGCAGTCAGGTGGGGGATGAGAGACTATAGCTTAGTTTTAATTAACTACCAGAGAGCTACATGTGTTGTGTCGAGTGTCTTATAGACAGATGTCTGTTTACCAAACTGACAAAGCCGTGTGGTGTTTTCTCTTTCTCTCTCTTGTGAGACAAGGAGCGATCACCCTTTTTTGCTCTCCTCCCTTCCATCACTCCCCCGCTTTTTCAACACCTCCTCCCCCTCCTTTGTTTTTTGGTGCTGTCAGGAGCTGTGGTGGGATGTGGTAATTAAGGTGACTAGATCAGTTGACCTCTTGTTTGTTTAACTAAACACCACTGATGTGAATATGCAGTATACAATAGTTCATCAAACTCCCTTCTTCTGGGAATTTCTAAACTATCGGTGTCAAGAATGCAGGCCGCGCTCACCTTGGCTGGGCGTGTTCGCCACAGTAAATGTTTGGTCTAGCCAGCCTTTCCGATCACTTGCGAGGCAGAGAGGGGGCGAATTTCAACATGTCCTGAGAGTAGGAATGTAGCTGCACGTTGGTTGCCCCCCCCTTCCCTTCTCTGTGGGCCTTTGACAGCCTGTTTATGAGGAGGTGATGAGCAGGGAGGGATATAGGAGGAGAGCACACAGGACAGGATGGGAGATGTGTTGTCAACGCTTTGTAACTCGAGTTTTGGTGATTTTTACGTACGAGTTAAGAAGACTTAGGAAATCCTTTATAATCCCTTCACTTCAACTGACAAACTTGAGGTCATCAATTTGAAAAACTGCTTTTTTTTGGTTGACATTTGGAGATGTTTTCATCTGATTACAGTGACGTGAAGGTTACGCTTTTTTGTTTTTTGTGGCGATTAAACAAACAGTATGTCAATTAGTGATCTTTCGCTTTTGTTACCTTTGAACCAAGTTAGCTGTTTCCCCCTGTTTCTAGCCATTATGCTAAGCTTAGCTAATATTCATATTTACCGCACAGACATGTGAGTGGCATAAATCTTATCTCATCTAAATCTCTGCAAGAAAGCGAATAAGCGTATTTCCCCAAAACTCTTCCTTTAATTAAAGTTATCTTCGTGAAAATACCACTTCCCAGTTTTAAAGCTGCGTCTCCACTGTATGTCAAACCTGATGGCGTCAGTCAGCAGTGTTGAATTTCTCACAACAAACACAGGTGACCCTCGTGGCTCTGATGAGACAGTGAGACGGCAGTGAGTATGTTTATGAGTTTGGGCTGGACTAACTATTTTTCTCCGGTTGGCTTCAACAAGCCCTCTGCCAGCCAAGGTTACCCAAGCCGCCCTAAAGCATGTGTGATTAGCGCTGGACTCTGTGCCCCAATTCCTTTTTTTTCAGTGTGTGCAAAGTTCACACTAACTGGCCTCTTAAGTCTTCCTTATTCTCTGGGTTGATCCTGATTGCTCCTTCTAAATGCTTTGGCTATGTTGCTTGGCTATTTCCCACAAGAATACCTAACCTTGTAGTGTTTTGAGACACTGTGCCCGATTACAGCTGAAAAACAGTTTGGGTGGCCATGACTTCTGATTTAATGCCCATTGAAGTAGACAGGCTAGTCATGTGTGCAGAAAACACACACCTACTTGTTCATGTGCTTACATTTTCTGTCATACGGGAGCACACACACACACATGTACACTCACACTGTAGATTACAGACGGGGCCTCCACACTCTCAGTGGCCCTGATTCTCCACATATCACTCAGCCACAATAACTACTCCAAACCTCTGTGGAATCTCAGATGCTGTCGACATTACTGAATGATTACCTGAACCAAGGTCTCTCTTCCTCCCAGTCCACTGGAAACTGCTGGCCCCTCAGAGGCCATCTTGGCTCTAAAGCTGGTTGTCATCACTGTGGCAAGATAATGGATTCATTGCTGATAATGCCCATGTGGTAGCAGAAAGAAGGGATAATTGTGCCTTTCTGTTTCAAATGATGGCTGGAGGATGTCTGTTTTTCATGCATCAGTGGAGAATATTTAACATAGAGCAATTTCGTCACTTTCATATATTTCTGATCCACTTTTCGACCTGGTTGTGATGACATTAGAGAAGTAAAAATAACGCCACAACTCCTGAACTAAGATTGGAAATGTTGTCATGTTTCAAATCGTTATTGAGGTAATTCGATCTAAGTTCAGCGGCGGAAAAAAACTCACTGATTTCCTCGCACACTTTCTGAGTCTGTTCATGTTCATGACATGATACATCAGAGACAAAATGTTTGTGCCTGGGCTCTTGAGATAATTAGATTGCAAGTGTGTATGGGGGCATTTTGTCTATGTGAGGATGTGTATAGATACAGACAGCTGTGGTGGAGTGGTAGAGCCTGGCACACAGTTTCAACCCACCGCATAACCTGTGAGTAATGCGGGCACGGCTCACCACAAAATAAAAAAAAAAAAAAGATTTTTTTTTTCATTTTAGTCAGACATTAACTAATTTAGTATGCCTCATCCTTCTGTCATGTTTTCCCGCTGAGAACATAAAAAGCAAGTTGGAACAATGAACTGACTGACTCATGAGAGACATTTTCATTTGAATGCACAATGACCTTACTGTAAAGGTGTGTTTTTTAAGTATACACCCATTATCTCTATTTATTCTTGCTTATCAGTGCATGTGAGGGGGGTAGCTGCCCATCAGTTAATATGCTCACAAGCTTGACTAACCGCTTGACTCACCACTTTCCACTGTTCACCACAGCCAGCAACATGTCAGCGTCCAACCAGCAATGCATGACACATTCAGAAAGTTTGACTACACCGCTATATGCTTTTGTTTCCCCCATAGTACAGCAGGCCGTGTGTCACACACACTGTAAACAAAATTGTCAGCACCTTCCCCCCTCAAAGTGGAGCTAATAAATCTTATGCTGACAGTAAATAGTAGTCCAGCACAGAGCCTTGTAGAGGAAGTAATCCCTCTACTTCAAAGTCGTATGGTGTGTTTAAAAGGTGCTGATGTTGGGAGTGTCTGGGGTGAGTGGACAAAAAGATCAGGTCCATCACCAAGAAGCTAGTTTGTGTGTGTGTGTGGTGCCCGGACTTGTCACGGGTCATGCTCTGACTGCTCCACTCTGTCCACTATTAATTCACAGGTCACGTGATCTGGCTCAGTCATTTCTGTGTTTAGACTTGAAGGATCATCTGTGAAATCATCTAGCCTTTTTTTTTTTTATGTTGCTGCAACAATTGTCTAACACCATGACATAGCTCTGATATAATCTAATAACCTGTCCTTCTGTCTGTCTGTGTCCAGGCTTCTTGCAGGAGCACCCAAAGAGAAATCCGACTCTCTACGAAATGTCAATGAAACGGGTGCCGTGTACTCCTGTCCCATCACAACAGAGACCACCGACTGCACCAGAATGGACCTGGTCAGCAAAAGTAAGCATGATGCAGAGCTCTCAGAAGTGATGTAATTCAAAAAAGGCCCAGAAGCTCTACTTCAGACTTAATGAATATGACCAGATACGTCATCTTTAGATATATACGCGGAGCCTGAAGAAGAGCTTCAGCTCGAAATGCCACTCCTTTAGGATGTGATAATAATTTGCACTTATGGGAGCTACTAGACTTTTTATTACATTTTCATTGCTGTCCTCTATTGGTCCAGCACCTGCCTACTATGGTTTTGGTATGCGCACGACCACTTCACATTGTTTTTGAGCTCTCAGAAGTGATTCATCATTTTGACATTTAACAGGGGAATGCAGTATTTTAGTTTCAGTACAGGTCCGATTAGGGATTTGAGTGATGCTGAGTCACACAGTGAAGGACTGCAGTCTGCACCTGAGCAGACTGAGAAAATGAGGGAGAGGAATTAGCATTGATGTGAAAACAAGTCATCTACAGTCATGGTAGCTGCTCTGTTAGGCTGTACTTGGGCACAGCAGTGAGCTAAATTTTAACATGCTCACAATGCTAACAAGGTAATGTTTAGTAGGTGTGATATTTACCTTGTTCAGTAGCTCTAAACAAAAAGTACAGCTGAGGCTACTGGAAATGTCATTAATATTGGTCAAATTGTAGTTGTGACCAGATGGTGGTGCTAGATGACAAGTCAGAGGATCACCAAAGTCATTCGGATTCATCCTCTGGGCACCGGTTGATGCACATACAAAATTTTCATGGCAATCTGTTGTAAGGTGAGGGGCAGGATAGCAAGGTGAGACGTTAGGAATACAAAACATGACGCTGGCAGGGAGGTGTGCTGGAACAATAGGCAGACTTTTATTTTCAGTCTCCAAAAAAAACATGAAACAACGGAAAAACACAGGGAAGGAAATCCTTGGCCTTCACACAGCTCACAACAGGTCTGGTGCTGCTCTGTGAAATAAAAACCTCATCAGGTCTCTCCCATTCCACTCACATATATAACCTGAGAGCCGCCCTTCCAGTTCAAACTGGCCTATCAGGTGAGAACTCTAGAACAGAGAGTTGACAGGATTAACGACAAATATACAATGTTTTCTTAACTAACTCCTACCGACTAGGCCTCAATACATCCTACAGTATATTGACATAAACACAATACATTCAAAAGAAACAAATTATTTGTACATAATTCAGTATTTAGCCTAATTAGCTGTCATTTCATCACACAGTCAATTATGCTTTGATTACAGCATGTCATTTAATACATTTTTAAGAAATAAACTTAACTCCAATGCTGAGTGAAACAAAGAAAACTGTGTGGTCCATCTTTCTTAACAAATGGCTTAAGCAAATAGTTAATGAGGGAGTTGGTGCTTCCTCACACAATCCATCCAGTAGTTGTTGAGATCTTTTAATGTGGGCCGATTGGTGGAGTGGTGGACAGACTGACCATCTGATAGACCGACACTACCATCCTTAGAAACCACATCGCTAGTGAGGCTAAAAAGCACACCAGAAATAAATCTCCTACCCGGAGATCGAACTCCAAACACTTCTACATTTCCCATAATTCACCCAACAGCTTTTTTGTTAGACCCTCTCTGCCTGGTTAAACTGCAGGGAATGAAATCAGCACTTGATACGTGCCAAATACAGGGTGCATGTTGGCTTTGGCATGTAGAAAGGTCACCTGCCACCACAGCAGATTTCCTTATCTTAAGAAATATTATTTTTAAAAACTAATTCCTAAATTAAAAATAGTCAAGGATTAAGGTTACGTGATGTATTCTATATTTCTACTGTCTGGTACTGTTTTTTTTTTCGTAATAATTTATTGGGAGTAACAACAGGTGTACAGAAACATACAAATAGAGCACAAATGTAAATGATTGTCCCTCCATATTTTGGTATTTCTCCTCCAAAGCCCCCTCCAAACCAACCTCCACCCATTGCCGATGCAAAAAGGATAAAGAACAAAAAATGTTAAATTAAATTTATATAAGATAAAAAATAAATAAATAAAAATAAATAATACAAATTATAAAGTACACATTGACAGTAATGTACTGAGTCAGTGTTTATAATTATAAAGCGTTCTACATAGACTTCAGAAATGGCAGACAAAAAAACTGGCCAGTAGAAATGTTCAGTGACCTGCCACAGTGACAGGTGAGGAAAAAACGTAATTTCAGACCCTGTTAACATGCTCTCTGTTAAAAAAATCCAAGCCAAGATAACTGAAAAATTATATTATATTAAGGGTTCTCACAGGCTGAGTTGTACTCCCCATGATGAGTAAACTGACCTTTATGTGTAAAATCGGTGGAGTTTCCCTTTAGCACATACAGGTTACCGTAGAGGATTTCCCTGATTGCAAAGTGATGAACTGTAAATAATCTGCATGATAATCATCTAGCTTCCTCTTTATTCAAGAACAGAGCTAGTGTGTCAAACAAGCCCAGAGTCTAATCCCCGGCATGTCCTCTAGCATTCACGATCATTTTCTGCGCCTACATGATGAGCTCCAGGATATGAAACTCTGAAAGCGCATCTTTTCTTAATTGAAGGTTATTAACTGATAGACTTACCACTGTACTACCCTGAGGTGAATAGGCCCCCCAGATGCTACAAGTAAGGACCATAATAAAAGGATTCCTCACCACTTTTGATGTTGAAGTTGGAGCGACTGTTGCTGCAGTCACAGCACATTTTTGTGGTTAATATTTGTCAGGGCATGATCCGGGCTGAAAGATGCTTTACTGTTTGGGTTGGTTTTCCTGCGACTATGCTCACGTTGCTCATGTTGAATATTTTTTTTAATATATATAATGGATGATTGGACATGACTGACTATGGACTGTAAACTGGCTTGTTTGGTTAAAATATGATACTGAATTAAAAGAAACCTGTTTTTTAAATAGAAGACCAAACATTTCAATAATCTGGATGTGCAACTGTATTTCTACACTTTATTTCCATGTTCACAGTAGCTTTTTAAACCCTTTAATGTAATTCCCATCCACAGCAAATCCATCTGAGATGGTGGAGGGCATGTGGCTGGGCGTGACGGTGGCCAGTCAGAGAGACCAGCCGGCGGGACGTGTGCTGGTGAGATGACACCCTGTTTTACTCCATTAGTCAGTGTCACATGTGGCATATTATATATACGCGTCGGTAACATTTACTGTAGCACTGAGGGGATGCAGGGTGAGATAAAAACCTTTTGTATTTCATTATTTTGTGTCACAGATGACACAGTGTGCTTGTTGCAATATTTATCGACGCATAAAGCAACCGAATGATACACTCAACACACGCACACACACCCACACACACCCAAAACAGAATGACACATACAAGTAGGAAATGCCACATAGAGTAATAATGAAATCATGGTCATAAGTAAGATATTGTATTTTCCAGAGTTTTTTTTTCCTTTTTGATATGATTAATAGAGGATTTCTTTATTTTTTTGAGGAAATATTCTTCACACTGTATGAATATACATACGTAGATATATTGGTAAATTAACCATAATACCCTTCCAATTGGTTTATTTAAAATTTTAATATAGTGTAGTCTATTTTCTTATTTTAAACCAGTTCTTCATCCATTGTTAGATTTTTACAATTTCTTTTTAATTTGTATAGATGGAATAGATGCTTTGGCTTATTTTTGTGTTTCTATCCTATTGTTTAGGAGCATTGTGCCAACATCTTGTATTGTTTACTTAAAAAAACAATATATGGCTAACAAAAACAGCAAATTACTGCATGCTAAGTGTGTAATGCAAAAAGGGACAATACTACAGTAATTATCAGGAAATTGTTTTGTGTTTTCTTTTAATTTCATGGGCATTTAATTTACTTAAAAGGATTTTCCCCCTCTTAGTCATTGTTTATTTTAAATGTGCATGATACAACAGAAAGTAATTCTTTTTTTATTAATTCTAGCTCTGATTCAGTCTCAGTATGGGCACATTATCACGATCAGATTTGACACATTGTAAATTGGAGCAATTACACAGTCCATAACATCCCAGAATACACATTCTTTTTTTTGTGTCCAGGCATGCGGGCATCGCTATGTGAAGATCAGCCAAAGCGGCGCAGAGGAGCAGCGGCGGATGATTGGAAAGTGCTATGTCAGGAGCAACAACCTGACCTATGACCCCTCCGATAACTGGCAGACTTACAGTTTTGAGGTCTGCAATCCCAACCTCAACTTTGAGTTTGAGGGCTTGTGCAACATGGGCATCTCAGGCGGCATGACAGCCACGGATGTCTACATCGGCGCCCCAGGCAGCTTCGTGTGGCAAGGTGGGCACTGAAGAGTTAACGCCAAAAAGAGTGTGTTTTGTTACTTGATACTGAAATAATGGGCTGGTTTCACAGGCGGGGATTAAACCCTAAATTCTAGTGTTAGTGTAACACTGGGATTATTCTCTGTCTGGGAAACCTGTCCATTGTGCACAAAGCAGACTTAACACTGTTGTCTAATTTTGCTTTGTTATAAAGGAAATGTTCATGTAGCGTGGATAGATTCTGGAGACGACTCTATAGGCCTTATACACTCTATAGACTTTGGACAGCAGAAAAGACGATACAGTTACATGGGTAAATATACAGTATGTTTTTGCATCATATAAATATATAAATTCATTCCCATGCTCTTAAGGCCTCTCCCACAAGTCAGAGCACAGTTTAACAGTGGATCTCAAATGCTGTCTTCCGCAGGTTACTCAGTTCTTGAGGAAAAGAATCTGCTGAGCAAAATCGACCACACAGTGGTGACGGGGTCTCCCAGGGACGGGTCCAAGGGCTCTGTGATGTTTGGGATAAAGGCTCACAACATCATCGAGCAGGGGCCCATCATTCCCGGGGAACAAGTGGGCTCGTACTTTGGGAGCAGCCTCGCTGTCACAGACCTCAACAATGACGAGTGAGTCTCTGCACACCACACTGAAAATGTACTGTATACTATCTTTAGCTTCTTTTTTCTTATATACTACATTTAATATTTCCATGCTGGGAATCAAATAGGCTTTTTTAAATTCTTTTGTCCTTGGTTTAAGAACATTTTTAATTAAAATCAAAACAGTGTCCTCCAAATGATCAAAAATCAGTGCATCAAGACATCTTTCACTGCAGTGGGCCGAAACAAATGTATTTATTTATGAATTCAGATCAGTCTCAATATTAAGGAATGCACACAGAAGGATTCACAAATGTATTTTGTGATTTATATATGAATTACTTTCTCCACAAAAATAGTTATCTCTGTATATATTTTTTAATTTTTAGCAAAAACCTATTTGGATGTTGTTACATTTATATACAGACTGTTGAACCTGCTTTTATAAACTGCTTGTCTTGTATGAACTTCCACCACACTTGTGAGTGGGTTTTTTGAGACTCCCCTGCCGAGGCTCCTTGTGTCTAGAAGGCAACCCCCAAGTTGCGAAAATGTGTTAATGTGTTCGAGTTATGAATGCTTGCCACGTTAATGATGTGGCATTGAACTCTAGCGTTAGCGACTAGCGCAGCTGGATGTAGTTAGTTTGATATCCATCCTCCTGTTCATAATTGCAGCAAACTATACATATACGCTATGTGATCACATTAAATCATACCCTCAAATCTGTTATTTTTATACATCCATGATTTATACTGACGTGATCGGCTGAAACGGAAGGAGAAATCTGATTGGCTACAAATAATTCCCTTGAAAAAAATGAATCAGTGAATCGAGCCATGGCAGGGGAGTCTCAAAAAAAACCACATAAATGCAGTGAAGTTCACACGAGACAAGCAGTTTCTAAATGCAGGTTTAACAGTCTGTATATAAATGTAACAACAACCAACTTTTTAAATCATATATTTGTGGATTTCTATTACATTTATTTAAAATAAGAAATATTTTGGGTATCAGAAGTACTTTTGTGAAACTTTTTTATGTGGATTTTGTTTTTTTACATTTATATACAATGATGACTATTTTTGTTAAGTAATTTATACATAAATCACAAAATAAATTTGTAAACCCTTCTGTGTGCATTCATTAATATTGAGACTGATCTGACATAGGAGAAGAAGAAAAGCAGATGCGTTACGTTTGCATTGGTTAATGTATTGTCTGTAACTGTATCTTGTGCTTTTGAGTTGCCTCACGCTCGAATGCTCTGTAGCTATGATCTCCCTTGTTATGTGGAGAATGCATGACACTGATGTATGTATTAGCTGAGATGAGAGAAGAAAACCTGTCCTTTCAGCAGCTGAGATAAAATGTTCGTCATGACATCATGGTGAAATCATGTGTGTCCCTCAATGCATGAGTTAAACCTTGTTTGGTCTCTAGGATTTTAAAGGCTACGAATGTTTGAGATCCAAGGAATATAATATTTAGGATGTCATCTTCTGGTATGTGTGTGTGCGCATGTATTTGCATATTAAAGTATATTTTTGGATGTTTCCCTTGCGTCTTACAGATGGAATGACCTGATCGTTGGCGCCCCATTTTACTTTGACCGTATGAAGGATCAGGGAGGAGCGGTGTATATCTTCATGAATGAGGATGGATCGTTCCAAAACACTGCCAGCGTGGTGCTGAAGGGTCCCTCGGCCTCTGGATTTGGCTTTGCAGTAGCTGCCATTGGCGATGTCAACCAAGACGGCTTCCAAGGTAAGACTCTGAACGCAACATTTGTTTTATACTGACAGGGGGAGAACAAAATAAATTAAATACCCTCATGGAAAAGTTGAAAACGCAGCTTTGAAACTCCAAAAAGGCAAGATAATTGATCCCAAACTACAAGTCAATTGATAAAAACAACTACAAAAATGATGTCCTTTGTGAAATATTAATGCAGGTACTTCTAGTTGAAGTCCGTTTTATGAAGTGTTTCTATTATTTTGTCTACCCCTGTGCATACTGCTGTCTATTAAAAGGTGGTGCACTAACTGTTCTGCTGTGAAAAGTAAAGATGAAGCATTCAGTTCCCCATTAATATTATGTGACTGTTTTTTATGCACTGTTGCTAAGCAATTATCTCAGCAGGGAAAGGTAATGTAGCCTCCTGTGTCGCATTTTGGACTACTGAAAAGCTGTAACAAAATTAGGCAGTGCTATGCTGCCACTTAGAGGGCAAATATATTCCATACACAGACCTACCTTAGCTTCCTCTCAGCAGACTGTCTTTGCATGTTTCCTTTCAATATATTAACTCCATTGTTTATGTCTGCAGACTTTGCAGTGGGAGCTCCATTCCACGACACAGGAAAGGTTTACATATGGATGGGAAGTAAAAAGGGAATCTCAGAGGAGCCCAGTCAGGTAATATCTGAGAGCTAAGAGCTGTTCGAATTCTCTAAATGCTAAGGAAAGATGCTTCAATGCTTCCTTTCTTATCTCCTTTAGCATAGGATACACTGGACCATCCTTAAAGAAAGGAAACGTGATAATAACATCCCACAGTTCATAATGAAGTCATATGTTAAATCGGTTGTCAGATAATCCTTTATTATATGTTGATGTAAAGTGTTCCAGCAGCAGAAGGACCTGCGGTATCTCTCTTTCACACACCGCGGGTGAAGCAGCCTGTCACTGAAAGACCTATTTAATAACACACGGGGGAAGCAGCGCCTTTTGTAGTCCATCTTTGGAACAATGTAGTTTCACCACGGCAGACCCGCGTCAATAACAATATGAATTCTCCTTCATATCTTTCCTTGACCTCATGATGTTTTCTATTGATGTCAAGGAAAAGTGGTTAGGAAAAGACATTAGGACGTCATTTTTTTAACTTTTTGACTGCAGCCATGGTCTGAAAGGAGGTTTATTGTGTTAACCTCCCATTTGTCGTTGTCGTCCTCTGTAGGTGATTGAGGGTAAGTCAGTGGGAAATGGAGGATTCCACACGTTCGGCTACTCCATCAATGGAGGGATGGACATGGATGGCAACAGTTACCCGGACATCTTGGTTGGCTCTCTGGACGACCGCATCGCCCTGCTCAGGTAGAAATAAGAGAGAGGATAAACAGAAATATGGAAATGTTTTTTTTGTTTTGTTTCTTTTGTTGCAATTGATGGTGTTTATCTAAGGCTGTGTTCACACTACGAGCGACAAAACGGCCAGCATGGCCAACTACATTATCGGCGAGTCGCTGTTGAAGTGTTGCTCAAGCGCTCGTTGATGTTGTTAAATAGCACTGGAAACGGCTTTATTTTGGATGGAACAGAACTAGGTGAAACAAAAAGATGTGATTGGTTGACGCTTCACCGCGTCATTGTAGCGCTGAAAAAAGTTGAGACCAGCTCATTTGTAGCGCGTCACGCCCATCACGCAGCGGCAAGTATCGTGCGTCAGTTTATAGCTTCATGTCACCGGCTTCCATTGAAAATGACTTGTAGAATGTTGAGGTGACGCTCATAGTGTGAACCTTATTGTAAATGGTAAATATGTGTACTGTTCATACAATGACATAACTTGGGCACAGTTTGATTCCTCTTCTTCTTGTTTTCAGGGCTCGACCAGTCATCCACTTAACAAAGAACTTCACTGTACTGCCAGATATTGTGGACCCCAATCTGTGTCCTGAAAGTACACCATGGTGAGATGTCACTTCAGAATATCTCATTCTGAAACTGGCTTATTTGATTCAGTTTAAAAATACATGAATTTGTCTTTTACAGCATCACAGTGACTCTGTGCTTGTCTTTCACTCTGAGCAATGGAAACAAAGACTTCAAGAAAAATACCAGTGAGCAGTATTCCTTTACTTAAATTACTCATTTTTTTTGTGTAAATGCATAATAATTTAAAATTACATAAAATAAAAGCTGCAATTTTGAATCTACATGTACAGTATATTATATATATATTATTAGTATATTATTAGTATATTATATATATGTATAGTTACAAACTGTGGAGATACTGGCTTGCTGGATGCTTGCTATATTGTCCAAAAACTGCTGTATTATTTACTTAACACATGAACTTGCTGCATTGTTCTATAACGTACTGTGTGTTTCTACTTTGTAAAGCGGTGAAGTACACGGTGGAGGCCGACATGGAGAGGAGGAGAATCCCTCGTGTTCGTTTTAAGGACAATAATGATGACACGTACACCGGCCTCATGAGCCTGCCATCTTCCAAATCAAACAGAAAGTGTCACACTCTGGAACTGATTGTAGTGGTAAAGTCTCTATACAAATACACCATATTGTGTGTGTGTGTCTTAATTGATATGTGTGTTCATGCATTTGTTTTTTATTTACTGCTGTGGACAGGGTGCTGTTGCCCACTAACCTTGTGTTTATGAAGACTAATGTAAGATTCCTGGATGATTCTACAGGAGCCTGTGAGGGACAAACTGGAGCCGGTGGTCTTTTCCCTCAACTTGTCCTTACATGAACAGAAACCTAAATCCAGACGTTCCCTGCAGAACCTGGACTCCTTCCCAATCCTCAGCCAGGAGCAGAAACTCACTGAAAGAGCTGAGGTATGGAGTGGCGCATACACTACATCCATAGGTCACATTTTCATTAACTATAGATATTGAAGCATGTGTATATGTGATAGTCCCCCCTGTACGGTATGATGTAATATTATGTGTTCCATTTCCTGCAGTTTAACTTTCAGAAGGAGTGTGGCTCAGACAACAAATGTAGCAGCAACCTGCAGCTGACAGCCCAGTTTGTTGACGAAAAGAATAAGCCTTACCCCAGGTGAGAAGAAATTCAGAATAATTAAGCCCTCTTTGACTGATGAGGGTTTTTAAGATGTTACAGAAACCATTTTTTATTTATTTATCTATTTTTGACAAATGTCACAAATAGCTGTTAGGGGACATTTGGGGACATAAGTTAATTTGCTTTCTTACCAAGAGTTATAGAGAAGATTGATACCACTATGGTAAATAGGAAGCTATAACACCAGCAGCTGGTTAACTTAGCTTAGCATAAAGACTGGAAAGAGGGATGCAATATGTTATGTATTGTTTGTTTAATCCATGCAGTTACATTTGGATAGAGCCAGGCAAGCTGTTTCCTTATGGGGATACTTCTGTGTCTTTATTATGCAGTCAAACAGAATAGGTTTGACAACAAAACTTTACACACTGCAATCGAAAAATGTTTTATTGCAAGTAAAATAAATTTGTGATAAAAAAAAATGCATTAATGCAAATCGAAAAGTTTTGTTTGTAAGACACGTTTCTATTGGCTAGTCTTGATCAGAGTGACAGATTGGCAACATGTAAGGGATAATGTAGAGTGAGTGGGTCATTATTGACACATTCAGGGTGATGCAAGACACCTCCGTGATCACCCTGTTGGGATTCATTTTGCAATAATGACCCGCATGCTGTACATTATACTCCTTATTACACAGCTACTTACTAAAGAAATTAATAATTAGACACAAAATATTGATTTTAAAATGATTTTATTGATTTAAAAATTACGTGGACGTGGTCCTCCAGAGTCTTTGACCAGAACTGTGTCCATAGCAAAGGTAGAATGCTGTAAACGACCAATCAGAATCGAGTATTCAACAATGTGGTGTAATAACAGTGAATGCTGCCAAGCTGTCACTCTGATCCAGACTGGCCAATAGAGAGGTCCCTTTTGGATTTCATATTTAGCATACAGACATGTGAGCGCTATTGAACTTCTCACCTAACTCTCTGCAAGACAGTAAGTGTTATATAAGTGTTGAAATCCCAAAATGTCAAACTATCCCTTTCATGTCAATATACAGTGTCTCTTTTTGAATTTGCCCTTTTTAATGTTTAACAATCACAAATGTTTCTCTCAGAACTTTAGCTCTAGCACTGTGGGTTAGCTGTCACTGCCACATGCTTACAGTAGCAAGCAATACCTGGATATAAATAAGGCCGTAAATGTATCCAAAATAATTGTGTGAAGAAATGATTAATGTTGTCCATGTATCTCTGTGTCCAGGTACGGCAAATTCCAGAAGCTTCAGTTCAACAGCAATATGAAGAAAATAAGGCTGATTGTGGAGGTGACCAACTTTCCTTATCGGGGGAAGGCTGGTGAAGACGCCCACCAGGCCATGCTCAACGTCACCATCCCTGACGCACTGAAATACTCCAGCGTCAGGTCGACGGTACGTCCACTGGAGGGCAGCAGGCGACTGAGAAATTACCATTTATTTAGTCATTTCCTCATGCCATGTGTTACATTACACTGTTAAATCTTTATTTATTTTTGTCATTGAAATGTAATCCTTTTGTTTACTTTCTCAATATGCTGATTGTGTGTTCAGGACAAGGATGTACAATGCACTCCGGGCAACACAGTGATTTGTGAGCTGGGGAATCCACTTAAAGGCAATGAAAAGGTACGTTTAGAATTGATTTTTTTTTCTCATAGATGTTGACTCTTCTCCTCTGCTGAGATGAGGTTGACACTTCTCATTGTCTTGCTTCCACTATCAGGTGGAACTTTCCATCAGGTTTGAGACCTCAGGGATTGATTTGAACACACAAGAGATTGAGACCGAGCTGCTTCTGTCCACGTAAGTGTTTAACATTGATGCATGATTGTGTTTCCATTATATCCAAGGCTTGGGTCCAAGATTTGATTCAACAGTTTAGCATTTTATAGCTGGTGTTATTAGTGTTATTTGTGCATTTTGGCTGTAGTGGCGCTACCATAATCACTAAATATTACACTGGCACACAATGTTGTAATAAGGGTTGTTTCTCCAGTCTTAGTGAGCAGAGTGACCTGAAGCCTGTGCCTGTGGCCCTGATGATTGAAAACACCATCCTCCCCTCCTTCTCCATGTGAGTCCCATTACCTAACATGACGTACTGTATTTACAGTAGAGAGCACAGAAATGGACACTGAAGTAGTTCATGTCACATCACATTATCTCCCACATCATTTTTTTTACTTGCACAACCATTTCTAATTCTCTCCCTGTCCAGAGCAAAACCGTTGGTGCGAACACAATTCAGTGGGACGGTGATGGGCGAGTCAGCCATGGTCAACACCAGTGACGTGGGCAGTCTGGTGGAGTTCACCTTCAATGTGAGTCACCTCCACCACTCAGACTATATTAGACCTCCAGGACTGTATATTGCATCTATAATACAGTATGCGTGCAACCCACATTTCCCTCATCTCCACCCCGTCTTTGAAGCCCAAACTTTCATTCCTCAGAAGTTTAATAATGCGTGGTGAAGGGATTGTTATGTGAGCCATGGTTTGTGGTGTAAGCAGAACCAGGGGTGGATACTATTTAGGGGTTACAAAGTCACAGTGAAGCCAAGACTATTATTCCACACTTTATTTCACACCATCCGTTTGATTTCTACTGAAGTTTCCTTTTTTTTGTGCTGCTGACTCTTTTCACTGCTAGGTAAATATGAGGGGGCAGCCTCTGGGAGACCTGGGGACCCTGGCTGTGGAGTTTGAGTGGCCCTTTGAGATAACCAACGGCAAGTGGCTGCTGTACCTGACGAAGATTGTTGTTGTTAAAGGGCAATCAGAGGTGGAATGTAACCCTCCTGGAGAAGTTGTCAACATGCTTAACCTAACTGTAAGTCCCTTTTTTTTAAACTTTGGTTTGGTGCCACAATATACTTCTTTTTCCTTAAGAGCCAATTGATATATATTGTATCGCCCTCATTCCCTCACTTGGTCAAGGTTATGTCCAAAAACATACCTTGAACACCTTGTAACAGATATTGAAGATGCAGATTTTGAACGGAAAATACGCACAACAATGCCAGTGATTCAGCTAGCTATGAACCACATGAAAACATCTAATCTTTCCTATCTCTATGTACTGTTAACCTTGCAAAAGCTTTATATTTGTTACAGCTTACTCTTGCCCACACCCAAGACATATGCACATCCCAAAATGTCCCATTATTGAAAAGTCACAAACACAGTTGCATATAAACAGAGGTACTGGCTTTAATGAAAGGCATAGAAACAAATAACAGGACTTTTGCTTTCTCAATTTGGATACTTCCATGTAGTACACTATGTACTTACTAATTTTGACAGGCTTGTGTTGTTTCATAACAAAAACGGCTGTTTTTGTACTCACCGGAAATGATAGCTAGACAGCTAGCAGTGGTATTGTTTGCGATACCAAATCGTTACAGACTGCTAAATGAATCCAATAAACAATACTAACGGCTTCTATCCGACAACAGTATAGTGGTACTTAACTTACATTTGTATAGTGCGGTATTCACCGGAACAACCACTACCTCTGCTGGAACCTCCTCTTCTGCTACGTATGACCGTTATGAGTACACCATCTGGGTGCTCTGCATTTTGCCATACTTGTCAGTGTGAACACACTTATGCAGTCAAAATAGCAAGTATAGGTACAAAAGTATGCTAACTAATAAGCACTAAAGACAAAGGTACAGCACAGAGTAAAGCTGAGGCTGATGGGAACATCATCAGTTTTGCAGGTATTAGGTCAAAACCCAAAATATGCCACTAGCATGGCTAACAACTGTGTGACAGTTTAAATTTGTTGATTTTACCGCTCAAATACCTTTGGGTAACATAACAGTGTACTTGATGAAACTTTACTGAACTATTAAGCAACACTAAATGTACTTTAACTCTACTGCGATTGTGCTGTTCACAGGCTTGTTACATGAGATGTAATTCATCCTGGCATGAGTGAAATGAAGCAGCCTGAGCTGTATGAGTGAATGTCAGTGGTAGAAAAGGGGTGTGAAAATGGTCTCAAGGCCAAGCCACAGATGTTCAGAAATACATTTTGGGGAAAAAAACATCTGTGTCGCCACTGACCTCACAGAGCCCTAAATAGAAAGTCATAACGCTTGCAGCCCAGATATAGACAGTAGCAATGACAGTGTTATTCTAAGAAGAATTTGGTAATGTCTTTATCAAAACCAGTAATTACCACAAGCCCTGTGATGTCATGTCTCTGTCTCATCTGCTTCCTTCTTTGATTTTCCCTCTCGTCTTCCAGTTGTCAGGGGGCGGACGAAAGCGCACTAAACGACAGGTCGTGATGGATGATGCTGATGTGACAAAGCCACAGGCTGTTGAGCCACAGGCAGCCATCACACTGCTCACTTCTCGCAAAGAGTCCCACGTGTTGGTAAGAAATGGATCTGCTTTATCAAGCATGAACAAGCTTTGATACATCATTTCAAGTATATATCAATTATATTTGATCAAAGACCATGAATATGTATAGAGTTGTTCCGATACCAGTATCAGAAAAGCGTCCGATACTGCCCAAAATTCGGGATCGGCGAGTACGCCAGTCTATGCAACAATCCGTTACCATCATTTATTAACCCAGAAAAAAATCAACTTGTTTAACCGGAAATCAATGCTTCTTTGCCGCTCCAAAACAGTAGCCTTCACTGTGCTGTTGCCCTAATGGCTGCCACTGACAACTACTGTTTAAGAGCAGTGAAGAAGAACTGATTGCAGGTAGTTTGTCAGTAGAAAACTGTCAGCCATTTGGCAATGTTTCACAGTGGAAAATCTGTTCGTGTTAGTATTATATCATGTTAGTAATTATATCACATCCACACATGGTCAGTAGTATACAGTTGTTAAATAATGATAATAATAATAACTATATATATTTTTTTATCACGCTGATATTGGATCGGTACTCTGTATCGGCCGATACCGCAAAGTTCACAGGCATGTACTACGAAGCAGGATTTGGGATTAGCGAGGTAACTTCAGGGTTAATCCTGGGTTTTCAGTCCTGCGACGGTGGTTCACTTCTTACCGGGGTAGATCGCCATGGTAACTTATGCTGAACACCTAACCTGCTCCACAGCAGGTTATGTTCCAAATAAGAGATGAACTAGTATAAAAGCACCGCCTACTGACCAATCAAAGCTCGGTGCGTGGCTCTTATGATAATATTACAGAAATACGAAGAAGTTTCAGTCATAATCCAGGTTAAAAGCAACACAGTTTAAACTGACAAATGCAGGAAGGACAGCTGGCTGTATGCTGTGGGTGCTTACCACTTTAAATCATGTTTTTTATATTTATGTTTTTACTTGTTGGGAACGCAGCTAAAAGAAGCCAAAAATAGTCTTACACGCTACAATCTTGTCAAAGGCCATAATGAAGTGTAGTCTATTCATCCATTATACTCGGAAAGCTTTTTATAGTATCACTGCCCCATCTAGACGACTATATCTGACCTTTGAGTATTCCGTTAAATTAATAAGTCTGTTAATTTACGCATTCACACATCGGCAATTTTTTCTTTTGCCAGCTGTCCTTCCTGCATTTGGCAGCTTCAACTGTGTTAATTTCAGCCTGGATTATGTGTTTTAACTTCTTCGTATTTGTCTGATATTATAGTTTGTAATATACGCCGCTGTGCTGACAGTAGACTTGTCCATGTTTATGATTGGTCATATGCCGCAAACACCACCCCATTTATGTGAACGCACTCATAATCAGATTGAGAAACCCTGGGTTGATTTACCGAGTTGATAACCAACGTCAACCGGTTAAGCTAGATAACGAGAAGAAACCTGGGGTATGTTGAACTTGCTTCGTAGTACAGGCCTCTGGTATTGGAATCGGGAAGGAAAAATATGGAATCGGAAAATCTCTAAATGTGTGCACAGTATTGCATGGTAATTATATCCTGAAACTGTAGAGACGTTTCACTTTTAATCACAAATGTCAACCTGCTGGTGGGGCCAGAGGAAAGGTCAGGGGATCACCAAAGTTCTGTTGAGGAGTTGGTGTTACAATCTCTTGTTTGTTGCACATACCTTGAGACCTTGCTGTTGTGTGTGAGAACGATGATGCCATCTCAGGGTTTTCAAGTGGGCGCCCTCCTTCCTCAGCGTTTCACTGATGAGTCCACTACATCTCCAGAGGGTTTGGCTAAGAGGCCTGGTGTCCCAGACTATGATGCCATTTCGGAGCCAAGGTGTTGTCTTTCCACTTAATCCAGAACCACTCGCTTGCCCTTTCAGCAACTCCGGAGAAGGCTTCAATGGCTTGGCGTTGGGCCTGGCCTCGGATTCCCATTTCCTTAAGCAGCCGGGTAGTTGACATTCCTATGAAACCTTTGCAGCCAACTTCCACTGGGCAAACTTTAGCTTTCCAGTGTTCAGCATCGACTGCCAGCTCAGCATACTTAAGCCTCTTCTGTTCGTAGGCCTCGCCCACAGTATCCTCCTAGGGCACTGTAAGCTCTATGATGTGGATGGTGCGAAGTGAGGTGGACCAAAGAACAAGTTTTGGTCTGAGGTTGGTCGTGGCGATCTCAGATGGGAAGCAGAGCCTCTGTTCCAGGTCCGCCAGTAACTTCCAGTTCGGTGCTGCTCCCAGCTGCCCGGGCTCTGGTCACTTCGCACCATCACTGACAAACTCTCTCTCAGCTGCAGGATGGGATGCCAGAGGAGACAGAGCAGACAGAGCATTGATGGTTGTCCGTCTGCTCTCCAGTGTAGCGGCAAAGCAATTCAGTACCTGGTTATGCTGCCAGATGTAACGGCTTTGGGTCAGACTTGTCTTGCAGCCGAGAAGAATGTGCTTCAGGGTTGCTGGGGATGGGCAGAGTGGGCACGTAGGGTCTTCACCGTACCATTGGCTGGGGTTTTTGGGAGATGGCAGGACATCGTACGTGGCTTGTATAATGTAGCTGGTTCGAAATGCTTTCATGTCCCACAACTCCTTCCAAGATAACTTTCTCTTCTCAACTCCCTCCCAGCTCATCCACCACTGCCCTTGCTTTGCTTGAGAAATGGCCTTGACACATCTCCTCGACCACGAGCCAGTCGCATAGTGTAGTATGTTGAAATAGTCATAGTATAGAATGTCAGAAAAATACAAAAAGTCATAGTATGGTATGTCAAAGAATGTAATAGTATAGTTTGTTAACATTTAAAAAAAAAAAATCATAGTATAGTACGTGTTGAAAAAAAAAAAAGTTATAGTATAGTATTTAAAAAAAAAAGCCATAATATAGTGTCGAAAAAAAGAAAAAAAAAGTCATAGTATAAGTATAGTATGATGAAAAAAAGACATAGTATAGAATATAGAAAAAAGTCATAGTATAGTATGTTGAAAATGAGAGATGGAGTTGCCTTGTACTGGGATGGTTTGCTCTCTCCAACGTTTAGGCCTACGTGGCCAATGATGTCCCTGTGCTTGAGGGCTGACTTTGCCTGCTGCATAGCTGCTGACGGGGTCCACTTCCTCACAGTTGCCAGGGTGGGAGCATTAGGGGCTACATGAGTCACAGGATTCTGTCAGCGTCATCTCCAGCCTTACTTTGGTGCCTTTTAACTCCTCTCAAAGACGGGAGACAGAGCCCCACGTTGCAAAGGCATCTGGTGAGACCTCGCCACTTTCTGGCGAATGAGCTGATCATCCTCTCCAGCTTCTCGACCTTTGACTCATAGATGGTTCTCAGTTCTCCTCAATGCTGTTAGCCAGTTTCCTCCACTGCTTCTTCAGCTGCCTTCTCTCCTTGACCAGTCGCTCTATTTCCTGCTGCCTCCTGGACTTGGTTGGGATTGACAGCTTAGTCGTCTTCTTCTCCGCAGCTCCAAAGTGTTCAGCTCCATTGCTGTAGATCAGTTTTCCCATGCGCTCGTTTCTTCTCTGCAGTTCCCCCCAGTTGCTCCAAGATTTTGCTGAAGTCTATGTTGACCGTTTCCCACTCCTTTTTCTCACAGGATTGTGGCCACTTGATTAGCAGCTTTCGCTCCTGGATCTTAGTCTCGGTGGCAGGTTGTGGTAGGCAAAGCTCCTGGTGCTCTGCTGTGCCTGATTCCTCCTCTTCTGGGACAGGAGGATTGATGTCCTAAAGACTTTGGTTTTCGTCCTGCAGCTAAACTTCACTTGACTGCTTCGACTTGCCTCTTAAAAAGTAGTGGTTGATGCAACGTCCCTGTTCCACCACCTTTAAGCACTGTTTCCTGCCTTGATGTATTCTCAGGCCTGCAGTGAAGGTTACCTTTGCCCAGCCACAACTGCAACTCTGGAGCTTGAGTCCCGATGCATGTGTTGTAGTCTCAGGTATCCTGCTGATCATCATATTCGTCTGTTTCGTTCCTGGGTCAATTGCAGTGTTGTCTACCGGTGACTCATCTTTCGCCCTCCTCTCTCGCTGACTCTGACTGAAGTTCAAAGAAGAAAATACCCCCAAAGTCATTAGGATTCATCCTCTGGGGATGATGTTGATCTGTACTAAGCTAGTGGGGCTAGAAACAATTAGCAACAGCCTATTTTCACTCAACATATCCTGTGATAAAGAAGTGAATCTTCTACTGTACTGGCTGTCCTTTTCTAAACAGTCAAATCCTTATTGAGATTGTGTACATCCTGAAAAAACTGTAAAATTGTCTATGTTTGTTCACTTGTATAATAGTTGTTCTTTGTAATTGTGCGTTGAAGGATTGTTCCAAGGGGACAGCACGATGCGTGACATTTACCTGTCCGCTGCTCAACATGACGGATTCAGCCAAGATTTATGTCCAGTCCCGTTTGTGGAACAGCACGATGCTAGAGGTCAGCTCTCCACCTACAACACAAACAAACACACACAAACGTTATTAATCATTTAATGAAATTGTCCATGGCTTTCTTTGACTTCTCTTTGAAAATGTTTTGATGCAGGAATATTCCAACGCTCTGAGAATTACAGTCAGAGGTCAAGCCACATTGAAGCTCATTACAGAGAAACCAACCATCAGGATGGACAATCAGCACGCCTGGGTACGTGGTGATGATGATGATCATGAGGATAAAATGATGATGATTTTACTTGACTCTCACCACCTTTCTTGTAGTTCACAGTAGAAATAGAACCACTGGAGGGGGTGGAGGCACCCTATGAGCTCCCGCTGTGGATCATCATCTCTGCAGCTGTAGCGGGAATTCTCCTACTGGGAATAATCATTCTTATACTATGGAAGGTGAGACTACCAATCACTACTGCACTGATTACACTCCTGCACATGCTGTATATCTGCCGAGTGAATAGCTCTGAATCTCTCCACATGTGCTGTTTTTTTTCTCACACCAACAATCCTGTGTGATAGCTGTTGACCCGTTTATCTGACTGATTTATAACCTTTATATCGAGCCTTTAGTCTAACCTTTGACTTACCCCCCCATGCACCACCCTCCTCCTCCTCCTCCACCATCCCCAGTGTGGCTTCTTCCAGAGGGCCAGCACGAGGGAGATGTATGAGGCCAAAGCCCAGAAGGCTGAGATGAAGATCCAGCCCTCTGAGACAGAGAGGCTAACTGAGGACTACTGAGGCCCCCATGGGTCCCCAAACAGCACACACCAGTGGGGCTCTAGGGTAACGACACCCCTACAAATGGATCTTCTATGGATACTATTACTGAAGCTTGGGGCGTGATTCAACTTTCCTACCACTTAACTTTCTCTTTAATATCTATTTGTATCTACCTAACATCACTTCTGCTTCCCTTTCAGGCTAATAGAGTGCATTGCGCTGCTGATCACTTTATATCATGTTTGTCTTCTCTACTTTATCCCTGTTCTCCATCTTACTCAGCATGGGTTTATCTTTTACCTAACTTTTCCTCAGCCTGTGAATCCTAAATCTCCTTCTCAACTCGTCATTAATCCCAGCTCTCCTGCTGTTTAAGTGTATCCTCTTTAATGTCACCTTCCTCTCTCTCTCTCTCTCTCTTTCCCCAATAGCTTGGATTCTTCAAGCGAGCCATCTACTACCGGATAATGCCAAAGCACCAGGGGGTGAAAATTCGCAAGGCTGAGCGGTATCAATTCAATCTGGGATTTCAGCCTGAGGAGCCACAGAAAAAGTATTGGATCACCAACTGGACAGAGATGCAGCATTACTACTACTGAGGCCTTTACTTTTGGCCCTGAACCACTCACCGTCACACTGGTTTGACACGGGCCAAACAAAGAACATTGGGCTCGGTCGAGCTACACGAATGGACCAATTGTGGATAGTGCATTCCATTATTTTGTTTTTTTACTTTAAGGTAGATTTCATCAACTTTTTCAATGCAATATACTGAACAGTTTGTTTCAGAGATTGTATTTTTGAAGAATGCAGGGTTTGAATTGGGGTTGCATTCAAGAGTAAATTGTTATGATTACGGTGTTTGCATTTTTTTTCTTTCTGAATCCTCTTAGCAAAGTTGCTCGTCATTCATCATGTTTATTTCCGCCATGTCTGTTTTCCTCTCTTATCAGAGGAATGAGTCTATTGATCTTCTATGTTTTTCCTGCTCTGTCTCCAAGCATCACTTTATGGTCAGCGGTTGTAGGCCATGTAAGGGTTTTAAACCTATATCAGTCGTTTAGCAAATCATTTTCGAACTGCACTTAGAATATTTGTCCCAGCATCCACTATGTTGTGAATGTCCGTGTCAGTGTTTGGCAAGCATTACGTAGACTAGCTGATGAAATGCAGTCACAGTTGTAGCACCGACCTCCAAAAAGTGCAAAAAGCGACTGTTTTTTAGGCTACGTAGAAAAATGATTTCCCTGGTTTCAGGGAATAAATACAGAGATGTCCGGAGAAAAATTGGTTAATAATACATTTTATAGACCAACTGGACATGTTTTAATAAAATTCCACGGCAAGAGTCATACAAGCATCCCCGCAACAAGTTAAAAAGGAAAAGCTTTTTGTCTGTATGTAGAATTAGCCAATATGTGTTGATGAGATGATGGGAGCACACTTGATTATTATTTATTACACTGTCTTGTGTTATTACAGTAAAGAACATATCTTTAAAAAATATCACAAACAGGGAGTCATGACACTGGAGTAAATAATACATGTTATATGTCTGGAGACTTTAAGCTCTGGCATAGATAGTCACGCTATAAATTGTACATAGTAACAGGTTACCGTGAATTGACTATTTGAATGAATGCATACGTCATTGGCCGTTGTTGTTTCACTGTCCCTATGCTTTGTATTTTTGTATAAGACAGTAAGCTGATACTTGTTTTGGTGTCAGCTGGATTGTTGGCTTGTTTCCAAGCCATTGTGGCCCCTATTGAGGTTAACCTGCAGCACTGTAAGTACTGGACCAGGAGAAGACAGTCACTGAACAGTCTTTGATGGGACTCTAGTCCGTGTTACCTGAGAGCCCACAGGATATGACTGTGGCTGTTACAGAGACTCCATTGATTCTGTGACTAAAGAGAGAAGGGCTGAAAACCAATGCACAAACTCTATTCTCTGTTGTGGTGTTGTTTTTTTACGGTGTCAATGTAATTAAATTGTTTTCAACAACCTTTTCAGTTTAATTGCTATCATGATCATTGTGTGTTTTTCATATTTAAAAGGTGGAGTCTGTAATTGTTTATTTATTTTGCATAATTTAAGACTATACGACATAACAAAAAAAAATAAATGAATAATAAACAGTGCCGGAAGAGGCTAAAGACCCACTGGGTTTATCTGAAGCCTCCACCCAGAGACAAGATTAATATAAAGAAATAATATGACTACATAATAACAATTCTAATCCAATACACGTTTTCCTCAAATTCAGCAAATATCTCCTCACGGACATACTATACGAACTATTTTGTGTTATTAAATAAAAATATACATTTATTTTATAGTATGTCGGAAAAGAAATCATAGTAATTCGAAAAAAAATGTAAAGTCATAGTATAGTATGTTGAAAAAAAAGTCATAGTATAGTATGTCGAAAAACTTTTAAAAAAGTCATAATATAGTATGTAAAAAAAAAATTCCTAGCATAGGCTGTCGAAAAAAAATCATAATATAGTATGTCGAAAATGTTTTAAGTGCCATAGTATAGTATGTTAAGAAAAAGCCATAGTATAATATGTCGAAAAAATAAAAAAGTCAAAGTATAGTATGCCGAAAAAAAACCATAGTATAGTATGTCGAAAAGAAAATTCAAATGCCATAGTATAGTATGTAAAGAACAAGCCATGGTATAGTATTTAAAAAAAAAATAATTATGGAATAATTAAAAAAAAGCCATAGTATAGTATGTCGAAAAAATAAAAAAAGTCATAGTATAATATGTGTCGAAAGAAAATCATAGTATAGTATGTCGAAAAAATATAAAAAAGTCATAGCATAGTATTTCGGAAATAAAAGTCATAGTATAGTTTGTCGAAAAAGTTTTAAATGTCATAGTTAAGAAAAAGTCATAGTATAGTTTGTCGAAAAAATAAAAAAGTCATAGTATAGCATGTCGAAAATTAAAAAAAAGTAATAGTGTAGTACGTATAAAAAAAATATAAAGATGTCATAGCATATAGTATATCGAAAAAATTAAAAAAGTCATGGTATAATATGTTGCAAAAAGTGATAAAAAAAAGTCATACATGATGTTATACATGTCTGGAGACTTTAAGCTCTAGCATAGATAGTTGCGTTATAAATTGTACTTGGTGACAAGTTACAGTGAATCAGGCCTGTAGTCAAGTCCAACAAGGCATGAGTCCAAGACAAGTGCAAGTACTACAGTCCTGCAGTGAATTGACTATTATGTCTTTGGTCATTGTTGTTTCACTGTCCCTAAGCTTTGTATTTTTGTATGAGACAGTAAGGTGACACTTGGATTATTTCCAAGCCACTGTGGCCCCCATTGAGATCAACCTGCAGCACTGAAAGTAGACTGGACCAGGAGAACTGAACAGTCTTTGATGGGACTCTAGTCCGTGTTACCTGAGAGCCCACAGGTTGTGACTGTGGCTGTTACAGAGACTCCATTGACTCTTTTAGCAAAGAGGGAAGGGCTGAAACCAATAGCGTAGGCAGAAATTACCGTGTGGCTGGGCACAGAGAAAATCAGGTGGGCCTAGCCCGTTCAAAACCAAACATCTATTTAATAATAGGTTCTGAAACTCATATGTTACCCAGAATAGGGCATTACAACTATACTTGCCTGAATGCACCACAGTTTAAATCATACAATCCTAATATGCTACATCATCATCATTATAAGTTACATTAATAATTCAATATTTATTCCATCATATTTGCAGTCTGCACCATTGCACTACTGTATTATTGTTTACAATCTACATAAACAGCCTGACACATTGTATGTTGTTCCTGGTATTCTTTTTATATAGCCCATCTTCTTTCTTTACTCGTGTTCAGCTTTGTTGACCTTGTTTTCAGCTGCATTTCTATTTCCGTATGTACAATGAGAGCAAAATAGCCAGAGCCAAATTCATGGTATGTGTAGGCCTACTCATACCTGGACAGTCAAGCTGATTCTGGTCCAACAAGACAAAAAATAACAGCACAGCATGGCATGGCCTGGCATGAGGAAGTACCAAGCACCGCCCACCAGCCGGAGCACAGCCAATAGGAACGCTCTCTCTCTCTGAAATGACCTGTGATTGGTCAAAGTCTCCCGTCACAGGCTAGATTTTTTAAAGCCTGAAAACAGAGCCATGAGGAGGTGCAGAAGTCTAGTTTTCTCTCAGAACATTTGAATTACGATATGCTGAAAGGTTATTATGGAATTTTTGCCCAATGATGCCAAAAACATTCTGCCTACTGAAGCTTTAAATAAAACAATTAAACATAGCTGGCACAGCAGCCACATATTCACACACACAGGAGGAGACAGACACAACAGCATCATTACTCAAGCATATATTATGGATAAAGCATCTGCATTCAAAAATACACTTTAACATAGCCTGGCACAGCGGCCACATATTCACACAAACACAGCTGGCAGCAACATCAGCATAATATCCAAATGTACACCGAATGAAAAACTATAAACAATGATATTGAAACAGGCCAGACAAATTATAAATGAGCAACTGAAACTACTGATCTTTTTTTTTTCATTGTATGTATTCTGGAGCTTTATGGCTTCTGATATACATGACTGGCTTTTCCCAAAAGTTTCTCATCTGGGAAACTTCTCTCAAAAGGACATTGTTTATGGTCTTGTCATGGACAATAACAAAGATGACTTTCTGGTGAATAACATTCTCATTCTTGGAAAATCTTATTTTCACAAATCCAAGTATATGAAAGTGAATCCTAGGTTTAATGTGGTTCATTCTGAGTTTCTTTCTTACATAAAAGCCCTTAAAGTCATGGGAAAAAAATGCATTGAAACTCCTTAGTATAGAAGAATTACAGGTAAAGCCCTAGCCCTTAATTTAATTTATTATTATTTTGATGTATAATATTACATATTTTATATTTTCTTGTTCTGTATGCACCTTGTCCTTTTACTCTAATGCAATGATCTATGACCCAGGTTGTTTGTAAATTTGAATTTGTTCAATAAAAAAATAAAAAATAAATAATAAATGAGCTTACTTTTGATGATGACAGCAGGAGACGACAGGGCTGGTGTTGAACACTGAAATGAGTCTCTGTCAAAGGAGAGCAGGGACACAGAGTTCAGTCTGATGTGATGCCAGTTGAAAATAGTCTTTCACCAGTAGGCCTGCAGCTGGTTATGGGTAGCCACATAACCATAAGTGTTAATACTTGGCACTGGTTGAGGAGAAACTGGCACAGGAGTAGGTCTTGGTTGAGAATGATGGTGGAGTTTGAGCAGTGCTCCTCAGGCCTCCGTTCCTCAATGCACAGGTGATGACGTAGATAATAAACAGTATTTATTAAAAAGTAAAATTCAAGGCTTTCGGCAATGAGCTATATCACGAGGCCTGGGCTGAGAGACACCAGGTGTTCACTGATTGAAAGAGGAGGGGCTGCTCACAATCTGCCATTTGCTCAATGCACTGCCACTCAAACAATCTGACCAATCACGGAGCCTGAACAAGAAGCAAAACACAACACTGGTTGGTCGTAGTCAAGGCCTGTATGGAAAGCAGTTCGAGCATTTATTCCATATCCTTGATATCAGACGTCAGTGTCCTCCACTAGTTCGGTCTTTGTCAGCACTAGTTGGACATTTTAGTCTTACTAGTTGAACAAAATCTCTTAATAGTCACTGTTTTTCAGCAACTAGTGGCACTTTTATCCAACTAGTTCCAACAGAAGCCTTACTAGTGAGACTGTGCACCACACCAGTAGGAAAAAAGTAGAAAAAGTTATTTTTTATAAAAAGGGTCACTATATCCTCACAGTAGTGCATGAGACGGATAATCTGTCATGTGCCATGCTCCTAATGGCATCTGCTAGATTTCACAGTTCGGAGGAAAACAACCAATCAGAGCCGAGCTGGAGTCTGTAAGCTGCTGTCTATGAGTCAGCTGTCAATCACTCAGCTGTCAACCACTCGTGAACTCCGATCAAACTGTCAAACTAGGCAGCACTGATCAAATATGAATCAATATTATGTTACTGTAATGCCCATTTCTCTCCTCAAATGTTTTCAGAAACATTTTGTAGTGTACTGTTTAGCTGTAAAATGAGAACATTTGTGACCCGGCAGCTATGTTGAGATCAGTTGAGAAAAGTACCAAGCACCACCCACCAGCTGGAGCACAGCCAATAGGAATGCTCTCTCTCTGAAATGACCTGTGATTGGCCAAAGTCTTCTGTCAAGGGCTAGATTTTTTAAAACCTGAAAACAGAGCCATAAGGAGGTGCAGAAGTCTAGTTTTCTCTCAGAACACTTGAATTACAATATGATGAAAGGTTATTATGGAATTTTTGCCCAATGATGCCAAAAACTTTCTGTCTACTGGAGGTTTAACAACCTTTGCAGTTCAATTGCTACCATCATCATTTTGTGTTTTCCATAATATCATGTTAGAACACATAGGCAGAATAAATATTTAATGTCTTTATTGTAGAAATGCAGATTCAACAAAAAAAATAAACCAAATCAAATATTCAAAAATGCAATCAATGACTTTACAAACATTCATTTAAAACATTTCCTCTCTAAACATTCAAATATTGCAAATAAATTACAAAACTGTAATGTTCTTTTTGCATAGGCAAAAAATTATAATTTGACTCCAAGTGTATACAACAAATATACAAGACTAGATGAGGAGGCAGATCAAAAGGAAAAGCAAATTTGATCAGATGTACTGTACAGAACTCAAAAACACTGATGTTCACATTGAGGTTGGTATAGGTGCTAGCGACAGTCAGCCATCACTGATGACTAGTCTTTCTGCTTGAGCTCCATCGTGGATAAAGACTTTTCAGGCTTTTTTGACTTCCTGTACTTATAGGCCAATGCGATGGTGGCCACCAAGAGCACCAGACCAAGGACCAACAGGACCCACTGGCCAGCTGTGGCAGCTGCGCCTTCCACACTCATACCCAGGAAGTCCACTTTACTAGCTTTAGGTTCACCTTCACCTGCTGGACACATACATAAAATAACAAGTAAGTACTATGCCAGACTGTTTTTCACTCACGCACAAACCCACTCATTCACATTTTACATGTTTAGCAAGCTGCGGTCCTCCACTAGGGGGTGTTGCTCTGTCATTTTCAGACCAATTTTACACACGCCTACTTGTGGTAGCAAGGGAAGGGCAGTAAGAGCAAGAGCTGTTCCAGGGTACATGCAGACATCCTTAAGTTATATTTAAAGTGTCCAGTGTCATGGTATAGTATGTCAAAAAATGTAATAAAAGAATCATAGCAGTATGCCAGGAAAAATGTCATTGTATAATGTCATAAAAAGTTTTTTATAATATAGTATGTCATAGAAAATGACATATGCCTTAAAATATCATAAAAACGTCATAATATAGTATGACATACAAAAGTCATAGAAAAAAATGTCATAATACAGTATGTCAAAAAAATATGTTGTAAAAGTATCGTATATAGTATCGTATGTCAAATAAATGTCATAAAAAGTCATAGCATATTATGTCATAAAAAATGTCACAGTACAGTATGCCATAAAAAGTCATATAAAAAGTTATAGTTTAGTTTGTCGTAAAAACATCTCACACAGTATTCCATAAGAAATGTCATATAAAAAGTCATAGTATAGTATATCACAAAAAAATTTCCTAAAAAAGTCATAATATAGTGTGCCATAAAAAATTAAAAAATAACTCTTACATTTGCAGCTTTAAAATCTAAAACCTTAAAAAAAAACAGCTGAAAAAAAGAAATGTAATACCGCCTGCCAAAAGTAGAAAAATTACACAAGATATTACTCTTTCTAGATGGCGCTCGTCAGCATGCCTAAATCTGTAAACTGCTGCGGCTACTATGTTTCTTGTGGATATTCAGGATTATCGGGTGCTTTGTATCAATGACACTGTTGTTGCTGACACTCTGTTGTTACAAATAACCTTCACAAAACATCTGTCTCCAAATATCTGTGTTGGTATTAATGCCACATAATAATAATAATAATCAAAAAGGTGAAAGGCAGGGTAACTCACTTCCCATTGAAACAGTGCAAGCTGAGGAAACAGTCACTTTAATTGACTTCCTTTATGTCCCTTCCACACTTATTCATTATTCATTTTCGTATCTAAATTCTGTATTTCTCTCTTGATCTGCGTGACAACAGCTGTGTTCTCTCTTTCACACTATCTCTTCAAAGCCCTCTCCTTTCCCTCTGTTGCTAAGAATCTCATCAATCTAATATGTACACATCCTTTCAGCAGGATCTCATCAGTATAACAAGAGGAGCAGGAGATTGATTTCACTGTAAGCCGCAGCAGAGGAGAAAAACTAAATGAATGCCTCAGTGTGAAGACATTGTGCCTTTTTTTCTGGGAAGGAGTTCAAAAAACATTTGGCTTGGAGATCGGAAAAGTTATTGAACACAAAAGCGAACATGCTTGCCTACATGCATGTGCTTTTATTCATGTTTCTGTGGATCAAAGCATGTTTGGATGCGTGAATGTGTTGGACGTACTTGAAGGTTTCCAGTCGTACTCGGGCCACCCGCGAACTTCCTTGTTCTTGTTGTTCTCTTCCTCCAGCCATTTAATGAGAGGTTGGAAATACTTCATGAGAGGCTGGGCACTCATTTTGGGCTGGCCGGTGATCATGGTCATAGCCTCGGGCCAGGGCTTACTGAAGCCCAGCTTCATCACATCACTGCAAACGACAACACAGAGAGGGTCAGAGAGGAGGTCAGAGGAGACGGGGATCAGCAGCAGAGTGTGTTCTAGAGATGATTACACATATGGTGCAAAGCGTGCTTTCACCAGCTGTCTGAACTGACAAATACACTAGGGAACAGAATAAATACAATATGCATTTTTAGTCATTTCTGGTATGTATACGTATATAAATGAAGTCCATTTTCTAATGGTGAAGAGAGCTGAGATTTGACTTAACTTCTAATCACGGAGTTTTTTCATGTGGCAATTGCACCATTGGATACATAAAGGATATTCTTTATGGAAACACTGTAAGTGGTTGCATTCTCTGCCAAAGGTGGTTATGGGTACACCTGTGTGTGCGTGGGTGTGTGTACTAACCCCATCAGCTTCCCAGCTTTTTCAGACTTGTAGATATCGCAGGTATGTAGATCCCCATCATGATTAGCAGCCTTACACAGAGCCTCGTGGAACTGAAACTGGATGATGAAGCTAACGAAGTACCTGATTGAAGATCGGTAAACATGCACTGTTACGATTTTGCTTTAATGCCAGCAGGAAACAAAAATAAAACAACACAAACTGGCACTGTCACAACAGCTCTGCATAATGGTGATTGATTTCTTTTTAGCCATGTGAGTAGCTGTGTTTATCTTATCTTTCCATAGTTCAATTGGAGTGTGTCAAATCTGTTATCAATCTATTGTGCTCAATTATCAGATGCCCTGTTTGTTCTGCTGATTCAGGAAACTTTACCTCACGTATGGCACGTTAGCAGGGATGTGGAACTTTGCACCTGGGTCAAAGTCATCCTCTGTACGGGTTACAGGGGGACACAGTCCCTGGTACTTCATTCTGCAATGCAATAAAGTTTAATCTAGTTAATTTACAACACAATCAATCTACCACTTACTGATAAACTTTTCATTATTTAAAATTAATTTGAATTTTTGGTAACACTTCATTTTACAGGTCTGCAAATTTCACGGTAATTAGCAAGTAACCTTTTAACTACTTAACTAACCTACCAAAATTTCTTTAGAATTACCGCCAAATTGCCCCAATATTTACCTCAAAATTTATCAAAAATGACTTTATTATCAACATGATTTAATAATTATATTCCGCTATTTGCCAATAGCTGGTAATTTATTTAATACATTTCCAGGAAAAGAATACAAAGTTAATTGATATGCTTTATTTCAATGTCTGCTGATAAATAGATAATAATTAGCAAATAACTTATTTGAAATTTCTTTAAAAAACTCCCTGACACTAGCTACCAGGTTACATTTGTGTGTGATCAGAAGTTTTTTCTATTAGTTTTAGTTTTCCACCTCAGATGAAGAGCATAGAATTATTAAATAATGTTTACAATAAAGTAATTCTCGATACATTTTGAGGTAAATATTGGGGTAATTTGGGAGCAATTCCCAAAAAATTTCAAATAGGTTACTTGCTAATTATCATATAATTACCATGAAATTTGCAGACCTGTAAAATGAAGTGTTACCAAATTTTTCTAGATGGTAAATACTTTGTAATTGTAAAAACGCTGGTGACGTTTACCTGAGGTTCCACCATTCTTTATTGTACTCAGACGATGGGATGCGCTCGTCAAATACCTTCCATCTCCACTGATCCATCAGGTAGCCAAATGGCAGGAAAGCAATCTTGTCGAGCGCCATGCTCATCAGGAAGTTGATATCACTCTCTAGAGGAGGGGACAGAAAACACCAAAATCATCAGCTCTGTTATAACATCACATGCTTTTACAGAACTATACCATAATCATGGTGACTCACCGTAGTTGTTTTCAACTTTGTCCAGGAGGCCGATGCTCTCCAGGTGTTTGGGCGTGGACACGGAGAGAGCAAGCACATCGCCGATGGCCTCATGGAAGCCGGGGTTGGCTCCGTCGCGGAAGGACACAGGCTGGTCTTTGTACTGCAGGAAGTACTGGACATGGCCCATCTCATGGTGCACCGTGATCAGGTCATCCATAGTCACAACAGTGCACTGCTTGATCCTGGAGACACAAACGAGGCCATAATTACAGCAAAGAACCCATAGATATTACATCTTCTTGGCTTCCATGCATATATATATATATATATATATATATATATATATATATATATACACACACACACATTTACAGTTTTAAAACTTATGTGGAACAACTGGCACAGAAACTAGAATAAAGCAAACTTTTTTTGAGGACAGAGGAAACATCAGTTAGGTTCTGAAAAAAAAAAGAAAAGAACCTGAAGTCTTTTCGGTTATAGAAGTCCCACGCTGAGGCGTGGCACACCACCTGGCGCCCATCAGACGGCTTCTCCAGCATGGATTTGTCCCAGAACTCTTGTGGCATGGGCAGCAGACCGAGAGAGGTGAAAAACTTGTCTGATTCCTGGAACATTTTGACGGCGTTCCAGCCCTGAATAGGAAAAGAAGAGTATCAGTGACGATGTGGATGTAAGTGTGAGTATGTATATACTTATATAAACAGTTTTTCAGGCAATGAGATATTCAATATTTGGAAAAAGCAACAGCTACACTTAGAAAAGAGATGACTGCACAAAGTGTAAACAAATTACGGTTCTAAAAGGATAGACATACACTTGAAAATATGTTTACAGTATATTCATGTATTATGTACACTTCATGACAGTTATGGATGTCCGCTGCTGTTATTCAGTTTAATTAAAAGTGTCTGTATTTATCCTCATTCTGCTTGATCCTCCACTTTGGACCGCATCTGAGTCTCATTTTCCCTGAAACAAACTGATCCTTGACCTCTGAAGTGGTGGAAGAGTGCACAAGCGCATGCGTTCTTTGTGTGTGTCCTTGTGTATTCATGTGTGCAGGCCAGCTGTGATCCTTATGCAACAGCTGGCTCATGTGTTCATTCACCTGTGACACCATAGCAGGAGTGGCGTCAACCTGCGTGGCATGCGGGTAGGGTATGGCCAAATCCATTATGCCAGACCACGTCTGTGCCCACATGTTGCCTGAAAGGAGAGAAGACAGCATTCCAATATTTTTTTTTTCCAAGTTATGTGGCAAGTCATTCTCTGCTCTGCTGGTGTTAAACCAAGTGGGATTTGTGGCTGTGAGTCAGTCCAATCGCCAACCGTGTGGAACTGTCACACACAATCTCACGCTTGACGCCTCTGAAAGCAAATTAAATCCTGCCTTAATCCAAATGCATCTACAGCCAATGATAGAATATCAATGGGGTATGCTTCCACACAAAAGGAGAGTTTGGGCTAGAGTGTTCGAATCCTTTGAATTCCAAACTGAGATACTGACTTAAGTGTGGTTTTCTCAACTCCTGAAAGCCTGGTATAATCTAAAGAGGATTTCTGAAGGCAGTGTAGACCTGCATATTGTACTTACACACAGTGTAGTTTTATGAAAATCTGTCCTAAAACTTCCTCCTTGCTACTTACCCAGCAAATGAGCAGGAATGGGTCCCTTCAGGTTGATGTGCTTGGAGCCATACTTTTTGTACAGCGCCCTGCGGACATAGGCATGCACATTCTGATAGAGCGGCTCCAGCTCCTTCCACAGAGCCTCCAGGTCTTCCTCAAAGGTAGGGGTTTCATACAGCGAGCGCCAGAAAGCCCCATTGTCAGTGTGACCTAGAGACAGTAACCAAGTAACCAGGGATAAAAACATTCATCAGTGAGGTGTATTTTCTGACTTTGTAACTCAGTCTGCATTGTCTGTAATGCAGGCTGAGTTTTAACTTCTATGCAAACTTTTGTACCTGCTTCTGAAGAAAACATATTTAACATTAAATTCATGTTTTGCCAATGACCAGGTAAACTAATTACCAAAAACAAATGCTGCGTAAAAGAATATAGGGAGGTAGATGAGAAGATTATACCACTTTCATGTCTGTATGGTCAAAATGAAGCCACCACAATCAGCCAGTTAGCTTAGCTTAGCACAAAGACTGGAAACAAGGAAAGAGCTAATCTTGCTCTATCCAAAGGTAACTAAATCTTCCTTCTAGCACAAGGGAGTTCCTACCAGCACGAGGGGGCTCCTACTAGCACGAGGGGGCTCCTACTAGCACGAGAGGGTTCCTACCAGCACGAGGGGGTTCCTACTAGCACGAGGGGGTTCCTACCAGCAGGAAGGGGTTCCTATCAGTACGAGGGGGTTCCTACCACAACGAGGGGGTTCCTACTAGTGCAAGGCGGTTCCTACCACCACGAGGGGGCTCCTACTAGCACGAGGGGGTTCCTACCACAACGAGGGGGTTCCTACTAGCGCAAGGGGGTTCCTACCAGCACGAGGGGCTCCTACTAGCACGAGGGGGTTCCTACCAGCACGAGGGAGTTCCTACTAGCACAAAGGGGTTCCTAACAGCACAAGGGGGTTCCTACCAGCACAGGGGGGTTCCTACTAGAACAAGGGGATTCCTACCAGCACAAGGGGGTTACTACCAGCATGAGGGGGTTCCTACTAGCACAAGGGGGTTCCTACCAGCATGAGGGGGTTCCTACCAGCACGAGGGGGTTCCTACTAGCACGAGGGATTTATGTGCCAGACTTTCTTGGCTGGGACCATGTTGCAAGCAACAGCAGAGACTCCAGGAAGGCGCTGGTCCCGACCAAGAAATAATGTATTTAGACTTCAGTTTTTGTACTGATTTAACAGACAAGATATAACTTGCTTTAGACGTGCTGGTAGGCAGAGTTTGAATGGCCCTCACTCTGAAAAAAGGACATTTTCGAACTGCTCCCTCCTGTTCTCCAGGGCCAACCTTCTAGTATTTTTTCACGCAGGAGAGATTGGGAGAATCTCAAGGTGGATGTAAAATTACTCTTTAAGGTCATACCATTGAGTTTGGCAGCTGTGTTGGCCAATTCAACATATCGCTTGTAATCCTGGCGAAGCACTTTGCCAGCAGAGTCTCTCCATCCTTTCCAAGCAAATAACAGTTCGTCATAGTCCCTGGACTCGGCCATGATCTTCTGGAGATCTGAAACACAGTGCATTCTTTTATTACACCTACTTTACCTACTGCAGCTGAGTATTCATGTCTTTTCAAACATTTTTTCTTGTGAAATACCTAAGGAAAAGGTGATAATTATTGCACCTATTACATTATTTCAGAGTAGCTCAATTTAATGACACATATCAATTACCAATAATGAATTTGCCATTGACTATATGGTAGGTATTAAGCAATCACTGCATGGTTGCTTCATTATTTATTATATATTATATACATTTTTATTTATATTTTATATTTCAAACTCTTCATATTAGGATTGGCATATATTTCAGAGTCTTACCTGGATCCAGTGGATGACACGTCCCATTATCTCTGCACACCTGTGCCACACTGTACTTGGTCTCCATGTTGGATAGGAGGGTGTTGTACTGGAAAGGCAAAGGCATCCACCAAGCATTAGATCCCACTGAAACCATCAGCAACTATATGGTTTTGATATTTGGTAAATACATATGCCAGCTTTCTAAAAGGTGCTCAGGTGGAGGGAAGAGGATATGAGCATGTAAGAGAAACAAATGACAAATATGATAATGGTCTGGCTTCACACATTATCATTCTGGTATCGGAAAAAAACAGTCTAGCTTATTTGTATCTTTTTAAACCAATCAAAATTGTCTAGGGCAGCGCTAAACCCAGGATGCAGGGATGGTGCCTTTGCAAAATAGATAGTGGACATAGCGGAAGGGAAGGAAAATGCCGTGTGAAATACTCGGCCAATGGCAGGCTACATTCAGTGAGTCAGACTAGTGTGCTTTCAGTTGATGAAGAGCTTAGATTTTAACATTGTGATCAGATTTTTCAGTTATTAATAAAGATATCTGATGTTTATATAGCATTACCCTTTTGCTTATTAATAGCCCGCCAATTCAAATAATCTGACGAAATACACACTATTAATCGTGAAACAGGCTAACGTTATGTTAGCTGACTATAGTTACTTTCAGAATTGTCACCAAGTTACATTCAATGATGACAATAAATTGCAAATTGTTTGATTAATGGTTTAAAATAAGTCAAAGTAAGTTTAAAATAAGTTGCAGCTTGACAGCATGAGTAATATTTAAAAATGTATACCGACCCTTTCTGTAATGAAAGAATGGGTATAGCAACACTAATTGTTAACTGTTAAACAAATTAAGTAAAGTGATTTACTTAAGTGATTTCATTTTACTACTGGATTGGAATTTGGTTGTGCTCTTTCTGCAGCGTCTTTTCTAAATGCTGCGTCAAATTGGCGAATTTGTGTTTTCTTAATGTGCTCATGTTTTGTCTATTTGCATGTGTTCTCTTAATTTGCATGAATCTCTCAGGGCCACCATATACTGTATGCCCAATGTCTGTTATATTTTGATGCAAACTGCAGGAATTCATGCATGCTGACATTACTAGTGTGAGGGAAGCTTAATGCTCTTAACCCGTGCTGAGCGATAATAGTCTGGGACACACTCAGTTCATTTTTCACTACCGGTAAGATCTAACTTTGTGTATTCTGGGTTAACGTCATTACTGATAGGAACTGCCTAGTCTCTCCTTAGGTACATAATGTTAGATAGCTAAAGTCTGAGCAAGTGCCACAAATGTATTTGCCCCTAATAAAGCAACTTCTCTGGTTTACAGTGAGTGGTTGTTCTATACCGTTCATACATAAGCTTTCATTGTGGTAGTGTGTTTTCTGCATCCCCTTTGCATGCACATTGACGATTGTTTGTTATGGGAAATGCATCCCGGTTTTCTGTCAGGTCCCCATTCAACTCAACCAATAAAACCATTTCTGCCTCCGAATAAGTTCTGTCTTGGATACATATTGGTAAAACTGAAACCACTTCCTCCACACCTCTTCCAGTTGTGGCTTGGGCAGGGCGGCCCTCTCAATGTCGCTGAGTTTTTTGATGATGCGTTTGACCGAGCCGTCCTGGAAGTCAGTGGTGTCGTACTGACGGGCCTTCTGTCCATACTTCAGGGTGTGGGCTGCCATCTCCAGGTTCGTCTTAAGCTAGAGAGGAATAATGAATACTCTTTAATTTTTCTATTTTTACATTATGTGTCAGTGGAAGCAGGGTGAATGAGTGAATGAATGGATGGATGGATGGATGGATGGATAGGTTTAAAATGCACAGATGGGTACATAATTAGGTAGATAGATTGATACATGCATACATGGGTTGATTAGTAACTCATTGACTCAAAATCAATTATTGATTCCGTGACACATTTTTTATTAAGCAATCATTTTGTTGATTCCCCAAATTAATGCACAAAATCAACATAAGATGCAATTTTATTGATCATAGATGACGCTTGAACAATGTTAAGGTGATCTCAGTGGCTTCGGTCTGTCAGAGGGTCTCACCATCGCCTGCTTATTGGCTTCGTTGATGTCGGTGTTGTACTTCCAGGAGGCCTCGGTGTAGTTGTTCCACACCCCCTCAGCTGTGCTGTTGTACTCGTCCAGAAATTTCTTTGCGTCAAGCTCATCCGTGTTCTTGTCTGGGTAAACACGCAGAGGGACAAGTCAGCTGAAATACTGTAAAGATCCATGTAATCAAGTCTGAAAAATACTATCACATTTTAGCTAAATTACAATGTGTGAATTATGATTATGATGCGTTTCATTTTTTCTAGGCGTTTGCTTCCAACAGATGAGAAAACTGTCCTTTTTGGTTTGTGTGCATGCATACAGAGAACAGACAACAAGTCTTGGTTACATTTTAGAGAAAAAAAAAAATATGATTTCTTCACTTTCTTACATGCTGATTCATTTAAAATCTCTTTAAAATTCTCTCTCTTACCAATATCCTCAGGGTAGCCCTCGGGGATGGGTGGGACCCAGTTAAAGTCAGGCCATCCCAGTGTCTCATTTACATTTTGCTTTTCCAGCCACTTAATAATGGGGTCAAAGTATTTCATCAGTGAGGTGGCATCCAACTTGTCCGTCCCTATAGCATCCTGGAGTATTTCAGGCCAAGGTTTGGAAGAGCCAGCCATGAGAATTTTCCTGGAGGGGGTAGAATGAATAATGAATAAATTGTATTTACACCTTCACTGCTTCCCTTAAACCCATTATTGATGCTCCGTGTAATAAACAATGGAGACCCAATCAGACCACATACTTTAAAATTGCTCCGGCCTCTGCGGATTCGTAGATGTCACATGTGTGCAAGTCACCCGTGTGGTTGGCTGCTTTGCAGAGTTTTTCGTGAAGCTGGAACTGCAGGATGAAGCTGACGAAATACCTGCAGGGGAAAGAATTGCTCGGTCATCTCTTCAGTGCATTATATTTGCACTACAGCTTTTCAAAATGTTCAAAACATGATATCCCCTACTCTTTGGTATAGACTATTAAAAATCTCTCATACTTCAATACACTGACTAGAATAAAAATGACCCCTAGAGGTTTAGATGATAAGTATGGCTTAAACCTGCAGTAGGCAGTATATTTTTAGCATCATTGGGCATAAATTCAATAATAACCTTTCAGCATATTGTAATTCAAGTGTTCTGAGAGAAAACTAGACTTCTGCACCTCCTCATGGCTCTGTTTTCAGGCTTTAAAAAAATCTAGCCCGTGACGCGAGACTTTGGCCAATCACAGGTCATTTCAGAGAGAGCGTTCCTATTGGCTGTGCTCCGGCTGGTGGGCGGTGCTTGGTGCTTTTCACAACTGATCTCAACATGGCTGCAGGGTCACAAACTTTCTCATTTTACAGCTAAACAGTACACTACAAGATGTTTCTGAAAACATTTGAGAGGAGAAATAGGCAATACAGTAACAGAATATTGATTCATATTTGATCAGCGCTGCCTAGTTTGACCGTTTTATCGGAGTTCACGAGTGATTGACAGCTGACTCCTGGACGGCAGACTCCAGCTCGGCTCCGATTGGCTGTTTTCCTCCGAACTGTGAAATCTTGCAGATGCCATTAGGAGCATGGCACATGACAGATTACCTGTCTCATGCACTACTGTGAGGATAAAGTGACCCTTTAATAAAAAAATCGCTTTTTTTAAAATCATATTTGCTCCATTTCTATCCACTGCAGCTTTAAGTGTGTGTTTGACAACCTGTCAGTCCCCACATTGTTAAAGAAACCAGCCAGGGTCAGAGGCATTTCTTTTAGAAGCTTCCTGCTATTGTAGGGTTATTGTATCGTTTAAAACCACACTCAAATGCCAGTAAATTGAGTCCAGATTACAGCACACAATACCTTAATTCCCAGATCACCAGCCATTCTTGCATGTTCAATCACATATTTCCCTGGTGCCCTCATATTGTGTGTGCAGGCACGTACACAAACATACACGCACACATCATGGTTGTGCACTAAAAAGGCCCATTGTATTGAATTTAAAGTCTGAAGCTAATGTTAGATAACTAGGATAATACTAAATACATATGAAAATATCAACAGCCCAAGCTGTGTTTATGACTTCTGTGTGTAAACTGTTACATAGTGGTGTGGCTGGAACCTACCTGATGTATGGCGTGTTTCCAGGGATGTGGTATTTTGCACCAGCATCAAAGTGCTCCTCTGTACGCCTGGTGGGTGGGCAGATGCCTTGATATTTTGTCCTTTAAAATGAAAGAGATAGATTTAGAGCAGACTGGCATGGGTTGCACAACTAAGACATGAGTTCTGGAAAGTTATTCAGCCTATAATGATTTTTTTTCCCCACACACACACACACACACATACACACAGTGTGAATGCCAGCCAGTACAACCACAGTCTTCTACTGTTACTACGGAGCAGTTTGACTTAATCTGTTGCAGCCGGGATTTGCTCAGTCTCACCAGGTTTAAAGTGGTTTACATCTGAATCTGCAGCTTCCTCAACTTTACAGAGCTTTGAAGCAAATGTCAGCTCATTGTTTGTTCCCTTCCACAGAGTCCGCTATTTTGCACCGGCATGTTTCTACAGTAGTCCAGAACGGACTAAACACTTATTTTTCCTACTTGGGCCGGAGTCAATAACGTTACTCGCTGCCGTCGCCGCTGCTCTCTCTTGCTTCACCACTCACTTCCCACCTCTGATGCAATTGATCTACGCTACTCTTACAACAACTGAATCTAGATAGGGCCATTTACGTATTTTGTGTCGGCCACCGTAGCTCTCCTTCACGCTTGGCACACGGGAGAGGCTTGAGCGTGGTATCAATCTTCTCATCTGACTCTCAGCAGGAAAGTGAATGATCACACTTTCCCAAAAATCAAACTATTCTTTTAACGTGAAATATCTTGTAAGTATATTAAGTGCATGAAAGCCTACCTGAGGTGCCACCAGTCAGCGTTGTACCTCTCTGGAGGTGTATTTCCATTGAATACCCCCCATCTCCACTGGTCGATGAGGTAGCCAAAGGGAAGAAACGCTATCTTCTCCAGTGCCATCTTTAACAGGTAGTTGGTATCAGTTTCTGGAGAAACACAATGCAGAAACACCATTTTTTTTTAAACATTTGACAATGAATAAGATATTTAAGAATCAATCTATTTAAATGTTGGCAATTCATCCACGTCTGTCATGGGAGGGTATTTCAGTGGCTTGGATTTTATTTATTTCTGTCTTTAGTCTCTTTACCATTGTCAGAGGTCACAGTTTCCAGTAGCTTAATTTTTTGCAGATGTTTTGGTGTGGAAACAGAGAGAGACAAAACATCGCCAATTGCCTCGTGAAAACCGGGGTTGGCTCCACGACGGTAGCCCACCGGCAGGTCCTTGTACTGCAGGTAATATTGGACGTGCCCCATCTCATGGTGTACAGTAAAGAGCTGCTCCATCGTTACTGTGGTGCACTGCTTGATCCTAAAGAGGATGAAATCACTTTGTATTATCTAGTTTTAGCAACAAGATGAGCAATGAAGTTGGCAATGAATTAAGTGTAACTATAACCCACTTCTACATTAATTAATTTTACCTGAAGTCTTTGCGGTTGTAAAAGTCCCATGCAGACGCATGGCACACTACCTCGCGACCATCAGGCTTCACCAGCATTGATCCCTCCCAGAACTCATCAGGCATCTTCTCTAAATTCAGAGACGTGAAGAACTCCTCGGCCACACGAAACATGACTGTGGCATTATAGCCCTGCGGAGAGAAATCAATCAAGTCACAATTCAGCTCAAAGCTACAGTATAGGACAAAACTAATCACCTAAAAGCAGAGAAGGGAGTTGGATTTATGAGATTTCTCATTTGAGGTTACCGTCTGCAAGACCAGCAGAATGATTTTTTTTACTACAATCCATAAAAGTGGCACAAAATCTTTGCCCCTTACTTACTTGTTTGACCATTTCATCAGTCACATCCAAGTTGGGCTTGTCAGGAAATGGGATCATCATACCATAAATATTGTTCCAGGTCTGGGCCCACATATTTCCTGAGAGTGAGGAAGAAAACACACTTAGGCAACAATTATGACTTGTTATGGGATACTCGCTCAGGGGAACGCCTATTTCTTGCATAAAATGTTTTCAGAAACATCTCGTAGTGTACTGTTTAGCTGTAAAATTAGAAAGTTTGCTCCGGCTGGTGGGCGGTGCTTGGTACTTCCTCAACATGGCAATTTTCACACAGTCCCTTATGTCATGCAGCACATATCATGGAAAGTTTGCATTCAGTGTATGATAGCAACATAAACAATGTTCAGCTGTACCTAGCAGGTGGGCAGGGATGGGTCCTTTCAGGTTGATGTACTTGGGACCATACTGGTTGTAGAGCTGGCGGCGCACGAAGGCATGCAGGTTCTTGTAGAGGGGTTCAATGGTCCTATAGAGATTCTCGATATCCTGCTCAAAGTTCTTAGACTCATACCAAGAGCGCCAGTCCGCTCCAGTGTCCGCAAACCCTAAACAGAACAAAACGTTAATGTACACTTTCTTGCTCTTTCCCTTTCTCCATCCGTCATTTCTACTCCTTTACTCTCCTTGCTCTATTATCACGTCATTCACATTAAATTAATTACTTATTTATTTGTAGCATTACAGACCTTGTGGTCTCAATGTCAAAGGTGAAGTTCTTACCATCAGCTTTAGAGGCCTTGTTGCTGAGCTCCACAAACTTGGGGTAGTACTGCCTGAGAGGTACACCCGATGCATTGTGCCAGCCCTCCCATGCGTACAGCAGCCTCTTGTAGCTCCTGGAGTTGGCCATGATATCTGTGAGATCTGAAAAAAAAAAAAAATGTTTTTTAAAAAAATCACACTTTCAGTCATAAAGAAAAGGATGGAATATAAATAAAACTCAAAAGCTTTAAGTTTTTCCTAAAACAATGAAGATGTATTGGTGTTGAGATGACTTCACGCTCTCTCAGCAGGAAAAGGCCAGAACAGACGCATTACCCGAGAGATTAGCTTTGAGTTATGACGACTCCATGATATTCTGAGCGTCATTCAAAACAACATTTATCTTCAAAACGCCAGAAATAGGAAATGAAGGTGAAGAGAAGGAGAAAGATGAAGACCACAGAAGACGGTTGGAATGCTGGAAAAGGTGATCGTTGACAGTCTGTTTGTTATTATAATGATTTTGTGAAGGGATGTACCACATCCTTTGAATAACCCTGTTCCACCTTAGATTGGAAAAAACAGTCATAGCTAAACAGTAAATTAGAGTATTTATGTTTATGAATAACAATTTTAAATAATTGTTTTTGTTGTACTGTATGTGTTGGCAAGCATTTCTCACAATTACTTTTGGTAGTTGTTGCTGACAAAACACAGAGCCATTGTTCACGATACGTGGCGGCAGCGCTAAAAGCTATTGATGTTTCTATAGCTTTTTACTCCGCTCTCATGGGGACATCCATAACACTTCCTTTGGAGACCTCTCTGAAGTAATTTTGCCCATCCTGTTACTTTTCCAAGAGCAGATAAGATCTTAACCACTTACAAATGTTTTTCTTTCTAGACTTCCCCTCCTCATTGTTGTTTCATAATCCGCATTCCAGTTTCTTTCAAATTACTCCAAAGCATCTGTATCTTATAATTAATGCATTTTGAGCCACAAACTGAGCCATTATTTTATATTTACTCACGAGGTTCCAGGCTCCAGCTTACATTCGGCTCTGGATGCACCTTGGCCGTTGAATAAATGTTGTCCATGGTGCTGAGAATTGTGTTATACTGGAGACAAGGAAAAGAGATTTGAAGTCAGTTTTTGATGCTCAAGAGTTCAGCACTAAAACAGTGGTAAAAACATATTTACAAGGACAGATGTCCCATAAGAATATGTGAAACTAACCTCCTCTCTTTCTTTCTGGGGCAGGTTGGCAACTCCCAGCATCTTGATCTTCTCCATCAGTTTCTTTTGTGAAGGGTCAAGAGCGTTGAGGATCTCAGCAGAGAAGACCTGCTTGGCCACTAACCCCCATGCTGAGGAGAAGGCCTGCTCTTCAAGGGATGCAGCTACCTAAAGACAAGAGGAAGTGAGAGAGAACGATATATTGATTACTCAGAAAAACAACAATCTTAAAATTTAAAAGGCCTGCCAATAAGGGCTAAATATGTGGCATCAGTGATTTAGCTTCTTCTTGTCTTAAAGAGGACCTATATGCTCATTTTCAGGCGCATACTTGTATTTGAGGTTTCCACAAGAACATGTTGACATGCTTCAATGTTCAAAAAAAACTTTATTTTTCTCATACTGGCTGTACTGCAGCCCCTCAGCTCCGCTCTAACTAGCTTTGTTTCAGGGCTTGCCAAACTAGTCGCTAGGCAGGTATTAAGCAAATGTGTTACTTGGTGACATCACCACGTTACGGAAGAAAAGGCGGGACTTCAAGAAAGGCGTTTCAGGCAGTTCCGGAGCAGTGTTTCTGTGGGGGAGAGTAACTCCATTTGGCGTGGACTTTGGGCTTTGTAACTTTGCAGACCTTTTACATGTACAAAAAAACTACGTAACACACTAAAGGAAAGTGAAAAAGCACAAAAGCATAATAGGTCCTCTTCAAAGTCTGTTTTTATGACCAAGCAAGGGCCACAGTGAAGAACGTTATTTTCCTGTGTATGAGTGTCAGTTATTATTTTTGTAATATTGATGTGTGTCAAGAGTAGAAAGTGGGCAGCAATGAGTGTACATTTGGACAGTGGACACCTTTGTTTAGTGGTGTGGGAGGAACCACCTGCAGCTCAGTGTGGCCAAGATGGAGGACTTGAAGAGAGCCAAGACACTCATAGAGATTAGATTATTTATGACCATAGGCTGGCTATAAGAAGTGGACATAGTCAGCACGACGTCACCCATTGGTTTGTTGAAGCCTCGAGTTCGGCAGTTTGGCCGTCACCATCTTGTTTTTTTGCAACCAGAAGTGACACGAGAAGGTTGAGCTAAGTTCAACCGAACGTTGAATAAGACATTTTTAGGTGACCAAAATGTTACAATTAACTTTCATGAACTGAAACACACTGTGAAAGTGTTAAAGTTGTAAGACGAGAATGCGGACAACTCCCAGACCAGACAACGCCGTGGTAGCGACCTGTCAATCACAAGGTAGCCACGCCCTAAAGCATACCCTGCTTTATGGTCTATTTGACTCTAAATGGGACCATAATTTACTAAATGAACATCATGCTGTATTGAAGAAGACTTGAAACTAGTGATTGAGACCATAAACTCATGTTTACAATGTTTACTGAGGTAATAAATCAAGTGAGAAGTAGGCTCATTTCCTCATAGACTTCTATACAATCAGACTTTGTTTTGCAACCAGAGGAGTCGCCCCCTGCTGGCTATTAGAAAGAATGCAAGTATAAGGCACTTCCGCATTGGCTTCACTTTTTAGACCCAGAGGTTGACCACTGTTTGCGGGCCTATAGGACAGGGAACAGCAAAACTGATTGATTCTACTTTGAGGAATATCCAGTTTGTCAGAACACATGCCGACTTTTTGAAAACTATTGGATGGATTGTCATGCTATTTGTGGTGCTCAGCGGATACTGACTTCTGAGTTCCCCTTACTATTCCTCCAGCATGAAATATCTTTACAGCTGCTGGATGGATTACAACGCAATCTGGTGCAGGAATTCATGGTCTTTGTGAACTTTGGTGATCCCCTGACTTTTAATCTCACGCCATCATCAGGTCAAGATTCCAATTGGTCCAATACTTTGGTTTACCTATCTAATAGTTTTTATAGGTTTTCTTAACAATGAAAGAAACAAATCACCAGCACTCACAGATAAAGAGTCTTTTTTGGTTTATTCTGGGCAATCAAACGTAAACGAACACGTTTCAGCTATAAGCCGTCATCAGCCATAGCTGAAACATGTTCGTTTACGTTTGATTGCCCAGAATAAACCAAAAAAGACTCTTTATCTGTGAGTGCCATTGATTTATTTCTTCTGTTCTTACCACTACCTGGCACCCAATACTGTTCAAGATTTGGAGACGTGCTCGCTGTTATTTTCTATTTTTTCTTAACAACGACCAATAGCCGCTACTGTGGCTGCACACTCTTGCTATCCAACTCCTATACCGGCTGTAACACGTCTTCATCTGTGCCTTGATGTGTTCCTTGACAGCTGTACCAACACATCTTCCCTCTGGGATCAATAAAGTGCTCTGTCGGTCTATTGGGAGCAGGGACAGAAGAGCAAAACAACCCCAGCTCAAGGATAATACTTTTTGAAAGATGAGTTTGTCAATGCTCGAGCACACATGCTCGTATATGGCCTCACTGAATCTCAGGAGCTTTGCTTTATGGCACTCTGGACGGTCATAGGTGTTCTATGTATATAGTTACAGTGCTGGGCTGGATAGTATATGTGTGTCACATTGATTTGCGCCTACTCAAAATGATGAACTGTATTGTTAAAGCACTATGTGCCCCATGCTGAACCTTTGACGTTTCGTTTACAAGAAGAAAAAATGGTGCTTATTGTGTTACGACGCTGATGTGTCGTGTTAAAGTTAAGAAATCACAGTGTAAATTGAGCTAGCTTGGCCACACTAAAGGAAATACCTGCACACACACTAATGTTGAGGTAACCACATCCTGATATAACTGACCTAATAGTAGCTTCATCCCAGCAATGTTTTCATTGAAGCCTTTCTTATCTGTCTCGTTCTCACAGCCTTCACTAAACTAACAGGCTGCAGGAGGAAAAACTGGTGACAGTGAGTTGAAGTATTAATTCTGACCTTCGCGCTCTTCCTCTCAATCTCTGTCCTTTCCCTCAATCGTTTTTTTCCAGCATGCCTCCACCCACCCAGATAATCATTCTCTACCAACGACACACAATAAAGATACCGTAAGGCTGAAATTCCTCTTTTTTTGCTGACAAATCTTCTTACTCATTTACCCTTGGAACACAATGTGTGTACAAAGGATAACTGGACTTGAATGCAACACATGTGTAAGAGTTTATTTCTATAACTTTGATTACTAGCTGTAAAGAGTTATTTGATGAAATATGCATCTGCAATATTTGAATTCTTAGGGAAAAAAATGGATTTATAATATTTCAAAATGAAAGTCTTCACTTGAAGGTAGTTCTCAAGCTTCACAAAGCTGACCGTATGCAGTGAAATGAGCCTCAGGTCTGATTGTGACACTTGAAGGCAGCTGGTATTTCATTCTGGGGTTCAAAGGACATCAGCCATTGATATCCACTCATCGGTTTTTATTCAGCATGATTAGAAGCTTGTGAACTGATCTTCATTCTGTTTGATCCTCCACACGTCTAATGTGAGCCTCATTTGCACCGAGACCGAATCAACCTCACCTCTGAAGCTGAGGAGGAAGTGTGTGTGTGTGTGCGCGCATTCACATGTTTGCTTTGTGTGCTAGTTGTAATATAATCTGCTACTTTATTCTAATCATTTCACTGTAACGTAATAGATTTACAGTGCAGCCTCATAAGTGGAATGCCAACATTAGAACATTTCTCTGTCAGGCTGAATCGCCGTGTTCTCCCCTGGCTGCCAGTTCAGATGGAGCTCAGCACTCTAATCCACTTTGATCCCATCTTTGAACTGTCCACGCTCATACATTGCAACTGCAATCCCGCTCATCTTTCAACCTTACAATCCCGGACACATTCTGGGGAGCAGAACGCATTCTGCAGCCTGACCCTGTTGACACTGGCGGGGCGGGGGCCGCATCTACACCTGTTCAATGTGTAAGGAGACCAAAGCCTGGATAGTGTACTGAAATCCTGTTGTGACAGCTGTCCAAGCACACACCAGGGAAAAAAAGCCAGAGGCTTTGCCCTCGAGCTTGTATATGACAGAATAAGCTTGGATTGTTCGCAGTATCTATGAATATGGGTGTATGTGCCTGGAGGCAAGTAAACACTCTTTCATACACATCTCTCAAGTCTACAACATTTATGCAAATGTTTTGCAGGCATATGTTAAGATGAGCCTGTAATAACCATTGCAATCTGCCGTTAATGTACTGTCTCGTAGCCGGTCTCTAAAATGCCCCATTTCTGCAAAGGTGAGGCATTTTATTGCCAGCAAATATTACCACGTTGCACCATAAAGACTATTAGTGTGTGTAAAACTGCATCATGTCGCGGGTGCATCCATCTGGAGAAAGTGTATTGAGCAGAAAATATCATAAAACAGACAGTTAAACAAATGAACAATCAACATAAAATCATGCAAGACCCCCTAAAAATGTATTGAAAACATGAAGACGTTCGCACCGCAGGCCTTCAGATCTGTTTTATGTTTCCAGTAACACACAAGCTGAGTTGGCTGCGTTGGGAGGAAACTGAGCATGTTGTTCTGGAGAGCGATGAATAGGGGGTGATCTCCAAATCAAGCAGGGCTCAGCTCCACAGAAACCCTTGACCATGCAGGCATTTAGGGTGATGCCAGTGCTGGCGAGAAGTGATCTATAAGGGGCCAATATCATACCAGCATGAGAGAAAGGTTCAGCTAGAAAGACTTCAGGAGTTGTCCTACCTGAAGCTCGGAGTTGTGGTCCGTGATGTTGGTGTTGTAGTTCCAGCTGGCGGAGACGCTGAAGAATAACACCTCCTCAGCGGTGCTGTTGTAGTTGTCGAGGAACGTCAGTGCACTTTCCGTGGTGTTCTGATATACCCCTGGCTTCCAGATTTCTGGCAGAGCCTCAGAGAGTCCCAAGACTGGCAGCAGCAGCAGCACTGACCACAGAGACCTGTCCACGCCAGCGCCCATGGCTATCCTCCACCAAAGAGAGAGTGGAGGAGAAAATAAAGTGAAAGAGTTGGAAGGAAGAGCTAAAAATACACCGATGAAGTGAGAGTACACCTTCCCCCCAGAGCTGTTGTCTCATCCACTCCTTCACTGCTTCTCCCTTCTTAGCATCCCAGCCTGGCTGCTGGTGAAGTGCACACAAGCCAAAGTGAGCTTCTTTTTAAAGTGTCAGTTTAACCCAGCCCACACTTCTCTGCAGCCTTCCCTCTTACCACTTTACAGCACTGGAAACATTTCCCCCCCAGTTGTCCTTCCTTGCCACTATCTTTTCTCCCTCCCTTTTTTTTTTCTGTTTAGCACCCAGGATTCGGATGGATGGCAGTATCTTTGATCAGATCCTAGTTTCTATAACTGTACGAGATGAGCGATAAGATATGACACACCGGTGCAGTGTGCCTGCCAGCCTGCCTGCCTGCAGAGTGGCGGATCCTCAATAACCAGCACTGGAGTGTTTGGGAGGGACTCCACATACTTTGTTCCCTCCTTCAGCTCAGTGACAACAGAGGAGGGGGTTATAAAGACAGGGGGAATGAAAGAGAGAGGGGATAGGGGACTGAAACGGGAGGGGGGGGTGACAGGATTGTAAAGGCTGTAAGAGATAAGCAGAAAAAGTGAGATAGAGGCACAAAATGGTGAGTTGTGTCTTACATATAGCACGGCTTTCCCTCCCTAATAAGAGGAAAGCAAACATATTGAATTATTAAAAATGTAAAGTGGTGGTACTGATTCCCACGCTAAATTTACAAAGTACCCTATTAGTGATCAAAATCCTGCAATAACCCCTGAAAAGAGACAGCAGAGACAGTTGACAGGTCTTTTTTAAGAACGAGGGGGTTCACAGCTGTCAAACAGCGGAGGGATGTTCGAGCTGTCTCCATTCGTGGCATCTATAGTCCCACTATACTGTAGCATGTAATAAGCCACTGTCTGACTGTCTGAGTATTGCATTCATGCATTCAGATTAGCGCTAGAGTTTTCATTAAAATAAGGAGAGCATATTCCACAGAGCCATTTACCGCGACCTTTATAGACCAGTTCACTGTTGTAAACGTAAACATTCCAAATGTGTCCCAGTTTATTTCCTGTTTCAGTGTAAGTGAGTAGAGCGCTCCAGGGATGGCATAGTTTTAAAGGCCAACCAGGAAGTTAGCATCACCCTGGTTACCTCGACAAAAGGCCAATGGAATTTTTGCATTGGGTTTTAGATTACTGCAAACAATAAACTCTGTGGCAAACACGTTTATGATACTTGCACGTTTTGTTCAGCAAGATAATCTTCACGAATGAACACCACTTTTATGATTTTTGAAGTGTAAATGCAATCGCTAGAAGTAAAAAGTTAACGTTAGACTATAAACAAACTACACCCTGGTTGCATGAACACGAGTATAAACAACGAGGCTGTAAAGGCGGACGAGTCGGCGTGATGACATTTAGTAGTCCCATTTAGCCACTTGTTGGCAACCGCCTTTTTAAACCGCCGGCTTAAAAATGTACGAGTGCGGTATTTGTTAATGTATTTTATGTCGTATAAACAAAACTTTAAAATCTCTTAAGCTTGTGTTAACCACAGACCCTATTTCAGGCATCTAACTAAAAACCCATTAACGTCCAGACAAGGGAACCGGAAGTGCTAAAATGCTATCTCATTTCCGTGTTTTAGGACTCATTCCTGTAGCACTCTATGACATAAGCTGACAGGAAGTAAACATGGACCCAACCACTTGCCGAGCAATGCAATTTCATTTAAACGGTCTATAGTGTTTTTTTTATTTTTAGTGGCGCAGTCCACCACTTCCATGCTGGAATCAGATTGGTGGAGGGATTCACAGGAAAACAATGCATGCATGTAATCAAGCGCAATTCTACCTTATCGATTACAGCCTCTGCTTACGGTGTCGGAGCTGTATTTAGTCTCTGCTAATGCTAAACGGAATATTTCCCACTGCTGCTGCTTCACATTAACAGCATTCAACTGGTAAAACAAGTCGGCTTTTATTGTGAAACAGCCACAGGAAACACAATTTATAGTCACTGTGGTTAGCACTGACCACGATTGTTTAACAAAAATATGTCTACGAAACAAATCAACAGCCATTTTCTGCTTTTTTTTTTTGTCGTCAGTGGATCTCCTTTTAGTTCTGTTTTGGCCTCCACCATCTCCTGAGGAAACTATGTCAACGCTGAAACAACGCTGATGAGAGCTGTGAGAGTGAACCAAAACATTAAAGTTCCCGTGTTGCAAACCCAAAACATTGAGCTGAATTCAACAGTGTACACACAGTAGGCTACATTAGTTTATATTGGTAGCACGCACATTTGGTTAGCTTCTGTACAGTCACATTATAGTTTGACTAAACATTTGCTTGCCTTAAGTCATTGTAATTGATTTTTTTTTTAATTACCAGTGGTGAGGGTGCCATTGCTGGTTGCTGCTACTGGAGGGACATCTTAGCAGACATCTTGGCAGGCTGCATGGTGCAAAAGATGAGCCCCTCAAAACAGAGCCCTTATATAAAGGAAGTGGCTAATTGGAATGTACCAAGTCCGCCACATCATGGGGGGGATTGGCATTTATAGTTTAGAGATTTTATTTCTTTAGAGTATGTTAGTTTGTTGGTGCTTTTGTAGTGGTTGATTACTGAAATATTTATATTGACACAGTTTGTCTTGTTATTTCGTTAATATTTATAGTTAAGGTGGTGGTGTTTGTTTTTATATTATCCCCCTTGTTTCAAGAATGGTTTGATCAGCCATTATATATGTTCCCTTTTTGTTCCGTTTCTTAGGTCACATTTGGTCTTCGGTAGGTCAGTAAGTTCTGTTATGGGCCCAAAACTTCATTGCTAATTTTGTAAATTGTGTATTTTATTTTTCATTAACTTAAACCCTGTTCCACATTACACACATCCATTGTTCATGTAAAAATGCCGACAGATTTAAATTACAAAACGGCTCTCTTAATTTTAAAGGATACAAATCCATTCAGAGCTTAACAGGCTTCCTGTCACATTTACCTTGTAATCCCTTTTATGCTTTAAGCTACCATGTTCAGCTGATCATTCACCTGACCCTGGACCCTGACTGGGCTCGGTCAGATTACTTGAATTAGTTACACTTTGAACAAGAATTAAAAATAAACCATTGTGAGTTCACCAAAAATATGTGCCTGGTATATTTCTTCTTGTTTGTAATGTTCAGTAACATTTTCCTCAAATAATACCGTATTTTCTATTTCTACTTAAATTTTTTTCCATATATAAATTAAATAGAATATACCAAATTAAAACTTCTAATGGTTACTCTAGACATTATTACACAGCCTATTTGGGTTTTATGACAGAAGATGAAAATACATTTCATATTAGAAGACCATCCTACTTCAGGATTTCAGCCGAAAACACACCCAAAATGTCCTTCCAGCTCATTGTTGCTATTCAAACCTCAAGCGTGTTGAGATTGAAAACAGTGACAGTTAGCTGAGAGGAAATTTGAAGAGTTTTGTAACAAAACGAGCTGGAGTGTGTCTTTAAGCTGCTCAATGAGGCCCTTCAGAGTGAAGCGGTGACTGAATGAGGCCATAAAACATGATAATGTTCAAAAGAATATTGCGCTAAGATGGGATCATAAATCTTTATGACTTAAATAGCTGAAAAACAGCATTGTTAAGAGTTTGGTTTACTTTTTCAGTTCGGTTTGAAGTGTGGACGGATTTCTTTTTTCCAACGTGTCTAATTTTTGACAGTTTGACAGATAAATTCATAGTAGCAGCTCCTATTTCCCAGGTTCATGTAAAACTGCAGGTATCTGGCATGTTGATTTATAGTGATTGGTGATAGTCATCATGAGTCAAGCAAACAACTATTAACCTTGATATTGACGTGACTACAGGCAATTAATGCTTATGGCTTTATCATAATATAAAACTTATCAACAAAGGTCTCTAAATGTACAAAGCAGAATGTCTTTGATGGTGGAATAAAAGGTGTTGATAAGAAGTTTTCCTCTGGAACAGATAAAGATGTCAATTTAATGATGTTGACATCTTACTTTTGAGGTAAATGAACTTACACAATGTTGAGCCTATTAGGATTTCTTGCAACACACTGATTGCTAACGTTAACTTTAGCCTGTGAAATGAATTAACACTGAAATGCAAAAAAAAAATTTAAGCTGAGCCCTTGTTTGTCAGGTCAAGGCATTGTCACCTCACAATAAGACAGAGATAGCTATTATACAAGTAGTTTAGCTTCGGATCACGGGATTAAAATCACACCACACTGACGACCCTATTTGCCTCGAGAGAAGGCTTCCTATATATCCGTCGAGTCACGTAGCGGATATCTTAAAATAGATAACACATATCTCAAAAATATCTCCAATGTTCCAGGTCACAGACATGATGATATCTTTGCAAACGTGAGTCCAACATGTGAGCCACCTGAAGTGGGCCAGGTACTCATTGACAGAGCACATCCGAGCTGGGCTGATATGGACGGATGGACCACTGTGATGAAGTGATAAGGCCAGTGGTGGGCTTGTAAAGTGGTGGCTTGCGGCTGATGACGCCTGGTCATGATAGTGTCGAGTCAGAAAATGTCAATCTACGTTAAGAAAAATATCATATGCCAAAAATACTTTCATGCCTTTGATGGGAAAAAAAATATATCACAAGATTTTGATTCTGTATTTCAAAGCCAGTGGCTTAAAAACTGATAAAAGTTTGAGGAAAGGGCAGCAGGTGCCTGGAGACTAATTGGAATTGAGTTCACAGTGTTCACAGTGAGCTCAGTGTGTTAACTGCTGCCTTATTTTGTGTGTGTGTGTGTGTGTGTGTGTGCGTGCGTGACCTGCCAATGTGGTTTCCTGCAGTCTCCAGCACAATAATTGAATTTGGCTTTTCCTTTAATGGAAGTCTGTGAAGTGTGGAGAGGCTGTGATAGAGCCAGAACATCCAATCTCCACAAACAGGCATATGTTGCACACCATTGGACATGGATGCTGCAGTGCAGTATGTGTTTGTTTGTGTACTGTAGGGTGTGAGATGACATTTTAACTATTTCGGTATGTTTCTTCACCTACATTTTCAATAACATAAACTCCACGCACACCGCAACTATTATTCCAGTTCACATTAATCTGCTTTCATCTTGCATAATGAATGTGTCCTGTTCTGTAACAGCCTTAATATATCAAGATGATAACGCTAAAGGAGTCATCAGTTCATAATACAAATTGAATAATAATTTTAAATCATAATTCGCAGTACATGACCATCGAAGGCCAATGTTGAATTTAGGCAGCAGGTAAGAGACAGAGATTGTATCCAACTGTACACATATTTCCTGTAACAAGAACCTTACTGTTTCATTCTTGGTTAAAGGTGCAGTGTGTAGGATCTGGTGGCATTTAGCGGTGAAGTTGCGGATTGCAAACAACTGAAACTTCTCCCGTGTGCAAAGCATGTAGGAGAACTACAGTGGCCAACGCAAAAACGCGAAAACCTGAAAACGTCCTGAAAGTCTGAAATCATGAAAACGTGAACGGCCCTATCTGCAGTAGAACCAGTGTTTGGTTTGTCCGTTCTGGGCTACTATAGAAACATGCCAGCCAGCCCCGCGAAGAGAGGACCTGCTCTGTATGTAGATATAAACAGCTCATTCTAAGGTAACGAAAACACAATCATTTTTATTTTCAGGTGATTATACACTAAAGAAAACATACTCATTCCTTTAAATCATTGAGCCATAAGCTGTCTGTGGAAAGATACCTTTTTTTCTATCATTAAGGTATTAAAAAGAAATTAAGGTATTGAAGAGAAATGTCACGGTACTCATTTCTGCCCATGGGTCACACAATTCCAATGATCTATAGGTGGCAGTAATATACTAAGACACTCAGCAATCCGCCAACAAAGGCAGACAAAAAAGACTTGCTTGAAAGCAAACATACATGGTTTCTAACTATTTTAAAAAATCAGCTTTGCAAATACGGAAACATATTCAAGACCTGCAGGAGACACACGGTGTGTGAGTAATACTGAATGCAAACATCATTTTAGCTTGCTTACAAGAAAAGGGCACTTTAAAGGGGAACTAAAACCCATTTTCAAAATTCATACATGTTATTCATATGGTCTAAGACAGTCCAAAAAATATTAGTAAACATGAACAACTCTCTCCCAAATCCAAAAACTAGAGTGCTAAAACGGAAACTTGTGATGTCATCAAGTATAAAGTGTGGAACTGCTCCATAGACAATGAATGGGAGAGATGTTATAGATGACACTGAGAGCATCCAGGGGAATGATCTGAGTATATGGGAGCATTTTCTGTTTCACAACTGAGAACACTACAATAGAATAAAGCTCATTTGGGTATAAAGAAAGAAAACAAAGAATATCAGTCTCCATTCATTGTCTATGGAGCAGCTTCAGACTTTATACCCGATGATATCACAAGTTTGAGACGTACTTCTCTGGTTTCTGGCTTTGAGAGAGAGTAGCTCATGTTCACAAATATTGTTTGAACTTTCCTAGGCCATGGAAATAACATATTGGAAATCTTAATTTAAGTGGTGTTCCCCTTTAAGTATTTTAAAGTTCCTGCACACCACGGTCTGCCTGCGCAGGTGTTTTTTCACTTGTCATAGTAGGAAAATCCCAGGTGTTACTAATAACATTAATGATGCATCTGTTCTGTTCCAGGACTGAAGCAGCTATGGAATTCAGACATCATTAATTTAATTACTTACACCAGTGAAAGAGGCAGTGTGATTTCTTTCACACCGGCTACTAAATAATAATTTTATTTCAGGGTAAAGTCACGTTTCACAGCCAGCAGTCTCGGCTGGTTTCACACTTGGACAGTTCGTCTGTGTAAACAAGACCATAAAACAGCGGTGTTCTGTTCATGCCGTCCTGACTGATACACGTGGTGAATTTAGATTTCAAGGCAGCTAATCTGTGGCCCAGACCAGTGATTAATTATCTTTTCAGATGGTCCAGAATAAACATACTGAATTTGTTTACTATTTATTTTGTGAAGACGTTACACAAATGTGGCCTTTCCAATGCGGAGATTCCAGAGGATTGAAAAGTGCATCATCAGAGTAAGTGTGGAATAATGATTGAACGGGTAATTGAGGGTTACAAAACCTTGGTTGCGCATTTGAGGCTCAGAAAGAAAATGACATAATGTCTGAGGTCAGTGGGAGGGCAGGAAGGTAAGTATAGAGTGTTCTCCCTCTCCTCGGCTGCAGTAGGTGTCTCTACAGTATATCATATCATTAGGCCACGTCTGTTGTCTCGGTATCTGCATTAAATCATGCAGAACAACAAAAGCAAGGGGCAGAGTTACAGCTATTTGTTGCCAGAGACTGAGAAAGTTTATGGTTGCACAATGCAACACAAAAGATACAGAATTTGTGTAAATAATTAATCTAAATATCTTTCAATTTCTTTATTCCAATAGATGTAGGGGTTTGTTCAGCTAAAGCAAAGGGCAGCAAAAAGCCATACTTATTATAACAGCAATCAGTATCATTATTGTGAAATCTCAATTTGCAACCAGTCCTTTCTTTCCACTCATAAACACATTAAATGGTAGCCTAATTATTTCTATATTAACATGATATGACTCCAGATGGTGCTGAACACGGAGAAATATATATCCAAAATATCCCAGATACGGGAGCTTCCATCTTGAGATATTGACGTCATTTGGAACCAGAGTCTGCGTTAGAACGACACAACAACTAACCATAATATCTCTACAACTACATTTACGATAAAAATGACACGTTCTATTACACAGACTTGTGACGGTTATGGAAAGTTAAAGTTACATCTCTTCTCTCGTACAATTCCTGAGCCTCTGGCTCTGCGACTACTTCACTCAGAGCAGCTGTCAATCACAGCTGTCAATCATAACGTTTTGACCCCTTTTTATAGCATCAAATAACCAACTAAAAACAGACTTATCAGAAAAATTAACACTTGAACATACATAAGTGTGATACGAACTACCTAATATGACAGAAATCGTCTTTGGGTAAAACGTATTTTGCCGTGTACTTTGACTTTTTAGTTTGACCCATGTACCATTCCCCAAAAAAGGAGGGGCGGGCTTTATGACCTATATACTGCAGCCAGCCACCAGGGGGCGATCGAGATGTTTTGGCTTCACTTTTGGGGAGCTGTCATGTCGTCCATCTTTATATACAGTCTATGGCTCTGAACACGCAATACTGCTGAGGCTGATGGGAATGTCATTATTTTGCCATTAGTATTGGATATATAAACATGTTTGACCTGATCATGGAGCTAGATGAGTTAAGGGATCACCAAAGTTATGAGGATCATCCTTTGGGGAACATGAATGTCTGCATAATGCATCCGATAGTTGTGAGATATTTCAGACCAACTGACTGTCAGAAAGACATCCAAAAATGGATCACAATTGCCAACCAACTACAACATGCCTGGTCCCTTTGGTGCATGTCACTCTCCATCTATTTCCCCTCACTTCCTGTCATCTCTTTACTGTCAGCAATCATATCGTAATCGGCATAAAATACCCCCCAAAAGTGGAACTGAGGTCAGTGTACAAATGTTTGTAGAGTGGCAGCATGTAAACAGTCCAGTGGCCCTTTGTCACACATCTTCTTATATCACCTGATGTCAGGTATCAGCACTGGACTTTATCCAAACAAAATGTTATTGAGCTTTGTCACATGGCTCAATGTGGTGATAGTGTCTTAATAAACTGGCACATGGCAAAACATGTGCACTAATCAGATGTATTGTATCGGACTGGACCGTGAGCACGTCAGCCAACAGAAACCTCTTTAAAAACTGGACTCGGGCCAAAGTGAAGTTTTGTACAAAGGCAAATTCAATCAAGGATGTTGTGGAATTCAAGCTGTTTACAGTCCTGCAGGATATCCTGAACAAAACAGTGTATTTTGACTTTGGCTTAGCATTTTGTAATCATGAAACCGCTTAGAAGTGAAATATCATCCAGTTCCAGCTGATGCCGAATTATTATTCTAACGCTGAAATTTACAAGCAAGCTTCTCAGTACTTATGTTATACTGTGTGTGACATTGTTTATCATCATCATCATCATCATCATCATCATCCATAATGCAGAGTAGAGAGAACAGGGTTGGTTGTCACACATTTACTTTCATTTGAATCACTCAAAAAACTGCATCCCCTTTCTCTTTCCTATCCCTTTCAATGTGTACTGTAAGCCTAAAGTGTCAGGTAGGAATGGAGTGACCGTACTCCAGAGACTGTATATAAAAAGTGGACGTTGTCACTGTGACACCACCCATTGGTTTGTGGACTGCCGTTTTGAAGCCTTGAGTTCAACATTTTGGCTGTCGCCATCTTGGTTTTATGCAACCAGAAGTGAACGAGAGGGTGGAGCTAAGTACAACCGAACGCTGAATAAGACCTTTTTAGGCGGCCAACACACTGTTAAAGGGACTGTTTGTAAGAATCAGAAATGCTTGTCAACAGCGACACCTGTGGCCGTTAAGTCAACGAAAGTCAGCATCGGACTCGCGCTTTCTCGCTCTAAATAGACATGAACGAGCATCGCTCAAAACAGTGAGGCAACACACGTCAGCTAAAACCACAATATCACTCTATATTTCACCTGCTTGGCAGTAATGTTAGCTGACCAGCGAAGGTCTCTCCATGAATCAATGCTGATCCTAATGTTTGTACATTGAGAAACGTTTCTCGCTGCGGAGCCCCGTCACTTCACAAGACACGGGAAACCTCTGTTGGTCTGGAGGAGCTGCAGCATTTATTTCTGCACAAACGTCGACTGTACATTTACTAGATATTCTCAGAGCTACGAAGTCTACTGCAGTGTGTAGTGTGCGTGCATGCACGTGTAGAGGTAGAGCGAGACAGCGAGAACGCGTGCGGTGTGTGAGTGAAGGCAAGCAGGCAGAGGAGCAGAGTACAGCAGAGACTCCGGCCACACGCGAGCATGCATATGCGAGCGCACATGGGAAACCGACCCAGTAGATTTATACGTGTAAGAAGTTACAAACAGTCCCTTTAAAGTTGTAAGACGAAAACACTGACAACTCCCAGACCGGACAACACCGACCTGTCAATCACAAGGTAGCCACGCCCTAAAGCATCCCCTGCTTTATGGTGTATTTTACTCTAAATGGGATCATAATTTACTAAATGAACATCATGCTGTATTGAAGAAGATTTGAAACTAGTGATTGAGACCATAAACTCATGTTTACTGAGGTAATAAATCAAGTGAGAAATGGGGTCATTTTCTGCCTGCACATCACCAACAACATCAATTGGACAGCACACACCTCAGCCATTGTCAAAAAGGCACAGCAACAGCTTTATTTCATCAGGTCACTAAAGAAAGCTGGCCTGAGCCGTCTGCCTCTTACCCAGGCCTACAGAGGTCTTGTGGACAGCATCCTCACCAGAGGTATAACTGTGTGGTATGGAAACACCACACTAAAGGAGAGGAAAGCCCTCCAGAGGACTATTAAAAACGCAGCGAGAATCGTAAGTACACAGCTCCCCTCCATGGACACTCTGTTCACCCACAGCTGCAGGTATAAAGTGTAGGCCATAGAGACCCTCATAATCCGGGACACTCTCTGTTTAGGTGAAGAAGCTCCAGGCACCAGCTAAGACACCACTGACCATAGTGCATCAGAGCAAAAACAAAGTGATTTCACAACAGTTTCTTCCCAACAGCCTTCAGATTATTGGCAACATTCAAACTGATAAATAAATACCCAGCACTCCCCAGTCCAAATTCCTCTTATTGTGTAAACCATATGTTTTTCACTTGACTGAGACATCCGCACAAGAATTCCAATACCCCTGTACACTTGTACCTGAGCAAATGGCCAATAAAAGTCTTGAATCTTGAATCCTCTTTCAAAGTGAAACATTGTGCTGCAGCAGAGAGCTGCAGCAGAGATACCTCCGACATGTTTCAACAACACCTTGACTTCATTCCTAAGAAACAAGCCAAAGCAGGGAATCATGTGTTTTCCTGTAATGTGATTTCCCTTCCTTATTATTACGTCTTTGTGTTGTTTGTCACAATTTATCTAAAGCTGCCTTCACATGATAAGAAAGCAGGTATAAGCAGATATAATATGACATCAAAAAGTGTGCAAGGAACAACAGTTGCGGCTGTTATCTCATTGGTTGCGCTTTGAAAGGTCAGTGGCAACCGAGGTCAAAATTGAAATCATTTTAACTTTGAGCGCAGCACTCAATGGCGAGTGGTACGTCACGCCAAGGGTAGCGCTTCCGCCTAGTCGGGTTGCACCGCTCTCCCCGTAAGAAAACAATGGCACAGCCAGCGCAGAGTGGTTTTAATCAGTAAGAGTCACCTTAACAGCCAGTGGCATTTAGCCCAACACTGTCATTCTATTAGTCAACACCTTACTTAACCTGTTCTACAGGGCTTGTACGTGAAGGTGAGCTTTGTTTTCACCATGGAAAATATCAAATTCCCAACGGTCCCTGGCATTAAAAGTGTGAGCCAAGATGTCACAATCGACTCTCATGAACTGAAAACACATTGTGAAAGAGTTAAAGTTGTAAGACGAAAACAAACAACTCCCAGATCGGACAACAGTGTGGCAGCGACCTGTCAATAACAAGGTAGCCACGCCTTAAAGCATACCCTGCCTTATGGTCTATTTTACTCTAAATGGGACCATAATTTACAAAAAGAACATCATGCTGTATTGAAGAAGACTTGAAACTAGTGATTGAGACCATAAACTCATGTTTACAATGTCTACTGAGGTAATAAATCAAGTGAGAAGTAGGCTCATTTTCTCATAGACTTCTATGCAATCAGACTTCTTTTTGCAACCAGAGGAGTCTCCCCCTGCTGGCTATTAGAAAGAATGCAAGTTTAAGGCAATCTGCTTTGGCTTCATTATTCAGACCTGAAGGTTGCCCACTGCCTAACTCTCCTTAAGCTTATTCCGTTCAAAAGATATGGATTATCAAATACGTCTTGTACACTTGTGATAACCATCCCCATCATGGGGTTGGTTGTCCCTATGTTATTTTAATGGGGGGGAAATAAAAAAAATTAAATTGTAATGCAACAACCTAACACATCTCCTGCATCGTGAGAACACAAACAGGAAAAATCTTTCCTATAAGTACATTTGTTACCCCTTTATCCTTGTGTCAGTCACTCACTATCAGTTACATGTGACAACTAACCCCAAAAAGAAAATGACAAGAATCCCCAACTGGAATTTTTTGTGAGCGACTACTCTAACAACCACGTTGTAGCCTAGCTAAGAAAAAAATGAAACTATAGCTCTCCCGTCATACTTTTAATGGTAACAATTAGTATAACCCATTCTGTAAAAAACTAGAAGAAGCTGGATATTAACATTTTGATATGAAAAACACTAAAGGTCCTCTCACCTCAATGTCAAGTGTATTACTCCTGAAATGACCCCGTCGGTGACCTCTGACCCCAGTTCTTCAGCGCCAACATTTTTAACAGCGCCCTGTAGGGAGCAGAGGTGGGTAGCGTGGCCAAAAACTGTACTCAAGTAAAAGTACTTTTACTTTGCAAAAAAAGTACTCAAGTAGAAGTAACAGTAATCATCAAATTAACTAGTTGAGTAAGAGTACAAAAGTATTTACTGAAAAAATTACTTGAGCAGTGAGTTACTTAAAGGGACTATTTGTAACTTTTTAAGCGTATAAATGTAGCGGGTCGCCACACGCGCGTTTGCATATGCGCACTCGTGTGTGGCCGGAGCCTCGTCTCCGCTGCCTGCTCTCCTTCACTCAGAATGCGCGCGCGTCCTCGCTCCACCTCTAGACGTGAACGCGCGCTCACTCCACACTGCAGAAGAGTTAGTTTAGCTCTGAGAATATCTAGTGAATGCACAGGGGACGTTTGTGCAGAAATAAATGCTGCAGCTCCTCCAGACCAACAGAGCTTTCCCGTGTCTTGTGAAGTGACGGAGCTCTTCAGAGAGTTACGTTACCCTCTCGTTACCGACCGGGTGCCGGTGTCTCCTCTGCTCTCTCCGGCTGCGGGCGGAGAGAGCAGGGAGACATGCTGCAGAGCCCCGCTGCTTCACCCTGCACTGAGGCAGGAAAAGCCAACACTAGGATCAGATCTAAATCATGTTCATGGAGAGACCTTCGTCTGGTCAGCTAACATTACTGCCAAGCAGCTGAAATATAGAGTGATATTGTGCTTTTAGCTGACGTGTGTCGCCTCACTGTTTTGAGCGATGCTCGTTCAGGTATATTTAGAGCGAGCAAGCGCGAGCCCGACGCTGACTTTCGTTGATTTCACGGCCACAGGTGTCGCTGTTAACAAGCATTTCTGAAAGTTACAAATAGTCCCTTTAAATAAAACTAAATAAAATTTTAAAAAAAAACCTGCACACTACTGTCTCCTTAAGCTTACAACTAACCCCATCAGGAAAAATCATTCCTTTAAGTGCAATATTTATCCTTATATAATAATACTCAACTCATCCTTATGCCAGTCACTCACTGTCAGTTGCATGTGATAACCCAACTGGTAGCTTTTGCAAGCGACTAAGCTAACAATCACATGTTGTACTCTAGCTCTCCCTTCATACATTTAATGGTAACAATTGTTTTATTATAAACCCATTATGTAAAGCCTAGAAGAAGCTGGATATTTACATTTTGACAGGAAAAACACTAAAAATCCTCTCACCTCAATGTCAGGTGTCTTTCTCTGGAAATGACCCTGTAGGTGACCTCTGACCCCAATTCTTCCAATTGAAGTACCAACATTTATAACAGCGCCCTCTATGGGGGGACATGTGGAACTCAGGCTAGTTTTTATTTATTTAACCTTTATTTAACCAGGAGGTCCCTTGAGATTAAAATCTCTTTTTCGAGGGAGACCTGGCCAAGATGGCACACCATTACAAAGTTACAACAATCATACAGTGGAGCATGTTAAAACACACAAAAGACAACAGATACATAATACAAAATCCAGTTTAGGGATAGCAATTGCACTCTTCAGTTACACAGTTTTTTATCAGACCTTTGAACTCTCCCAGGGAGACAAAATCATGAAACTGTAGTGTGCTCTGAAGGTTATTCAATGACCAGGGACTAGTAAACTCTGTTTCTTCTTTTAAATCACACCTCAAAACCTACCTTTTTATAGCAATCCCTTGTTTTATCATGTCATTATTGTTGACTTTTTGTACAAAAGTCCTATGTTCAACATTTTATTTTGGCCTATGTTTTTTTATGTTTTTATTCTGTATTGTTTTTATCTTGATGTTTGCACTGTTTTAACCTATGTAAAGCACTTTGTAACTATGTTTGGAAAGGTGCTATATAAATAAAGTTTATTATTATGTGACAACCAACCCTGTTCTCCCCTACAACAGGGATCAGCTGATCAGCAGCATTGAGAGTCACTTTTCTCTAGACTGCACTGCCCTCTAGTGGATTTTTATAAATAACACATATGGTATACACCTGATATCACATTATATACATTATGTTATAATATACATAATATTATTGTCTATGTAACAATATTATAAAAGAAAATAAGGTGCATGATGTGTCCTAAAGAGCCAGATGTTTGTAGTTGATCAGTGTCAGAGGATGCATTATGTAACCTGTAGTCTACCTGGTGCAGTGAGCCCTGTCCTGAGACCAGCTGCTCTCAAATCTGTACCCTGCAGGTAATTCCGCCTTCACAGAGCAAACACCTCCCTGCCTCGGCTGACTCTTGCCAAACAAAATACTTTTTACGTCCTCCTCAAGTAGCGTGAGTAAATCTTTTATTTCAAAAAAAGTTTTGTTAGCAGCGCATAATGGGAGAAATGACGGATCAAAAGAAGTTTACTGAAGCTATTACTCAGATCTTTAAAGACGCGCCAGCTGCCAGGAAGGGTCTGGTTGATAACCAGAGTAACCTCCTTAAAGTCGCTGACTACTGCGAGAACAACTTCCTCCAGGTGAGTAATGCTCATTAAAAAAAATGTTTAGATCTTTTCGAGAAGCATTTTACAACATAAAGTTAAATAAATAATAATCCTGCAGGCAGAGGATTCCTCCAAGGCTGTTGAAGAGGCCAAAGGTCTGGCTGCCCAGGCGCTGGCCAGTGTGTCCTACCAGATCAACAGTCTGGCCATTAACCTGCTGAGGCTGCTGGACTCCCAGGCCATGCAGATCAACGATATGGAGTCCTCAATCAACCTGCTGTCGCTGGTGAGAGAACCACCTTTTACCTGAAATACTGTAACACCTGAGCTCTGCCCAAGAAAGTGATGATTATAGCTGCATAGATGGCAAATATCGAAGGCATAGAAGTCCATAGAAAGGTTGCACCAATCTGCTTTTTGTTTGATGGGATAACAGAATAATGAATAAAAAGTAAGGCTGCCAATCGATTCAAATAGCTAATCGTGATTCATTTTTTATTTTTCATCTGTTCAAAATGTACCTTAAAGGGAGATTTGTCAAGTATTTAATATTCTTATCAACATGGGAGTGGGCAAATATTCTTGCTTTATGTAAATGTATGTATATATTTATTATTGGAAATCAATTAACAACCCAAAACAATGACAAATATTGTCCAGAAAAGTATTTATTTCTTTTCTTTCTTATTATTTTTTTGACTAAATAAGCAACAATCCAAGTTAAAATTTTGAAAAAGCATTGTTAGATACCATTTTTTATCAAATCAGTGCGAAGAGCAGAGACAAAACAGCAGAGACAGCAATCTCTAATGTGGAATAACTAGGGCTGTCAATCAAATAAAATAGCTAATCGTAAAATATTCTTGCTTTATGCAAATATATGTATATATTTATTATTGGAAATCAATTAACAACACAAAACAATGACAAATATTGTCCAGAAACCCTCACAGGTACTGCATTTAGCATAAATAATATGCTTAAATCATAACATGGCAAACTCAAGCCCAACAGGCAACAACAGCTGTCAGTGTGTCAGTGTGCTGACTTGACTATGACTTGCCCCAAACTACATGTGATTATCATAAAGTGGGCATGTCTGTAAAGGGGAGACTTGTGGGTACCCATAGAACCCATTTTCATTCACATATCTTGAGTTCAGAGGTCAAGGAACCCCTTTGAAAAGGACCATGCCAGTTTTTCCTCGCCAACATTTCACCTTACTTTGGAGCGTTATTTTAGCCTCCGTTGCGACAAGTTAGCACGACATAAGGACACCTTAGGTTTTCTAGTTTCATATGATACCAGTATCTTCACTTTAGCTTTAAAACTGAGCCAGCTACAACCTAAAAATCTCAAGTTGCGTTAATGCGTTAAAGAAATTAGTGGCGTAAAAAACTAATTTGCATTAACATGTTATTATCACGTTAATACAAGTTGTATTCACTGTGCAAATTGCCATATTTAATTTGAAATAGATTTCCTAACTATGTTTTATTTTCATAAATTAGTGAACTGCATTTGCTTTTGCTTTGACCTTCAGGAATTCCAGCAGCACAGTTACTGTTGGTTGTATATTTGGGAACCATCAAGTGTGCAAGTTGCTGTATTTGTTCCACTTGCAGGTCACCTGTTGTTAATCTGTGGTCAGTTTGGTCGCTACACTCCATTGGTTTTAGTGTGGAGAGAGAGAGAGAGAGGAGAGAAAATGGAGTCGTTGTGTTCATACTGTGCTCTGGTCCAGGCTGCAGCTATCCACTTCGAGTCGGTAGCCAGGAGAGAGATCGGTGCTTTTACTACTCCCAAAAACAGGACTCGCACCAAGCCTCTGACCCCACCGGCTTCAGGCAAGGAGCCGCAGAGAAGCTACTCCAGAGTGCCAATATCTTTCTCCATCTTGGACTTCACTGGACACTGTTTTGAGGTAAATTGAATACTAAAGTGAAAGATTGAATTGAAAGTTTGAGTCCACACACCTGTCATATTTTTCCATTAGATTAGGAATGCCTAGCACAATGCATTATCCCCCTTCCATAGTGTAGTCTCAGTGTGATGTCTGGGGTGACTGTGGTGTGAAGATGCTTTTTTCACCTTCATTCATCTTCTCCCCACAGATTACTGAGCAGCAGCAGCAGCAGCAGCAGCAGCAGCAGCAGCCCAGAAAGAGAGCAGACACCACAGAGAGCATACAGAGCACTTCAGACTACTCTGTGTATGTTGATAAAGTCCTTTGCCCTTTTTATAGCAGCACTGTTACTATAATTAAACACGCTTATCTACAAATACTGATTATTATAATAATATGGGCATAACTCAACCTGTACGATTTATGATCATGTCTGAAAGGTTTCTGCATTATTGAGTTAAAGAGGACCTATTATGCTTTTGTGCTTTCTCTTTCCTTTAGTGTGTTATATAGTTTTTTGTGCATGTAAAAAGTCAGCAAAGTTACAAAGGTCAAAGTCTCCTGAACTGCCTGAAACGCCTGCCTTGAAGTCCCACCTTTTCTTTTGTAACGTGGTGATGTCACCAAGTAACACTTTTGCATAATACCTGCCTAGCGGCTAGTTTGGCACGCCCTCAACAAAGCTAGTTAGAGCAGAGCTGGCGTGAAGTCCGAAGAGTTTGGTTTGGACCAATCACAACAGAGTGGGCCAGCTGACCAATCAGAGTAGGCTGGACTTTTTCGGGCTCAAACAGAGCGTTTCAGACAGAGGAACGTTGCGCTACGCAATACTGCATTGTGAAGTGCTGTACTGTACATGAGCACGTATCAATCATCTCATCTAATTCTCAGCAAGAAAGCCAATGAGCATGTTAACATGTTCTAGTAGAAACCTAAAGTATGCACCTGAAAAAGAGCGTGATAGGTCCTCTTTAAGAAATAGTTTTGGGAAAAGCTCACAAATTAACACGTTATATCTTGTTTTGTTTTGTCCATACAAATAACTATTTTCCCAAAATGTGGAACTGTTACTTTAAGAAGCTACAGCTGCATCAGTCTCAGGATGTCATGATGTCACAGTAGCTGAAGTTCTACTTTCTGTATGCAGATCCAGTCTTGGCATCGCTGTGCCTCCGCCATCAGTCCCCACTTTGCAGACCGCCTCCAACTCCGCCGACGAAAGCCTGCCTCCTCCTCCTCCTGCCGATTTGGACCCCAGTATGCCCGCTCCTCCTCCGCCACCACCACCTCCACCTTCCTCCATGGACACTGGCCACCCCCCTCCTCCTCCGCCCACCTTGACCTCACCCACAAATCTGCCCCCACCTCCCCCTCCACCGCTAAGCTCTCCGTCAAACAGCAGCTACCCGCCTCCACCTCCTTCTGTAGCAGGAGGATCCCCTCTTCCTCCTCCTCCTCCACCTCCTCCTCCAGTATCAGGAGCTGTACCCCCTCCTCCTCCTCCACCTCCTCCAGTATCAGGAGCTATACCCCCTCCTCCTCCACCACCTCCCCCTCTCCTACACTAACGAACATTATCTAATTGGATGATTTTATTCTTGTATAACTCGCAGGCGTGCTGGGTTTTGCCATCAGATGTGTAAAACGTGTGCGGCTGCATGGGAAATATTTCTGGGCCTTTTTGTGAGATCAACGTTAAGCATAAATAAAAGCTTTGAAAAAAGTGTGTGTTTGACCTTGAGCTGCTGAATGGCACAGTGTGAGCCTCTAATGATATTTTTTTCTAGGACAGAATATCCCCCGTCAAAGTGAAACACTGTGCTGCGCAGAGCGCCGCAGCAGAGATACCTCCGACATGTTTCAACAACACCTTGACTGCATTCCTAAGAAACGAGCTGAAACAGGGAATCTTGTGTTTTCCTGTAATGTGATTTCACCTTCCTCATTATGTCTTTGTGTTATTTATCACAATGTGTCTTAATCAGTAAGAGTCACCTTAACAAGCCAGCCACCTTTAGCCTAACACCGTCACTCTACTGTGTGGTGAGAGCAGTGTCAGTGGTGATAAGTTGTTTGCGTCACCGGCTATGACCTCAGTGAGTTCTGCTACTTTAAACAGGTCAATGAGGCAATAAAAATGTCTGTTGCAAGTCAATACTCTACTTATCCTGCACCGCATGGCTTGTACTTGTAGGTAAACTTTGTTTTCAGCATTGAAAAATATAAAATTTGTCAGAGACAGCGTATCCAAACTTGTTAAATCATTCGCTTGGCTGTTTTCTATTTGACTCTGTTCAGTAAGGCCTCTGTCGTACAAGGCCCATCCTTATACATTCATCAGAAATGGAAAGGAAATGTTTTTATACTGCCTTGCTTACTTTTACTTTGATCGATCCGTATTCAAGTCTATAATCTTTTATGTAGCAACATACCATAAAAAGCTACACATGCTGAACAGTTTTAACTTTGAACTGTAGTGTTATGTAGACATAGTGTGTGAGTAAGAACAAAATCTACTGTGTTAGTACTGTGTTGGATCTACATTCCAGGATTGTGCAGCTTTCACAGTAATTATATCCGCCTTAAAGACTTTTGTTTATGTCGCTGTGATTCAAGGATGCAAAGAGATAAAGAGCTACCTTTGAACTGTATTGCAAAACTGAATATTTAACTGCATGACAAACCGTTAAATAGAGTCACAATCTTCAAGTTTAAAGGGGACCTATTATGCTTTTGTACTTTTTCCCTTTCCTTTAATGTGTTACATAGTTTTTTGTGCATGTAAAATGTCTGCAAAGTTACAAAGCCCAAAGTCCACGCCAAAGGGAGTTCCTTTCCCCCAAAGAAACACTGCTCCTGAACTGAAACGCCTTGCTTGAAGTCCTGCCTTTTGTTCCGTAACGTGGTGATGTCACCAAGTAATACATTAGCATAATACCTGCCTAGCGGCTAGTTTGGGACGCCCTCAAACAAAGATAGTTAGAGTGGAGCTGGAGCAGAGTCCAAAGAGTTTGGTTTGATTGACCAATCACATCAGAGTGGGCCAGCTGACCAATCAGAGCAGACTAGGCTTTTCGGAGGAGGGGTCGGGAGATCAAACGAAGCGTTTCAGACAGAAGGTGAAAAGAGGTGCTGCAGTACAGCCATACCTGCGTTTTTTGAACATTAAAGCATGTAAACATGTTCTAGTAGAAACCCAAAATACAAGTATGAACCTGAAAATGAGCATAATAGGTCCTCTTTAATATTAAATCTGTCCTTCTCTTTTTTTCATTTTCCTCAGGTGTGAAACTTGGTTTAGAAAATAAAACTGCCATGGGGATTTTTTTTCCTACAATTGAGTAAGTATTTCCTCAAATTAATTTGACTGACTGTATGCCTCACTGTATGCACGCTGCATGTATTAGTCAAGCTGTCCATTATTTCAGGATTCCCATGCCCACTAACTATCCATCTGTGTACGTCATACCATTATGTGAGGAGGAGGAGCAGGTAGAAGAAGAAGACGAGGAACTAATGGACATATATGAAGCATATTTTCAACCTCCTTACAGAAACCCTCCCATGTACTGCTCTAGAAGTGGCAGTCCACCTCCTCCATACGGGGTACAGTGCATGTTATCATATTTCATGATGAGGCTGATGTTGAAAAGGTTTTGATGTCAGATTTCATCGTCGGCAACCAAATTGCATCATCTCTGTAATTAAATGCCTCCTCTTCTCTTTTCCAGCTTGAACCGCCATCCTATCCAGACCCCCCACCTTCATGCACGGACCCTCCAGCTTACTCAGAGCGACCCTGATCCTCCTCGTCTCCCTCCTCTTCCACTTAAACCCCCCCTCTAGCCTGAACATACTGTACTTTTTATCACAGGGCCAGTCTATGGAAGCAAATAAGTGTCAATAAGATGTCGACATTGTGAAAGAATGTTCAGAAATTATTTCAAGTCAGTTTTTGTAAAGCTGTCTGCATGGGAAATTTAAGATTGTGAATGTGTAGGGGGAAAAATTAATGAATGGTGAATTTCAACCCTGCGTTCACAGCTGAAATCAGGGGCAACATTTGCAATTTAAAGGTGCTCTATGCGATATTTAGAGCATTAATATAGCAGCAAACTATTCACTATGTAAAGATATATGTGACATATGTGTTTAGGATCAAAATTAATTAAGGAGAATCTTTATTTGACTGATACAACTACTGAAGTTTCAAAGACAACCCAGTTAAAACCCCACTAATTTACCCCGTATGTATAGTAAATCCGTTTTGACAAAAACAGGTAAATTATTTGAGTTAAGGCGCTTATTGTTTAAATTTTTTAACAATACTGTGGCTACTTTCTAGTGTATGTAATTTACAAAATACAGTAATTTATACTCATGAATAAAATGAATTTAAGTGTATGCACACTTGAAATTTACAACAAAGAAAGTGGCATGTTGTGTTTTCTGAAAAGCAAAGTAGAAAGATGGGTTTTAGGCAACATAGCGAATTCAGTCATCACTATTTGGGGGGGTTGTAAAATTGTTATCTGTTGGCTATTATGACAAAGTTCTTATACCGAAAGTAGAATCAGAACAAGAGTGGTCTAATAATAGACCCCTGAGGGATGCCGTGGTTGATGCTTTGCTGCAGTAAACAGTGAGTTAAACAGATTCATGAATGATTTTGATCAACACATGGAAAGTATACAAGACACAGAACACACCTCCAAGTCCTGTATCTTTAAAAAAGACAATAATGCTGTAAAAGCTCTTCCGGTCGTGCACTTTCCTCAGTGACACATTATCCTTTGATAGCAACCCTGAGGGCAGGACAGTTTCTGTATGTTTTGGATCTTTAAATAAGGTAAGGACTCATCTCACTGTAATATAATGATCCACCTATCTTCTAATTCTGCGTCATTAAGGTAACGTATGTTAGAATGATGTGAATTAAATTCATTTTCACTTACAGTTGTAATGAGCAGCGGATTTATAGGATGAAGGTCCACTGTCAGCTGTTAAACTCAGACAGTATAAAGTCAAACAGTATGCTGGTCATTCATGCTACTTGTTACACTCCTAACGCCTTGATTTAACCTCTTCACTTGTACACTGCTGAGCAGTTTTCAAAGTTTTTTGTTTTTTTTAAAGTTGCATTATTGTTAGTGAGGGTCACAACCCTGTGATTGGACTGTGGTTAGTCTCATTTAATTGTTCCAGTGGGCCCGAAGATGTAAAGGCTGACTCATTATCATATCCTGTGATGACATCTCACACCCACTTGTTGATTTTTGTGAGTCACATGTCCAAAGACTGCTTGTATTATTCTTTTACTGTATACGTACACTGTATTAAATCTGACACAGTAGATGTTTTGCTAGCTTGCCCACTACAAAACTAACTTTATACACATTCAAACTTACATTAAACTTTCAGAACATAATATGGATTATGTAAATCAAATGTAGAATTCATTTTAAAGATTTGTCATACTGTCAATGGAAGTCCATATTTCACATAATTGTATTGTTGTTGTTTTTCCCCTCACAGTAATGTCAGCATGTTGACATAATTCAAGCCATGACTTCGGTAGTGAATGTCTTCCAATTATTGTAAGTAGCCAAATAAACGAATCTCTCCTTACATACAGGACAGGAAGTGTTACCTTGAGACACAAAACTGATAGTCTTATGGAAATGTGCTCCTAGATTGCCAGCCTTGGTTGTGTCCATAGCTGTGACACTCCTCTGCTTCTATCTGCACGCAAGAAAGAAAAGAGCAGCATATGACATCACCATACCAGCACCGCAAGATGACAACACGTCTTCAGAGCTCTATACTATTTCTTTGTCTGAAGATCAGGCAGAAGAGGACAGACATTATGACACATTCCCTCCTCGGTACAGCACTGTGGATCCCCCGCCACCATACTCGATGGTGTGTTACAGTCACTCACTGTCATTGGATCACACAAATCGATTTAAATTAATTGTCTATTATTCATCAAAGAGGACCTATTATGCTTTTCCATTTCCTTTAGTGTGTTATACAGTTTTTTGTGCATGTACAAGTTCTGCAAAGTAACAAAGCCCAAAGTTCACGCCAAAAGGAGTTACTGTCCCCCACAGAAACACTGCTAAACTACCTGAAACACCTTGATTGAAGTCCCGCCTTTTCTTCTGTAACGTGGTGATGTCACCAAGAAACACATTTGCATAATATCTGCCTAGCAGCTAGTTTGACAAACAATCAAAGTTAGAGCGGAGTCTGAAGAGTTTGGTTTAGTTGACCATTCACAGCAAAGTGGGCCAGCTGACCAATCAGAGCAGACTGGGCTTTCGGGAGGGGAGGGGCTGAGCTCAAACAGAGTGTTTAAAAAAAAAGAGTGAAAAGAGGTGCTGCAGCACAGCCGGTATGAGATAAATAAAGTGTTTTTTGAACATTAAAGCATGTAAACATGTTCTAGCAGAAACCCAAAATACATGTATGCACCTGAAAATAAGCATAATAGGTCCTCTTTAAAATTTCTAACATATAGGAGCACCTAGGTGTCCAGACAGCACCATATTATGATTCTGTACGTGGATGACAATTCTGCAATCAATATTTTTAAAATCCAATTAAATGAGTCTGAAAAAACAATACTTGTTAAAAGGAATAGTTTGACATTTTGGGGAAATATGCTTATTTGCAAAATAAGATTGATCAGCTCTTTCCAGACATAAGCATGTATCAATCTTTTCATCTGAGTCTCAGCAAGAAAGCCAATAAGCATATTTCCCAAAATTAACTATTGACTATTGTGTGTTGTTTATAATCTAGAGCTTCAGGTTAATATGTTTCTGAATAATTATATGATTGTTTAAAACACTGTAATTCTAAAAATGAACTGTGTTACTACAGTATAATTTTACTTAATTTTCATGCAGTTTGACCCCAAGCTGACAAGCATTTGGCCGGGGGGCCCGCCACCTGACTACGAGATGTATCCGATAACGCTGCCTCTGGCGCCTCATCACTGGACGACACCCACGAGATCTCTGCACCCAACCCCACAACCCTCATCCAGCACCCATAACCACCCACAGCCACAGAGGTTACACCAGGCATCAAACGGCTAAACTCCATTTTAACTGCCAACAGACGCTGACGCACCTTCTTTTGTTTGAGTATTTTGAAAAATAGCATCGTCATTCATTTTATGCTGTGATTTTAACTAAAATATAATTTAATATTAACTGTAGACAGTAAAGCAATATTCTCAACATTTCCAATTTTAATACATTTTTATATGAACATCAAAACTACAGTGTAGTTGTCCGACTGCGTTTACACACCAGCAGAATCATCAGAGCACCAAGTGTTTCTCTATGTTATACTATATACTCTTTATTACAATACAGTACTTACAAGTTTGAGGGAAAATAAAATAAATATTCAATGAGTTGCCAGTATTACTTTTCTCTATTTTCTAAGAAGGAACATGTACAGTGAGTGTTTCCTTGGCTTTTTGAACCATGTTAAGGCAAAAGTAAGTATGAATTTAAAGCCACTGATAAATATTTTACGGTTTTGTACATCAAAAATAACAAAAAAAGTTGACAATTTTCATTAATTGTCCAACCAAGTAAAATGTTTGCCTTCATTATACAATCAGTGCATACTGTAGGCTACTTCTTCTTCAGTTTTCTTCTTCATTTTTTTGTTGTTGTTCTCAGTGCTACAAATACAACTCCAACAGAATCAAGCAGTTAGTTAGTCGGACACTGTGATCCACTCGCCGGGTCCTCTCACTGTCAAACAAACCAGACGCTTTAGGACAACAGATGTACAATGTAATCAACATTAAAAAAGGAAACCAAACAAATCGAGACCGCAAGATTAACGCAAAAACGTGTGTATGTATACATCGGTGTCTGTATGTAGGTGTATTGCACGTTTATGTTTTTGTTTAAAATGATCTATTGCTGTTCGTTTTTCAAATTAGTGGAGCCACAATATAGAGCACATTTATGAACACATACAATCATACTGTATGATCAAATGGTAAAATATAGTTTTTTTTAATCACAAATATGACATTTGGTATCTTTCCTTCACCAATCTGTCCTACCAATCCCATGTAAACATTACACTACATAAAGTAGGAAAAGGCTAAAAAAAAGTTCAATATCCTTCAACGAAAAGCTTATCTGCAAAACATATTCGTTACTCTAAGTCTATTTCCACGTTTATGATAACATACGCACACTCACTCACACTATTGCACTAAACCTCATAACTCTAAATCCTTCTCAACAAATATCAATTAAATTATTCCGGTTCTGACAAATAAAGTACAACTTGACGTTAGGCTCAACGGAGGAACATTAAGTTTGTACAAAAACGCTCTACATGAGGCTGGTCATTTGCACTGAACCGTGACGCTTTATTACAGACCTCCACCACAGCCCCTCTGGAGCTACCAAACCGTCCCTCTGACCTTCGACCTGTGGCCCTGGCACCTCGCTGGTGAGCTCTTCTTGGTGACCTTCAGAAGACCCAGCTGACGGGCACCCACTGCTGCTCCGTTGACAGTTTCTCCAGTGCCAACCGGAGACTTCGGAATGCCGCTTCCAGGCCGTCGTTTATGATGCAGAGGTCAAAGTAATGTCCGTAGGCTCGCTTGATGCGCTCGCTCTCGTCCACCGTCCTCTTTAATTCAGAGTCCTGTAGGGAGCATCTCAGGGAGAGGCGCAGGACAGTGAGACCATTAGGTGAAAATAAATACAATCAGCAGGTAATTACTTGGATGGAAGAACCGAGTAAACAATGAAATTGCTGCGCAAATTAAATCCAATTAGTTTACATAATTTAAATGGTAGAAATGAAACTTTGTTTGCTATGCTGAGCAAATCAAACACATTAGGTATTCCAATTACTAATACAATGTGCTTTCATTTTAGTCTAACTATTTCAGGGTGCAACATGTAACCTTTTAGTTGATTCTAATGGTAGTGACTTTTAATACCCCTGAAAGTTTGAAAAGTTTTTCTTTCTTTTCTTTTATTATATATTTGTGACTAAATAAGCAACAATCCAAGTTAAAATTTTGAAAAAGCATTCTTAGATATAATTTTTTATCAAATCAGTGCGAAGAGCAGAGACAAAACAGCAGAGACAGCAATCTATAATGTGGAATAACTACAGCTGTCAATCAATCAAAATAGTTAATCGTGATTAATCACACTGTTTTTTTATCTATTCAAAATATACGATAAAGGGAGATTTGTCAAGTGTTTAATACTCCTATCAACATGGGAGTGGGGAAATATGCTTGCTTTATGCAAATGTATGTATATATTTATTATTGGAAATCAATTAACAACACAAAACAATGACAATATGGTCCAGAAACCCTCACAGGTACTGCATTTAGCATAAAAAATATGCTCAAATCATAACATGGCAAACTCAAGCCCAACAGGCAACAACAGCTGTCAGTGTGCTGACTTGACTATGACTTGCCCCAACTGCATGTGATTATCATAAAGTGGGCATGTCTATAAGGGGGAGACTCGTGGGTACCCATAGAACCCATTTTCATTCACATATCTTGAGACCCTTTGAAAATGGCTATGGCAGTTTTTCCTCGCCAAAATTTTTAGTAAGTTTGGAGCGTTTTCTAGTTTCATATGATGCCAGTATCTTCACTCTAGCTTTAAAACTGAGCCCGCTGCAACCTAATAATTGCAAGTTGTGTTAATGCATTAAAGAAATTAGTGGCGTTAAAACAAATTCGGCTCAACTTTGACAGCCCTAGGAATAACTAAAACTGTTCCAAACTGTGTGTTTATGTAATGACACTATTTGTCACAGGGGTGTCAAACATACGGCCCGAGGGCCAGAACTGGCCCCGTCAAATGGTCAAATCCAGCCCACTGGATGACTCTGCAAAGTGGGAAATTTGCAGAGAAGTCGATAATTCCAATTTTTCAATAAAAACCTGTTTGTCCATTTGTATGTATTTTGGTGGCACTGTAACAGGGAGTAGCAGGCCCTATGCTGGATACACTATTATAGATCCTATGTGTTTACGTACAGGTTCTCAACCAGGGGTCCGAGGACCCCAAGGGTCCTTGACGGAGTTCCAGGGGGTCCTCAGAAAAATGGGGTATAGTTTATTTTCACTATTTAATTGAAACGAGCACAATGCGTAATAAAGTCATAAGAGTGACTATTCTGATCATAGGTTTAATTAATCCATGGTCATCTCAACTGTAGTTGACAACTAGAGAAGTGTGGTCCTAATCATCTAACAACCAAAATCTTATCAAATGGGGGTCCGTGACCTAATGTGTATCAATTTAGGGGTCCTTGGCATGAAAAAGATTGAGAACCACTGGGCTACGTGACACAACACTATCGAGCTACTGATCATGCAGGAGCTGCCGGTGGAAAATGTTTTCCAAGAAAAAGAAAGAATAGGAAGCCAGTGTGCTTGGTGTGTTCACAGCACCTTTCAGTGTTCAAGGAATATAATATTTGGTGTCTCTATAAGACTCATCATGGCGAAAAATACAAGAACTTGCAAGGACAACTGAGAACAGAGAAGATAAATTAATCGTTGGCAGGTTTGAGGAAACAGCCGTCTGTTTTTTAGTCGTAGCCAAGAGATCAGCGAGACACCTCAGGCTGTTTGTCCACGTCCATTATATTGCCCATGAACTAAAATGAGTTTGACACCCATGTCATAGTAGAAAATGAATGAGAGAATTGGTTTTCAGGGCCTTTAAGAGAACACAAACTCACCGTTAACTGTTTTGTGACCACTCCTGACTCGATTGCTGACTTATTCATAGCTTTGAGAACCTCAAAATCCGGGGCTTCGATGAAGACAACGTAGGGCAGGAACTCTGACGTCCGCAGGACTTTAAGAGCCTTTCGGAGAAAAACAAAAGTATGTGAGACATTTTACAATCACTGCATCACTGCACAGCAAGCAATGGGAATAGCTGAAACGCACACGCAATTATAAAGCAGAGAATGTGATTAAAATGCAACTGCAGCATCTTCATCAAACACATTTATCAAGCTAATGTGCACAAATAAGATTAGCGGAGTGTTTCCAGCGACTCATGCTGAACATTAAGAGATCCTTTTTGATAAATATAGATGATGTGCTCAGCCTGAGAATACTTCAGTAGCAACCAGCTGTACATAATTGGTTTGAATATATAATTTTATGCAGAAGTAATTTACATTGGAAACCATGATGGATAGAAGCTTCTATGGCAGAGGAACAGAAGCAAGAAAAGATGGGAGAGAGGAGCTTCTTCTACCTGTGGGTTGACGTCCAGGACGCAGATCTTTCCTGTGTATATCACCTCGTGTATAGAGTTGATCTTAGTGCCGTACAGGTTGCTGTCGTACTCGCCGTGCTCCAAGAAACGAGCACTTTTGATGTCGCTCTCCATTTCGCTGCGGGTCATAAAGGAGTACATCTGGCCGTCCCGCTCATCCACCTTTGGTTTTCTGGAGGTGACTGAAGGATAAAAAAAAGAGTCAGAAATGGATCATTTGCACAGCGCAAATACAGACACTAAAAATGCAATGATAATATCACAAAATGAAGGGGAAAATATTACAATATAATATAGATATATATATTAAAAGAAACTATTTAAACTTCAACACTAAGAGACTGGAAACTAAGGAGACAAAGAAATTAACTTAAGTTAAAAAAAGTATATAACAACATTCACACAGTATGCAACTAGAGCTGCAATGATTAATCGATTAGTCGTCAACTATTAAACCAACTATTTTGATAATCGATTCATCGGTTTGAATAATTTTTTTAAGAAAAATAAGTCAAAATTCACAATTCCAGCTTGTTAAATGTGAATATTTTCTGGTTTCTTTACTCCTCTATGACAGTAAACGGAATATCTTTGAGTTGTGGACAAAACAAGACATTTGAGGACGTCATCTTGGGCTTTGGGAAACACTGATAGTCATTTTTCACCATCTTATAGAGCAAACAACTAATTGATTAATCGAGAAAATAATCAACAGATTAATCGACAATGAAAACAATCGTTAGTTGCAGACCCATATGCAACAAATACAACAAACCCTGTAAAAAAAAATATCACAAGGTACTAAATGACAGATGGATTTTGTATCATTGTATGTGGTTTAGTGTGATGATGAACGGCTGCACTCACAGGGGATGGTGGTGCCGTACCGCTGGGGATCAGACACCAGCAGCTTGTTTTTCAGGCTGCGACGGCCGACCCCCTGTGCACCAATCAGGACCAGCGTCTTCCTCCTGAAGGGCGGGACCTTGGCGACCTCTTCATATATCCGCAGCTCGTGGCGGTCGAATTCTAGTCAGAAACCAGTAATTAGGTAGACATACATAATAAAAAAGAGACTGTGATGTTGTAGATTGCGAGGTAAATTACCTGCATTCTTGGTAGTTAGATACATCATCTTTTTTTTCTTCTTACCACCCATGCCAGCACATAGAGGACCTGAGACAGACAGAAACACACAATAAAACCTCCAACCTTGGCGCTCGTCTTTGCCACCCACTTTGACAAAGTCAAAACGATGTACGATCAAGGTGAAATGACTTTGAAAGCACTGCTGTGTCATAAAAAAAAAGTCTTAGAAGGTTATAGGGAGACGATGCCACTAGGCGGCACTGTGCACCAACACTGATCAGCCTATCCAACCAGTCTGCTGCCAGAGAACACCTGTGACTAGGCGTTCTGCTGACCGTCTGTTCAATATGGCACATTATTTAGCCCATGGGGGAGAATGTCTTATGAACAGAGACGCAAATAGAAGCAATCATGAGCTCAGTCGTTCATTTTCACGTCAGAATTATAACCCATCAAGTTGTGACAGCAAATATTGTGTGCACCTTACAGCCAGAGTGCTAAATTATGAAGTATTTTTCTTGAATTGGATCAACGATTTCAGACGTCACCATCCAAAAATACCTATTTTTTTATTCGAACCATGCTCTCGGTTGGTATAATATGTGGAGAGCGTGCTAGCAGACAGATGCGTCCTTCCTAGGCTCCAAGGGCAGGACAGTAGGGCTGTCATCTTCCTCTCCTCCACAAGCGAAGGGCACACTGCTGGCTCTGACTCACCACCTGTTTAGCTGCTGCTGAGGTCTCAGCACAGAGCAGATAAATCTAAAGGAGTCTCATTTCACCCCGCATCTCATAAGAGAAGAGATTATTATTGATCAGGTTTGTGTTTACGGGGTTCTTATCGCCGCTCCCCGATCATTGCTCCTTCCCGGGGAGGGCTGCTTGTGAATGTCAAGACCCAGCGGCTTAATAACAAGCAGATTGAAATCAGGCTGCCTGAGTCACGCCGATGCTCATTACCAGTCCTCCAGTGAGTAACAGACTGGAGAGGTTGAGAGGAGGATGAGCGGCCGGGCGCCAGATGAAATGCTTGTATGATATGGAGAGGAACAGATGTTGCCTTTGTTGCCGGTGTGTTTGCGCGGCGAAGGAGCCTGTGTCGAAATCTGCATAATGAGAAGTGCTTCTCTGCTCTGGTGCGTGTTGCTGAGAGGTGTGTGTACCTGTGGTAGTGAGCTCCAGATCTCTCTTCACAAACGCTTTCCTCTTCTCCTCCAGCAGCTGGCTTGGGATTAGACCTGCGCTGCCTCCCTCTATGTGACAGGCCTGTGAGGGACCACAGACAATGAGGGATAACAAGCGGGTGAATAAAACCATACAGTCTTAAAGCAATTGTTGCACAACAATGTCGAATATCTTGGGCTGCGCTGACCTGCCACCAATTGAGGTCCTCCTGGTTGAAAATCTGCAGGATGTCTCCACTGTTGAAGCTCAGCCCTGCTTCCTTACAGGGAATCAGGTTATCATGGGATGGGTCGTAGTCAAAGTGACACTTCACAAAGGCCTAAATGAAGATGTTGAAAAGAGGGAAGGTGTCAGTTAAATTGCTGTAATGGATGAAAATAAATACACATTTAATTGAATAAACAGGCTGGGAATGTGTACCTATGCTGCCTCTGGTGTGGTGTGTGAACAGTACATGATCATGTGGTGGATGGATCGGGTGAGTTAAGTGTCCGTCACTATGAAACAGCCTTGTGCACTTAAAGCCTACTCCATCTCTCGGCTCACTTTCCCCCGACATCTCAAGGCTTCAGGATTCAGCTCATAAACCAAACCCTGTATCCCAACCCCCACTGACAGGACAAGGAGTCTGAGAGACAGACAGACGGAGAGAGAGAGAGAGAGAGAGAGACAGAAATAAAGAGAGAGCCAAAATCTGTAGCCATGGCAACCATCCCATCCCCCCCTTACACTTGACGCCTTTTCTCGTACTGAACTGATGCATAAAAAAAAGGCTGCCAGCCCTTACTGTACTGTGTGTGTATGTGTGTCTCATTCCCCCGTAAGGACACAATGGACACACTCTCACAGTCTCAACTGGCCAAAGGGAACTGCCAGCTGAGTTTAGTCACCATGCGATGACAAAGCTCAAGGCGTGAAAACACAGACAGCTGGATTACGTTCTGAGAGAACTTTTGCGAACAACTCTAATCATCAAAACTCCTCGCTCGCACAGTACAACATCCACCTACACAGCACTTTGCTGTGCGAGCACGGCCAAATCATTCTTTAATATCTCTGACTGACAGTCGCTATTAAGTGTTCAAGTAGGCACTTTGATATCCAGGGCTGATATGACAAAAAAGGGAAAACTAAACACTTGTACACTCTGGTTTCACAAAGCGAAGGTCTTAAAGAGATATACTGTAGAAATGTCTTCCTACAGAAAAGTCTGTCTTTTGAAATGTTCTAAAGAGCCATAACTCAGAAAACACTCTTCTCAGTGAATAACCCTAAGAAATGGGAGGATGTTAAGTTCTCTTATATAAAAGCAACTTGAGAGCATTTCTGCCAGATTGGCTGCTGCCCTCAGTTTCCACACAATGGAACATCAGGAAAAACTAGAATTACCGCCTTGCGGTTGTATGCCTCCGCCAACCTATCAAGTTGCAGTTCACATCCATGTCTGTCCAAAATTTCAATCAAATCAGTTCATCCTTGAGCCCAAGGGGACGTTTGTGCCAAATTTAAAGAAATTCCTTCCAGGCGTTTCCACAGATATCACATTCACGAGAATGGACAGAAAAACCCGAAAACATAATGCCTCCGGCCACAGCTGTCCCCGGCGTGGAGATTTAAAAACAGCTGGAAATATGAAAGACTGTATAGCTGCAGTCATATGTAAACCTGCCAATTCCAGTTTTAGTATAGTTTGCATGTTTTCATTTCATTTAAAGAAAATTAGGCCTACACATTTCCTCTACAGCAGGCCTATCCATCTGGCTGCTCACCAGTCAATTCTGTTTACAAATTAGTAAAATTCTAAACCTGAAAAAAAAAAAGAAAATCACACGAATAACAGACATTTTGTCACAATAAATCCTTCAAACCAGTAGAGCGCTCCTGTGCTGTCAGTATCAGCCAATCACAACATGCATTATGATGACAAAAGCCCTCCTTTGCATGCCGCTGTTGTCGCAAGCAGGTGTCCAGACAGCCGAAACTAGCTAAATAAAAATAGAAACCCACTGGTAATTTATTTCATAATATTGAATTTGCATATTGTTGCAATTTATATATAACATATTGATCGCCATGTAGCGAAAATAAAAGTTTTGAGAATGTGGTGGCGCGTTGTGTCCAGTGTGTTCATACATAACGAGAATAATAGCTCAGGGAAATGTACGGCCCTTATCTTTCTGTAAATGTGGCCCCCTGCTAAACAGTATAGTTGAATAGCCAAAAGAATAATGTAACAAGACTAGCCATGCTGGGAACTCTGTGAGGCTGTACTTAAGCATAGTGGTGCTTTGAGCTACATGCTAATGCTAGCATGGTAACAAGCTCACAATGACAACGCTAACATTTGCTAATTGGTAATTGATACAAAGCAAAGCTGAGGCTGATGGGGATGTCAGTACCAAAAGTACTGAACAGGTTAATCTGATGATGGTGCTACAGAAAAAGTTAAGCTAAAGTTAGTACATTTCAACCTGTGGATGACATGAATGTGTGTACCAAACCTCATGACAACCCATCCAACAGTTAACGAGACATTTTCACTCAAAACCAGAAATGTCAACCTAGCTGGTGCTAGAGGAAAAAGTCAGGGGATCACCGCTGTCAGTAGGGGACATCCTCTGGGTGGGGCACTATGGATGTCTGTACAAAATCCCATGTTAATCCATCCAACAGTTGTTGAGATATTTCAGTCTGGACAAAGTGGCGGACTGACCGACTGACTGACCGACATTGCTAGCATGGCTAAAAGGTGAATCATCATCCGGTGGAGAACCAACTTTTGACCTTTCACTTTTTTCACCCAACACCAATAATATGCTTCAAATACATGTGTATGCCTGTGCTGATAATCCTCGCACATAAACCCTCTCTACATCATTTTCTTGTAGATTATGTTCTAGTATATTTTGGTCTGGTGTAAGGAATTCATTTGGCACGGCTTCTAGTGTTCCTCTTCTCTACTGCTGAGACTGATCAGTCACAGAGCCGCGTGCCCAACACATCTCGAGCTGTATGTACTGCATCCTCCGATGTGCTCTATCCCTCCATCCTATTGGCATCACCAGGCAACATTACTCTCTATTCCCCTTCACTTCTAAACTGGGTCACATTTTCACTGTGACTAGCCTCCTCTGTCTCTTAGAAAGCTAGCATGACCCAAGGAGAGCCACGACTACACCATGAGTGAGTAATTTCCTACAAATATTTGATATCCGACCAACTAAAATAATCTTTCTGATGTGAGCTTTACGAGCATGGGAGGAAAGTACAAAATGAAAAGGACAAGGACTCCAGTGGGATCCCTCTTTTCCTTTCTTGCTCTTGAAGACTTCAATTATTGATCCATTATGTAGAAGCAGAAAATTACTCTACATTTGGATAAGTGACAAAACTCTAATGCAGGTATTACAGCCAAATAGCCAATGTCATCTACAAAGTCCTGCTATAGAGGCAGATATATGATTCTTGGCACAGTATATAAGGTTACAGACAGCTGGGAGACGGCCAGGGAGGACAGTTCACAGTATCCTTTCAAACTAATCAGAACTTTTTGTTCCATATCTGTTTCAGGATATATGGTCAAAAATGTGTTTGAAGGGGTAGTTTGGGTGATTTGAAGTGGGGTTGTATGAGCTACTTATCTATAATCAGTGTATTACCTACAGTAGATGACGGTTGGCACGCCCACAGTTTGGAGAAGCAGACAGGAGTTACTGCACGGAAGCAAAGCAGTGTACTGCTGTGGACGGGGCTGGCAGCAAAACGTATTTTTGCCACCTAAAAAAAATCAATATCAGTTTAAGTGTACGCTATATTTAGAATATTTTCACCGCTTTACCTTGTCGTCAGACAGCCCTTTCTGACGGGGAACTGAAGTTGTTGTATCCATCTATGCTCTCGACAAAGCCACCAGACTCCATTGAAAAAAAATGTAATTTTACCTTGCAGACCAGCGGGGGTTGTTGGTTTACCGCTGCCTCGATCAGTTAGTTTGTTTGTGTTATTGTGTGTCTTTGGATTCACCAAAGTCACACAATAACACAAACTAACTAACCGATGAAGGCAGTGGTAGACCAGTAACCCTCAGGTTCTGCGAGGTAAAATTACTGCTTTTTCAATGGAGTCTGGTTGGCTTAGCAACAGTATATATAACAGCTTCAGTTCCCCGTCGTTTCCCTGAGCCTTTCTTTAGGTGGCCGGTCCGGTCGATAGCAGTACATTACTCTGCTCCTGTGATGTAACTCCTGTCTGCTTCTCCAAACTGGGGGTGTGCCGACCGCCATCTATTGCAGGTAATACACTGACTATGGATGAGTACCTCATATAACCCCACTTCAAAACACCCGAACCTTTAACTTTGAAAGAGTGTGAGATTCAATTAGGAATAGCCCTAAGACATTTCAAATACAAGGAGTCGCGCTTACTCTTCAAAACAAGCATGAAAGGGAAATGAGCTATATGCATCCATTATTGTGAACAGATTTGACACATTTACATATCTTGGTATAAGCTCTTCTTCCAATTATTATTATTTGCTGGGTGGCTGGTTAGAGTTATAACACTGAGTCTAACAGCAAATGTGCACAATATGTATTTGATTTGATTTGTGTGTACCCTCCTCCCCCCCAGCTGACCTACCTGTCTTGGTGTGTGAGGCTCCTGGTAGCTGGGCAGGATCTTCAGCACCACGCTGCCGCTCGCCTCCTTCAGCATCTCCTGGAGCACTTTGGGGTCGTTGCCCACCTCCTTGCCGTTCACCTCCTTAATGATGTCGCCCACGTGGAGCAGACCTTGCTGGTCAATCATGCCGCCGTGGAGGATTCTGGCGATCACCAGCTCGCCACTCTCCACTCGAAACGTCACTCCCTACACACACAAAATATAACAATCATTTGTTAAGTGGGTTAACTAGACTTGAGCAACACAAAATGTATTTTACACAAAGGCAAATTCCTCAGAACAATTACAGTATAACTTTTATTCTTTAATTAATTATAAAATAACTTGCAACCGCCTCCGTTGCTCAGCAGTTTAAAAGGTAAGTTTACCATTCAGCAACCGCCATGGCTGAGTGGTGAAGCTAATGCAGGAATATCTTAAGCTGCAATTACTGTAATGGACACCAGATGCTGCCTGCAAAAATATGTTCCAACTGTTCCATTAAGAAGATATTTAGACTTAAATAAAGATCTATTTCAGGGTGTGTTTGCTTGTTTGACAGGTATATTACTTTCAGTCTGTGTTGCTGCTCCTTTATTTGTCATATTTAGGTTCAACTTATGCTTCCTCACCTTTCATACAATTTGGATTTTGTGGCATCAGTGACTTCCTACATGGTAAAGTAACATGTGAAATGACATAGAGTGACTATACACAGAGAGTTGGCAGAGTTTGTGGGTAGAAAGTGAGACAAAAGAGCACCTGGCATTGTTACCACTGAGTCCTTGCTGGTATTAATCAACAACATGTCAACCTGCTGCAGATAAATCTCCCCATTTTGTGCTATGAGGCAGTATAAATCTGACTTGTTTCTCTTTTTAACAATGCAATAAAATGATCTCATTACACTGAGTGCTCCAAAAACACAAATCATACCTTTTATTGAGGAGTTTTATCTGTTCACAATTTACAGAAGGGCTTTATCCTGCCTCACTGATTACAAAGGGTTGCTCCTTAAGGATAGACACTACAGGTGAATAGGGTAACAATTTGAACTAATAGATATCACCATGAAACTTCCCAGGTTGATTACTTACATTAAAACAATGATTTTTTGTATTACAAGTTTTCTGAAATTTTATGTTTAAATAGTAAATGACGCATAATCTAATGCTAACTTTTGGTGAATTTAAGAGAAGTCTAAAGACGCAAACAGACAAAATGTAGTAAAATATACACCTAAATGTGTATTTTGGATGTTTTCTTTCCACTAGTCTGAAAATCTCAAAATCGACCAGTGTATGAAAAACAATGTTTTTGCATCGGGTGTCTCGCCTTAACTGAGCAGACTTACCAGGTGCTCGCCAGACACTTTGCGGATGCCCACCATCCTGACTGCGTCTGGGGGAACGGGCTGGTTGTTGAGGGCTGCGTCCATGAAGGAACAGGGGCTGGGGGGAGGTGTCTCGTAGTTTTTGGACGCCACAGAATCATGAGTCTCCAGGAGGGACTGTGAGCAGAACAGCGGGTGACACAAACACCGATGATTGGCAATGACAAATAGTCTTTTTTCCAACGTGTAAAATGATAATAGAATCATGCTATGCTGCACAAATCAGGTGTATTGTCAGACACTGCATGGACTGAAACACACACTGTGGCTCCAAAATCAATCTAATCCATGCTAGCACGACATGCATCATTAAGCATGAACATCACTTTGAAAGGTAATCACAGGTTTAGCCTGAGTGCCTGTTAATTAAAGCTACGGTTTGCAGCGAGATGTGAGACCTGGAAGTGAGGCTCCTTCAGGATGCGGACCAACTCGTCGGCTGCCTGGCTCCGGTTCGTGAGCGGGTTGAGCTCCTTCAGGATGTCCTGGATCAGCTCCATGTTGTTCTCCCTCACAGCCTCCAGCTTGGGTTCCTCAAACTGCTCATGGGCCTGGGATTTAATGAACATAAAACAGATGTTACTTATGGTTACTTCTCCTATTAGGATTACCTGATTTGCCTCCACCAGTCTTTCAGAAAAGGAATCAATAACATGTAGTTCCATTAGTGCACCTTCTCAGTGAGCGATTAATGCACCTTGCGGAGTTATGACATGTTTTCTGACTTCTGCAGGACTGTTTGTTTTGATTCATAACTCGGCAAAGGGCACAATAACAAACGACAAACAAGGCGACCTGAAGCCAACCCCTGCTGAGAGCAGCACACAGCCTGTACTCATAAATCCTAAATGAAAGATACAAAAAGCAGGAAAACTAAGCACAAGCTCGGGTCAAATCTTGCACCATGTAGGTTTCTTCGGTGTGTTGCTGTTAAACATCAATATTTCAGGGAACATTCATTTTTCACTTGCTGCCATGGACACAGGGCGGTGTGGTTATTGGATATGGCTTCCACATCTCTGGTGCAGGGTCACAGATCAAAAATCAACGATTTTATCCACCCCCGTCTGGTGTATTTTGTACATGGACCTGCATTTTGGTTTGGGATATTTCTGTTATGTTTTACACCATTATTGTTTTTGCAAATACATGTTTTGAGATTTCTATACTGAAATATTATGAAAATGAATCAACTAAAAACGCACAGATACTGTATAAACAAGGGCTGTCAAAGTTAACGCAATAATGCAAATTCGTATTAATGCTACTAATTTCTTACTTGTGATTTTACAACTACAGGCATCATATGAAACTAGAAAACCTAAGGAATCCATTGATACCAACCATGTCATCCTAACTTGTCACAAAGGAGGCTAAATAATGCTCCAAACATGGCCATTTTGAAACATGTCCCTTGACCAAGATGTGTGAATGAAAATGTGTCCTATGTATTCTATTTTAATCGATTGACAGCCCTAGTATAAATTCTTCTTCTTTGGCGAATCGCAAACCAACTTTAAAGCTGCAAAAAAGCCACCTACTGTGTCGAGGTGTGGGCATTTGTTAAGTCAATGAAAGCAATTTGGCTTCGTATTATTAGGAGATTGCATTATCGGAATAATGCATTATATAAATTTTCCATTATCTGCCGATAATCGAGCATCCCAAAAATTCTTCCCAACCTAATTACACATGAACTGTTTTTCTGTCATTTACATTAGTACTACTTGCAACTGTACACCGAGCAATCTTGTATTTGAATTCGATTCACATTGTCAGGCGATCCCACAGAGTGTTTGTCTGGAGGGACCGACGACTTCTCTGGCTGCCACGTCATTTGTTTGCTGAGGAAGAAAGAAAGGAAGAACCCCCACCGAGAGACGGCCTATATGGTGCACAGAGATATTCACAAATGCCTGCATCGACACAGCCTCACACACAAACCATCATATTTAAGTGCACACATTCTGCTCACACACATAAGCACAGCAGCACACATACCCACGCAGCACACATACCCACGCAGAAACTTATTTGCACATGAGACTTAAACACACAGTGATTCAGTGATGCGGCAGAAGGACTTTGCTCATTTGGTGTTTTTGGCAGAACTCTTTGTAACCTGATGGAGCGAGCTGTCGGTGTCTGGCCCTCGGACAACGCGCCAGCGAGGATGCTATGCTATATGACTACACTGTTTTAAGAGCCATGGGCACAATTTCTGAGGCGTGTGTCTGTTTTGACACCACTTTGAATTAGTTGGTTATATTTGAAGAGATAAAATTACTATTCATGTCAAAAATGACTAAGATGAGCATGTTTTCATATTGTCCTATTATATTGTGCTTTTTCTTTTTAATATATTAGCCTTTCAGGTTGTTGATATACACTACCAATTATTTAACAATTACTCTGCCAAGTACTGAAATTTATGGCTTTCAAAATTCTCATTTCATTGTAATTAGAAGACGCTACCACTCTTCCTCCTCCCTACCTAGACATCTCAGCTATAAAGGCTAATGAGCTGCTGTTCTCAAGGCAAAAAGGAAATGACAAAGCAGTGTTATAATTGTATTCCGCAACTCTGTGAGATATTTCTGATGGATGTCTGGTTTAGTTCGCCAACCCTCTCTTCTCCAGTGTGAAAATGTAACACAGCTCAACCACAATAGCTCAGTGGCTTTATTGTATTGTAATTTGATCGATGTCGATCCCACTGGTCATCAATGGTGGGCTGATAAAGGTGGTAAATTACTTAGGGACAGTGTGTAGGATTTGGTGGCATCTAATGGTGTGGTTGCAGATTGCAACCAACTGAGCACCCCTCCACTCACTCTTCCCTTTCCAAGACTGCGGTAGCGTGAGCCGCCGAGTGCAAAACTGTGGTAACGCCGTTCACCTCGCTCAGAGGCCATCCTTACCATAATAACACTACTTTAGGAGCAACGGAAGTCTGACAGCGGCTGGCGGTATCACGGTTTTGCACTCTGCTGCGTTACTATAAGCGTGCCAGAGAACTACGCTGGCCTTCAGGTAACGAAAAAATGCAAAAGACTTTCTAGAGCCAGTGTTTGGTTTGTCCGTTCTGGGCTACTGTAGAAACATGGCGGAGCAACATGGCGTACTCTGTAAAGAAGACCCGCTCCCTATGTAGATATGAAGAGCTCATTCTAAGCTAACTAAAACACAACCATTCTTAATTTCAGGTGATTATACACTGATGAAAACATAGTTATGGATAGTTGAAAATATTTTATAGTCACAAAAAAGGGGGGCCCTGCAGAAAATGTTTGAGAACCACTGTGTTAGACATTTGTGTGAAATTGTCATATTTAGCATATGAAGTTTTGGGTTATGGGCAAAAATGTGTTTTGTGAGGTCACAGCTACTCTGACCTTTGACCACCAAAATCTAATTAGTTCATCTTTGAGTCCAAGTCGACCAAATTTGAAGAAATTCCCTAAGGGCACTCTTGAGATATCGCGTTCACAAGAATGGACTGTATGTACAGACGGATCTACAGACAGATGGATAGACGGACAATCCGAAAACTAAATGCCTCCAGCCAAGGCATAATAAAAACACCAGAACTCAATTCAATACACTGAGTGGTTTTGCTGCTACACCCTTGGTCTGGTATGACCAGTAGCTTATGATGACTAATGTTAGCCACTGTTAGCGATGTCAGTTACACACAGCAAAATCTGAGTCAGACCACTAACTGTAGGACTCTTCCGTACTTACTGTTATACTCCATTATCCTGTAATTCATTTATGGCCACAGTTGGTGTTATACAGCAAAAGATACAAAGGTGCACTTTAATGCCACTTTAAATAATGGACTGTTTCTCACATTGGCTTTGACTGAGATGTATCATTCAGCATACAGGGCGTTATGATTTTCTTTTAAAGCAGACTGTTACTCTATGGTGAGTGCTACATTACTACAGCATGTGAAGACAAGCTTTTATGCATGATTTCTGTTTCTGCACTTTCAGCTAAATGTCAATATAGCAGGCAGGAAACGGGGTAATAATTGTCATGATTTGACCACCTGTCACATCATATATAAATCGTTTTGAACAAACTGTTGTGTATAAAGCCACAATTCATTGTTTTGGGGTCCACATGGCACTATTTAACAAAGACCTTGGGGTGTCATTTACAGTCAGAACAGAGGGAAAGTGATGGCTTGGAAGTTAAAGCACAAGGTACATAGCTACTAAATGTCTAAAAGCAGCTCATTTAGCCGTCCTAATAGCCTCGATAGTGCTGATTACTCAGCTAGATATAGAGCCAAGCATTGAGTCAGCGCCACAGTCGTAACTCATAATAATCGAGCACTGCGGAAGCCCATTCTGCATGATGATAGCGCCTGTTGTCAATATCTGCTCATTGTGGGCCTAATCATCACTCAGATTCATTATAGAATTGCAGGTTGCGCTGATTACATCATTGTGTAGCGAGTGTGGTACGATCGGCACAATTCACTGAAGTCACCATGCCATATGAACACAAGCCCGGACCCTGGCTTTGTCCCCCCTGTTGTCACTTTCTTTACACTCTCAGCTTGTTAAGTGTTTATAGATCCACCATGGGGTCATCTTGGAAATCCTTTTCACATCCCTAATTAAGGCGTCTTTACTTACAGCTTGCATCAGCAGATGAATCTTTTATGGGAATGCTCATCAATACACCGGTACCACCAAAACCCTCTCAGACATACAGTACAAATACCAGTGTCTCTTAAACGCGTGCAAACATACACATTCAGTCTTTAGTGAAAAAAAAACCCAAAACAAAGAGAGAAATAGGGATAGAGAGAAACAGAAGAGGCTCCTCTTTCAGCAATACGAGAGGCGTTTGATGCAGCACTCCCTCCTGCTCCCTGTGGATAGTCCATCTCCAAATATCCTGAACAGAACTGCCTCTGAATTACTGAATGAGACTGCACAGCGTTTTACCTCTGGCTCTGTCTGAGTCTGTGAAGAAGCCCCGCAGACCAATTCATCTCCCTGGACAGAGAAACGTCACGGCCACAAACAGCTTCCACCTCAACACTGACTGTGCAAAGTTAGAAAGATAACTGTGGTAATCCATACTAATGACTGTTGACAGCATAAAGGAAAAGCACAGAATGATTTTCAGTACACGACGTGAAGTGAATCTTTTTTTCCTCGTGTACTTTTGCAGTGCACAGAAGTGTACGTTTTTCCGTCTCTCTCTGTTGCTTTTGAAAAAAAGTCCACATTTTTATAAAAGTTATGTGAAATTGTGCTCTTGGGAAGAAGTGAAAGGGGAAGACTTCGACACCGGAGGAAGACGTAATGGGATGAAACTCTGAAAAGACTGTCTGACATTGCTAAGCTCTTTCACTCTTCTCCCTTCATCTCATAAAGCCGTACTCTACAACCACATCTCTCTCCTCCATGTGGATATGGAGAACTAGTTGGGATTGGTTTCATAAGAAGAACTAAGGAAATGTATTTAAATACCTCCTACTCAGAAAGTGTACTTTTGTGGTGTTTTTGGGAATCAGCTGGAGTCTCACCAAGTCTTCAATGTAAGAAAAAAGCATGCACCACGCTTGGTTTGTCTTAGGTATCCGCCATAATTGAACATATTGTTCAGGTACACACACTGCAAAAGCTGAAATACTGGGAAAGAAAATAGCAAGTAGATGTCACTGCTCAGAAAGAAGGAAGGTTTGGGGATAGTTTGTTGAATCAGGACATGGATGATTTGCCATCAATTATGAAACTATAAACCCTGTTTCTATTGAGCCATTCATCTGAGTGCTAAAGGTTAAGGCAATCGAATACACAAGCTGGTCTAAATTAGAATGGTGTTTTAAGGATTTCAGGTCAAAGTCCAGAAGTTGTGGCGAGACCTGAAACAAACAGCTGATTTTTTTCCGACTTAAATCAGCTCTATAAGAGAATAATGAGTTTCTACAAAAATGTTACATATTGCAAAAGTTTCTGTTTTTATCTCATACAACACCATTGCTTGCAGCATAGCTTCATTTAACTATGAAAGATGTCTTTGTTCCCAAACATCTAAAACTTTCAGAATCAAAGAGAGACAGAGGGTCAATACTGTTCGAAAGGTCAGAATAATGTGAATATATCCTGTGTTTATTAATATTTTTGGGGGGGAAAGTTTTTGAGATCAGTCAAAACAACATAAGACAAACTGCCAGTGTCTGAGTGCTCTTGGAATAACTTCAACTGATTTGTTTCCGTCCAGGACAAGCTTTTATCTGATGTCTGGGCAGCAGCCCAAGATAAAGCTGTGCAAATGCAACATTGATTTGAAAATGTATCTTGTTCATTCTTACAGACATACATGCTGCGGACAAAAACAAAACAATGTATATGCATATCAAGTATGCATACGTAATATAGCAACTACTTTAATCCTTCTTGAGTGCTGTAACGCAAGTGCTTTAGCGGTGTGTATTTGAGTATTATGGTCTTAACTAAAAGTGCAGCTGGTTCTTTATATTCTCCTCTGCCACTACACGGGATGATGTACAACGATGAGTAGGAGATTGTTGCCACATAGGCATTGAGTTAACTCTGTGCTCCCCATTTACCTTGGTCATTTTTAAAGAAATATTTCACCCAAAATCTTAATAGTATAATGTGAAAGTGAGTGCAACCAAAATAAAGATATTCAACTAAAGCAGCTATTGTAGCTGCTCGGTAGCGGACTCAGTTTTAAAGCTAGAGTGAAGATACTGGTATCATATGAAACTAAAATGAACCATGTCATGCTATCTTGTCGGGAAGAGCGCTAAAGGATGCTCCAAAGTTATGCTAAATTTGGTGAGGAAAAACTGGCATGGCCATTGTCAAAGGGGTCCCTTGAAAATGGGTTCAATGGGTGCCCACGAGTCTCCCCTTTACAGACATAGCTAACTTTCTCGGATGCAGTGACACAAAATGGAGCGGTTTTTGAAACAAAAAAGTGATGTTGGAGACAACTCTGCAGCAGTAAAAGCTCAAAGTGTGTGGTGAGGAAATATGACCCTTTGGATTCATAATGGCAGGCTGTGATGGGCGAGGGTCTGCTGAATATGTATGTGGGTCATTACAGATGACAGTGGCATAACACATATTTATAGCCCAGTTTCTCATTTATTCGGGAAGTGGTCCTTGGAAATGTTTTAACAATCAGAAGTGGGCCTCAAGTTACAAAAGGTTGAGAACCCCTGAACTACAGCATTCAAAGGGTTTTTTAGAATAAATACATACATTAGTGTAAAGCCTAATGGCTGCCATTCATTCCTGGATTCTCCGTTGATCACGGGGGGCTGCTGCTCAACACGCACTTGTCAACCTGTCAAACACGTCAAGGATAACTGTGCTGCTCACTGACTGCTATTTCAATCTTTTGCTCTGATTGGCAACAGAAATGTTGTATTGCCTTGTTAAAATGACTGACAGCTGGGAAACAGTGGCAGAAAGATGTCTTCTCTCTGTTGTTCAGCTAAATATTATTACAAATACATGCCAGAAATAGATTGAAAAAATCTTATCAAATCTATCAAAATGAAAACCCTCTCCAATGATTACAGTAACTCAACGTCTACACAGTAGCATATTCAATAAACTGATCCATCCGACCTATGCAACCATAGACAGCTGGCAGGTTCACCAAGCTAGAAGCACCAGCAGCAGTTACATGAGACATCACCAACAACATCAGCAGCTCTGTTTTATAAAACATATCCATCCTCATCTACCTTCTCTCTAACTGGGAGATGTGAGGAGGCGAGCAATCTTTAATAACAACCACTTTGCCTCCTTTGTCCCCAGTGGGAACTTCAAAATCAAAACCCTCATGATATCAGCTTCTATCCCAAACATACTATTTCAAACAAATCAAACCTCTGAGAAAAGTTATGAAATGACTCATAGCCTTTGATATCAGCAGAGGTGTTGGCTCGAGTCACATGACTTGGACTCGAGTCAGACTTGAGTCACAAATTTGATGACTTTAGACTAAATTAATAAAAGACTTGCACCTCGACTTGGACTTTAACACCAGTGACTCGTGACTTCACTTGGACTTGAGCCCTTTCACTTGAAAATACTTGATACATTCTTACAAGTCCAAAGACGAAAAAGTATGTTATTTAAAAAGTGTGTGCATGAAAACGATCAACTGCCCAGTACCGGAGGTGACTCCGACAGCGTCGAGGATGTTGGGTTGATTTACTTTTTGAAATATCCTTTATTGATTTGTTTGGGAAGAGGATTTGCTCGTGGGGGAAAACTGAACTGAACAAACTGAATATCTAGCTTTTATTGTTTATTGCTGAATCCTGGAAAAGTGTTTTGTTTTTTTGTTGAACTCTGGACTCTTTATTTTTGATGACCATTATTGGGACTTGCACTTACACTTAATTCCCCAGGTCCACTTTGTTTGAACCAATTCGACAGCATCCAATCAAGTTGCAGGAGAAAACCATAAAGAACTAACGTTACTTTACTGAGCGCTGTTGTTAAAATGGCATTACATTTGGGGAAGAGCGCATTATGACTTGTTTAGGACTTGAAACTCAAAATTTAGGACTTGGGACTTAACTTGGGACTTACTTGGGACTAACAAAAGAATTACTTGGTCTCACCTCTGGATATATCAGTATTGCCAGGTAAAAATGGCACCAGTAATATGACTAAGCAGTAAAGAGGGGAGTAACTATTTTACTATTTACATTTTACGTTTTCATCTGAATTTTGCTGCCTTTGCACAATGACACTGAGTGAAAATAAAATTCCTCTTTAATTTGCATTTTCAACTTACCATTAACATGGTAATGTGATTGCACTTGATGAATGTAAGCTGTCTTTTTAGGATGATTATTACAAGCTGACATTTGAATTTTAAATGTAATAATGGGCATGAATTTTAAGTTTCCATTTTGCAACATCATTTTAAAAAATAAAAGCTTGCAAATCTCTGTGAAAATATAATGATTTGTTATGCATTGCGTGTCAGCGTTAAATGCAGGAACTGGCACATGCAAATGATGATGATGAAATCAAATTTTAATGTTAAGGCAAAATGCAAAACAGCATTGCCATTTAACTAAATGCATTTAATTTGTAGATTTGCATGCATAAAATAGCATTAAATTTGCGGCTGATACACTAACTGGCATCCAGCCTCATATATTAAAGTACTTTCTCATTGACTCATCCATTAGTCTGTCCATCCCTGGACACAGTCCAATTAAGAGCTCTGGATGTCCTTCACTGCACGGCACACACATACACACATCTCCTCATACATGTATAGTATAAAGTTGTTCTCACCACTGGGCTCTCCATGATGCCTTTGAGGAAGATGAGGTCCAGGTCATTGGCAGTTGTGGAGCTTGTGCTGTCACTCAGTGTGTCCAGGGCCGAATGCATGGCTACAAACACACACAGAGACAGAGACAGAAAAGAGTTTATTTCACTCCACTCCTCTCCATATTCTACACTTACCCGTGGGAAATAGACTGCTCAATGAAAGAGAGAGACAGTGAGGGAGAGAGGGAGCACAGTTATAGTAGTTCGCACTACGTGGCTTCGACGAGACGAGGCTGTAGGCAAAATGAGCAAGAGGGAGGTGGAAGAGGAGAGAGAGGAGCTGCCTCACATCCTCTCCCAAGTAATTTCACCTCTGTCAGTCACCCTCCTCTTACGTCTGTTTGAAGCGACAGTATCTTTCTCCCACAACTCCCAACTTCCTCCTCCCTCCTACACACATGCAGTAGCTTAACAACAACAAAGTTGCTGAGGGAATAATAGTTTTTTTTACCAGTTTGCAAATGATTTTTTTCAGTCTATATCAGTTTGTAAGCCTGCACCAAACTATATTACATTGTTTTAGAAGCGGTATTGGATTAGATTTTCATATGGCATAAGTTAATGGTGCATTTAAAAAAAAAGAATTCTGGTTTATGGAGCACCCTTGATGATAAGCCAATAAAAGTAAATATACACGCACACACACACACACACACACACACAGCCTTATCTCAAAGATGTGAAATCAAACTTCTAACCCAGAGGCATTAATCAATAAGATGACCGATCAATCCGCAGATCCAAGGCGACGTCAACAATTCGCTGAAGGTCGGGAAAGGTTCAGTCTGGCTTCAAAGCATCTCCACGGACCTGGACTATATGACGCATTAAAAGGTACCAAACACACTGACATCACCTACCAGCAGGCATTAATCACAGCGGACGTGACTGTCAGAGAGAGTGGGCATTTTTATTCACAGGGAACATTTGTCTGAGGTAATTTACTCAACAGACACTGAGGTCTTTTATTCCCAAAGCTAAATATAAAACACTGGTTTTAAATTTTTCAAGAAGCAGGCAGATTGGTGATTCACCACAGATCCTACACGACCCATTTCATAGGTCTTGTGTCCTAATAAGGCCATAATAAAGAGGTCAAATTGCTGATAATTAGTTTTGTGTAAGAAGATAGTCCAAAGAAAGCAATAAAGACAAATTGTAACCATGTTTTAAACATTTTGCACCGTCGCAGAGGAAAATGACAGGATGAAGAATACTTAGGATACCCAGTATTTATAATAACATAAAACATGATAGTATGACATCTCATGCAAAGTAATAAATCCCTGGAAAAGCACCCATATTGTATTGTTTTCTATTAGTGGTATACAGTATTTTGATTTATTCTACTGTATACTAATGGCAACTCACAATACACTATATGCAACCGTTACAGTGACTCTGTGGTACATTATGTGGTTCCAGTATGAAATGCATTTCTGTGCTCTTCCTATTGAGTGAGCTAGCAGGCTAGACTATTTAAAAAAATGAGTCCCATGTGAACAATTACAGAGAAAAAGAGATGAATGGTCGGGTCCAGGTCTACATTTATACAGACAGCCAGGCATTTAAAGTGACCAATGGCACAAAAGCTAATAAATAACAAGTCTATGGCCATGCTAGTGACTCTGTGAGGCTATTATTAGGCACAGCGGTGCTTTGAGCCAAATGCTAAAACCAGCATGGCAACATGCTCACAATGACAGTGTTTAGAAATTATTATGTTTACCACTTTCATAGTGAGCAGCTCCAAGGTCTGAAAAGTGAAACCAATGCTGAAGTGCCTTAAACTTGCATTCTTTCTAATAGCCAGCAGGGGGCGACTCCTCTGGTTGATAAAAGAAGTCTGATTGTATAGAAGTCAATGAGAAAATGAGCCTACTTCTCACATGATTTATTACCTCAGTAAACATTGTAAACATGAGTTTATGGTCTAAATCACTAGTTTCAAGTCTTCTTCAACACAGCATGATGTTCATTTAGTAAATTATGGTCTCATTTAGAGTTAAATAGACCATAAAGCAGGGTATGCTTTCACTGTGTGTTTTCAGTTCATGAATGTTAATTATAACGTTTTGGTTGCCTAGAAATGCCTGTCCACTTCTTATATACAGTGTATGCCCTTTCACCATCTTAATTTAGCGTGTTAGCATGCTAACATTTGCTAATTAGCACTAAACACAAAGTACAGCTGAAGCGTATGGGAAAGTTATTAGTTTTGCAGGTATTTGTACATTAACAAAAGTATTGAGAAAATTACAATTTTGACCTGATGATGGTACTACAGGAAAAGTTAAAGGGAACCTATTATGCTGCTATGGTGATGTCACCAAGTAATACATTTGCATAAAACATTTCTAGCGGCTAGTTTGGTACGCCCTCTAACAAAGTTAGTTAGAGTGGAGCTGGAGCGGAGTCCGAAGAGTTTGTTCGGTTGACCAATCACAACAGAGTGTGCCAGCTGACCAATCAGAGCAGACTGGTTTTTTTTTTTGAGGGTGAGGGGTCAGGAGCTCAAACAGAGCGTTTCAGACAGAGGGTGAAAAGAGGTGCTGCAACACAGCCGGTATGAGAAAACTAAAGCATTTTTTTTAACATTAAAGCATGTAAACATGTTCTAACAAAAACCTAAAATACATGTATGCACCTGAAAATAGGTATAATAGGTCCTCTTTAAGGAATTATTACAATTCATACTGAGCATGAAAACCTGAACTAAAGTTCACGGCAATCCATTCAAAAGCTATAAAGACGAATCACGAAAAAAACACAAAATGTCAACCTGCTGGTGGCCCGAGAGGAAAGGTCAGCCAATCTCCTACATCAATAGGTTTCGTCCTCTGAGGACCATGACCGTTTCAACCATACAGTCTATGTTCTGTACAACATTTCACGGCAATCTAATCAACAGCTATTGAGATATTTCAGTATGGCCTCGGCCCTCTATTGAGCTATGCCAGTAATTAAAGTTTTCAGTGATCCACAAAATAGCACTCACATTTGTCTTAGATTTGTGACTATTTGGGGGTCATGAATATATCTCTCTAACCCAGAGCACCATGATTTTATTCAGTGGTTGCATTAATGTGCAGCCTGAAGCTGCTCTACGGATAATAAACAACACAATTACATTGTGGACTCAAACACTATCGACTCCGACAGAAAATGTTCTCTAGTCCCCTCATAATCATCTCGTTTATGACCAAACTCAATGTTTCAAGTTGATATATTCTATATAAACACAGGTTAGGGAGGAGAAACCGATAAAAAAAGTGTGTCCACTGATGCTGTACAATTGGACAACAACACACAATGAAAGGTGTGTGTTTCTGTGTGCAGCTCAGGTCTGTCAAGAAGCTGGCAAATGATTTATGGTTCTATTGCTCAGCAGAGCAGTGGGAGCTTTTGTTTGTTGTTAAGATGCTTAAAGAGGAGTGATGAGGTAATAGATATTTTGAGAATGAGCAGGTCTTTTGAGGCGTTTTGGAAGTATTTTTTATATGCAAATCTACTATATATCCATGTGCAAACAGTCATAAAGACAACTATCCTCATCTTTGCTTTCACTCAGTTTAAAAGCCATAAAGGGGAATTTAGCCAGAGGAAGTAAAATTAAGTTAATTAAATTAATAATTACACAAGTCTTCCGCAGTGAAGTTTTTCTTCTATTTCCCCTTTCCAGCAGGAGAGTTGCCAGATTTGCGCCTGGCAGAGAATATCAGACCAGCAGGCTCGGCTTACAGGTCCTGCATAATTCTCTTTAATCACTGCAACTGTACGCCGGCGTTGTTGCCACATCGGCACTTTTTCCCGTTGTTAGCTTGTGTGGACTGTGGAGTTAAGTGTTTTTTCCTGATTGTTTCACTAACTTTCTGATCAAGTTGACTGCTGATTCTCTACAGTGCATCGAGGACGCTAAACAAAAACATCAGGAATGGTTTCGTCTTTGCGTTTACATATTCTGTGATAGTGGAAGTCACAGAGGACTCACAGGAAGGTGTGAAAGGGACTGAAGAGAATAATAGCCATTTTCCCAGAGCTGTGTATGCCTGGGGTCGTTCTATTATTCATAGAGATCATTAAAAATCCAACTTGTCCTCATTCTCGGGGCTCTCTGCCTTTCTTCTCTTTACGTATATGGATAAATAGGCTTCTCTTATTTTCACATCAAAACAAAGACAACAGAGTCATGCAGGTCAAAAGTTCAGACAGGAAGAAGTCTGAATGTCAGACTAAGATACACTATTTATTTCCTTGTTTTTTTATAACTGCAACTTTCTTTTGAAAACAACTTTCTCTTTAGCATTCAGGTGGAGTATTTCATCTTGTATACTGCTGCTGTCAAAGCCATCCTCCCTTGCATAAACTTCATATAAAACTGCACAGCCAGGACTGCCTGTTTTGTTTTTTTATCACTAACAGTATTGATCTTTCTTCTGCTCATGTCTCATATCACCATCAAAAATGCATGTAGACATTATAATAATATACAGAGGGGTTTTTTTTCTTCTGAGGTGAGAACTCAGGCGAAACTCATTTTTCGCTCCAGTGAATTTAAATTCCCGCTACTACACGCCGTAACTTGATACCATTAGAGAACTCCATTTAGCAGGTGAGGGCTTAAAGAGCACAAAAAGGGACCCATTTGTGCAGACAGACTGAACCAGCTACATGCACGTCATTCGCTGTTCCGTGGGAAATGTTGTCAAATTTAAAGCTCTTGTCATGCTTGAGAAGGTCTTGTTTTTACAGTATTTCCCTACTGTGCGTCTACAGGATTTAAAAGGGGGAAACTCCCAGTAGAGCAGATAAATAATCATGACAAAAGTACCCAAGAGACTGAGATGGTGTACACAAAAGTTAACAGCTAGAGAGGACATTTAAGGATGCCAACAAAACGTGGTAATGATTCATTCAGTTTTAATACAGTGTTAGGGATAAGATAAAATGCTACTTTGTCAATAACACATTGACAATAATAACACGCTGTGGCGGCCTCCCGCCTCACCTCTCAACAAAAGGTTCCAGAATAAGAGCTTCCTTTGCCATGGTGACAGGGGAGGATGTGTAATCACAAGGAACCTCGAATAAAAGGTGCTTTTGTCTCTTAAAGGCTCATCTGAGCGCAACTTCACCTTTAGTGAGGGTTACAATTAAACTCAATGTCATGGAGGCAGCCAAACAATCTGGGCTGTTATTGTTTGTGGTTAGAGCACAGCGGGGGGGGTGAACATGAACCTCTTAGCCAGCACTTAGCGGAGGTTGTTCTGTTGCTATGGAGCGGAGGTTAGGGAAACACAGAGATGATGGAGAGGGGAGCCAAGGGAGGGTGGAACACGGAGGAAGAGATGTGGTTGTGTTGGCGTTTTCTCCTCATGGGGACGTAAACACAGAAGAGTACAGTATGCCGCTGACAGTTTCTAGGAATCCAAACAATGTGCTGAAATTCATTGAGATAAACAAACTGTTAAAATGCAAACACAATAAATGCTCTACAGACCAATCATGGTAAGTGAAAGAAGCACCGTTACATATTAACAGGTAATGGGCAGACCATAAACCAGCACAGCAGGTGTTGACTGTGTTTGGTTTCCACCAACTCCTGAGGGACTCTTTAGCTGCAAGTCTCTAACTGTGCCTGTCGGCTGTTTGGTGCTGAGCAGGTAGTGTGCGATGGGTTTTTAGAGCGTTTTTTGCTGAGAACAGATCCCTGTTGAGACAAAAAATTGCTATGAGAGCTAGGAGACTGAACCAAAACAGTTAAATTGTAAACAATGAGCTGCGACAAAACTCTGTAAAACCGAGGGGAGCTGCAGATTCAGGCGATAATTCTCTGTAGGTTCATCACTATGAGCAATCTTTTACATTATTTTCACATTGTCATTTGATACATTTAATACAAAAAATATTGTTTACAGTCACTTTAATATTAATGCTTTGCAACAGTCTCAAGTGTAAAACACTTAATACTAGAATAAGTGTTTTGCTTCCTACAAAAAAGGCCTCACACCTGAGGTGTGCTAGTGTTAAAGGGTAACTTTGGTATTTTTCAACCTGGACCCTATTTTCCTATGTTTTTGTGTCCAACTGACTAATAGGGAAAACCATTTCTGAAATTAGTCCAGTATTAAGATAGAGCGCTGTAGATGGCAGCTTCTCACGGGTTGCAATATGTGCTATTGGGGCAAGCTGGTAACGTCATTTACGTCCACTAAAAGTGCTCGTTTTTGCCTTTTTTGCTCAGATTGTTATTAAAAGTGTCTGACGTTATGGAGAGAGTCTCGCTCAAGGAGAAGTCTCGTTCTGTAATCTCGCGAGGTGACATGTTGCCGTAAGACAACAGTGGAATAGAGGAATACATCCATGGTGGCAACGTGAGTGCCAGCCGGGCAGAGTTTGTTGTGTTGGAATACAGAAAGCGTAGTTTAAAGATTTTCAATGTCATGGCTGAATATTTAGATGTATTCGATAATGTGGCTGAACAAAACGTGTAAGTATCATAAACATCTGTTTGCCACACAGCTTATTTTCTGCAATAATCAAAAACCCAATGGAAAAATCCCATTGGCTTTCTGTTGACGTAACCAGGGCGATGCCTGTAGCAGACTATGTTCTCATGCTTTGATGAAAATCTGTCTCAGACAATAAATTGGGCATATGCTATCTTTTTATGGATGATGATTAGCTCAACTATTCCTCATAAAACTCTTACCACCATCTTGATTTATACTACTTTTATTTTAGAAGTCCTGAATTAGAAGTCGTCTCAACGCACCGTGAAGATCAATATATCCAGAAGTACCTAATATGTATCATTGTGTTTCTACAAAACATATATTTCAGTCTGGAGAACAGACTTAAAATTCATTGTATATCCAGAACTACACTGAGAAGAACATTGAAAGTCAGTCACAGCAAAGACCTGCTGGTGATTAATCAGGGTATTTTCAGTGGGTAAGGTCAATTTCAAGCTTTTCAGTGTGCAGAGTGACTCCGCAGTAACAACACCTGCTAGGTACTGCGAAAACACCGGCAGATTTCTGAGCAGCCCTCTCCTCAAAAACTCATTGATATTCTCATTGTTTCCTGGAAACACTTGGAAGTCGCTGCAGTTGTATTTCTCTGTCACTCCATTAAAATGACAGAAAAAAAGAGCATGTTGTGGATGATAGTGAAACTATTTGAAATTGCCAAAAGTTTGCTCTATGTAATAAAATACTCTCGGGCCTCGACAGACATTATTAAATACTTTAGGGTTGTTATTAGATTTGATTCTGCTCCCTGCTCTCAGCACAATATAATTACTATCAATCCCTCAGGTGGTGAAAGATGAGTGTCTAAGACACTGGTGGAGAATTATATAGGATAGGAGGATATTCCACTGTGCGTACCAGAACCGATTATTCCATTATGAGTCAAGTATATGATTCATTTGTTCTTATGGTAGGGGATTGATTCTTTCCATGATGTCCTTGCAGAGTGCAATCAGTCTGAAGTAATTTCTTCTGATTATACAGAATACAACTATTATATTACAGCTAAAATGTGAATACTTCTCTGGTGCTAAACTCAGGATAACAAAGTCAACATCCTCCTCATGGAGCGTCGCTGAAAAGACAAGGTCATCATGACAGGAGCAGAGAACGTTGTGTGAAGCATGTGTGGGCACATCAATTGTGTAATGTACTTGTGTGGTCAATTTGTGTGTGTGTGTGTATATGTGTGACTTGTACAGGCTTGCCTTCAATAGCTCTACTCATCTGGTTAGCATAATAATAGGCAGCAGAAAATTGCATTATATGAATTATCAGATGTATATGTATACAGATGTATACATTTAATTTATATCTACTAAGGTAGGACTTGAGGGTCTAGCATTAAGTCAATATTATGTATGGCAATTTAAAGGTCCTGCACACCGCAGGGGTTTTCACTTGAGGCTGATTAGTCCTCCGCTCAGGTTGAGGCTGGATGGAGCTATGCTGGGAATTACATGAGGTCAACAAACTCTTACGAATCCTGATGCATTCACGCAATGTCGGCAGAATGGGAAGAACAGGAACGCTTTATTAAAACTGTTATTACGACTTTACGAGTGTTCAGGCAGTGTTAGGTATTTGGAGCGGATAGTTAAAGAGGACATATTGTGCTTTCTGCCTTTCCTTTAGTGTGTTATATAGTGTTTTTGTGCTTGTAAATAGTCTGCAAAGTTACAAAGCCCAAAGTCCATTCCAAAGGGAGTTACTCTCCCCCACAGAAACACTGCTCCTGAACTGCCTGAAACGCCTTGCTTGAAGTCCCGCCTTTTCTTCCGTAACGTGGTGATGTTACCAAGTAACACAATTGCATAATACCTGTCTAGTGGCTAGTTCGGCAAGCCCTCAAACAAAGCTAGTTAGAGCGGAGCTGGAGCGGAGTCCAAAGAGTTTGGTTTGGTTGACAAATCACAACAGAGTGGGCCAGCTGACCAATCAGAGCAGACTAGGCTTTTTAAGGGGGGGGATAGCGTTTCAGACAGAGGGTGAATCGAGGTGCTGCAGCACAGCCGGTATGAGAAAATTTAAGTTTTTTTTTAACATTAAAGCATGTAAACATGCTCTATAGAAACCCCAAATACAAGTATGTACCTGAAAATGAGCATAATAGGTCCTCTTTAAGTTACAGATACAAACAAATGATAAATAGCTCCTTTTAAAAGTACCTGAATTGAGTGTATTAGTTGACACTTCTGAGGTTCTTTTCAGTAAGTGCGAGACAGTCACAAATTCTCAATATTTCCAGCTTGAAATTACAGCTCGGAGGCTGACATGGACGTTTTTTTCCGACTCATTTGCCTGTAATTACGGTCTGAATAATGTGATGTAAACACAACATTAGAGTGATTGAATGACGCCCACACAGTCCTCAGACGACATTAAATCAGTCAAAATAATTGAAATCCCCAGTGCTCTGGGCCTTTAATTCATCCAGGAAACCAGAAATCCTGCACACTGTCGATCATTTGGCAACATCTTCAGGGGAAACGCTGCGACCCTGACCTGCGCTCTCTTGGGTAGCCAATCAGCAGGACGAAGCACTTTAAAGCTGCCATTTAAACCATCCCATCGCCATGGTGATTGCTTGTTCCAAGCTGGCACAATATGGGTGCGTGCTAGATCGCCTTATTAGCTGGCTGAAGGTCACCGCTGGAGACAACACTTTTGATATTTGTTGACATTTTGCAAATGGACAGCAGCTCCCATTACACCTCAGAGTCTGGGCGAGGGATGATTTCATGTGAAGTTTTTTTGGGGGGGGAGACTAACACAAGTTTATCGACTGAACTTGCTGTTAAGAAGGAAACATTTTGACTTTGTGCATCTATTTCCCCCCCGCAGCAGTTAATGAAAGTGCAAACAAGAGATCGTCAGGGTGCGATACGGATGAAATAATTGCCAGTGTCACCACATTATCGGATACCCTCAGCCGGAACAGAATTTAAATGTCCTATTCTCTTGAAACCCGACGATTATCTTGGACAGCCTAATCCTACCAACACACTGTACTCAATGATCCATCATCTGTGTTTGAACACAGCTTCATTAGTCCAGTAGGCACACAGAATATTGCTCTGATAGTGTGAGGGTTCGTTGGGAAGAGAGTTTGTGTGTTATTATGAGTGTGTGCGTGTGTGTGTGCGTGGAGAGTGTGTGTGTGTGTGTGTGTGTGTGTGTGTGTGTGGCGGGGGGTGAAAGTGAGAGAGCCACACAGTTATTTGAAGGTTGCGAGTCTGACACTTCCAAGCGTGCTGTCTCTGATCAGAACACTGTTGCATATGAATGACCCCCTACCTACTCTCCATGAATGTACAATGCACTGGAGGTCTCTTTCTCTTTATCCTTCTCTCTGCCTCTCTCTCTCTCTCTCACACACACACCAAACTGATAGACAGGATGTGAATGCTTTGACAGAAAATATGATTCATTATGGCTGTCACCGCTGTCTTGTCAAGCTACATTACGGAGCAGGGGATGTTTTGCAACATGGTATACTGTGTGACATGCAATAGACTTGGCGATGAAGCTTCTAACCTCAACTAATTTAACATGACAACATCAAATAGATGTAAGCACACAACAGTACATAAATAGAAGACAGACTCATAACATATTAGTGTGTAGTATGCAACCCCATGCAGTATTAATGAACTCCCATCAATTATGAATTGAATATATGGTACTTCCTTCTCCATGCAGTGGGAGCAAACGTTATGTGCTTTATTACTTTATATAACAAATATATACTTGCTTTTTACACAGGCTGTTCCTCTTTAAATTACTTCTTATCTGTTTGCTTTCTTTACTTATCTCAAAGTGCATTCTCTCACTCTACATTGCTCTCAGTTTACAATGAATTAAATAAAAGAAATGTGGCATGTTTTCGCTGCACCATGCTGTCTCCCTCCTTCCTGTCTTTGTAGTCTGCTGCCTGAGATTCCTGTACATCACATGCTGCCCTGGGTCCTAATCTGTCTCTGCTCATCTTATCACACTCTGGAGGTTTTGAACCGCCACATCAGGAGCAGGTGCAATGCGAATTTAAAAAACACCCTCAACCGCCAATGTGTACATATTGCCGCCCTGCTTAGTTGCATTTTAACAGCTTCTCCACAGTTTCTGTCCAGCATATCTTCCCTAACCTGTGACAAAACATAGCCTCCGGAGAAGTCGTCTGTTTTGGAAAGCATCCTGCATCCTTCCCACACCCAGCAGGTACGGACCTGTGTTCTTACCTTCCTCCCCGAGCTTGATTTCCAGGCCCTCTAGGGAGTTGGCTGAGTCCCCTTCCTCCAGGGAGAGCCTTCCAAACAGGCTGCCAGCCATGGTGAACAACACCTCTCTACACTCACAGTAACACACCCAATACTGTATCTGAGGCAAACTGAGAGATCTCTCTCTCTCCCTCCCTATCTGTCCCTGATTCTCTCCTCTTCCTGGCAAAACAGCTCCCTTCTCTTTTTCCTCCCTCTCCACCTGCTCTTGACGTGAATGTGTATAAGCTACGCCTGGCTGAGCGTCTTCTCCTCCGCATGAATGAATGGAGACGAGAGAGAGGGTTGTGTGCACGAGCAAAGAAAGGTGGGGGAGAGGGAGGGAGGGAGGGAAGTATGATGCTTTTTCTCTGGGAGGAGGGAGAAAAGGAGGCAGGACCATTCTCCCTCCAGGCTTCCCTGTAGGGGTTAACTGGGGGAAAGAGCAGCAGAAGGCTGGTTTGTAGGGAACAGGATCGGTCAAGGAGGAGATGCGTAGGGAGCTGACATATATATGAGTGATGACCCTCCATTAGTGACATCACGGACACAGGTTCAAACACAGCCAGCCTTGCAGATGCAGTTTCTATTTGTGCTTTTCTAATCATAGTTCCTTCGCTGACAGCAGTTAAAAAATATCTAAAGTCAAAACTGACCCTTCTCTAACCCTCTCTGCAAAAAAATAGCCTTCCTGAAAATGCTGCTTTTTTAAAATTTAAAAAAAGACATGAATTGGTTTGGAGAAACAATTTACTGGGCTGTTACTAAAAATGCCAGTCATCCAGACTCAGCCGTTGGCTGGTGTACAAATCAACACTGACTGACAGACCATTACAAAAAAAGAAACTCCACACACATTTTAACTCTCCGCCGATCCGCTTTTCTCCCCTCTATCCGACAGCTGACTTCTGCAATTTATTACCACGCGATCAAATACTATAAAGCTTTCAGTTGTAGATTAGATCCTCGGTTAACTAATATACTGAGACTCGTAATTTCCCAGACATCTGGCTGTGGCTTTTCAATCTTTTATGTGTCTGGATCAAGTGCCGTCAGCACTGAGCGAGGAGGAAACGCATGGAGCCAGTTTAGAGCCTAATGTGAGATATAATTCTACTGCTGTCACACTGCTACATTTTCATCTTTGATATCAGTGCCAAAGTATACATCTAAAAAATCACTTTGATACAATGCCAACAAAAGAGACCGTCAATGTGACGCCGCATTTGACTTGGATTCCAGCAATTCTGTGGAGACTTTTACACAAGGGTGTAATACAGTTTTTTATATATATATATATATCTCACAAAATCAATTTGTATGTAATCCACGTAATTATGAACAAGGATGTATAAAAAGGAGGTCGATGTAGTTGAGTGGGTCAAAATACACCAGACTTTCGCCCAGGAGACGGGTGTTCTTGTCCCGTGTGTAACCAGAAGTCAACGTTGATTTATTTGTCACAAACCAAGACTTTTTCCTAACTAGTTTTTGTCATGGAACTACCGTACTTCAGTTACGCCACTTCCGGTGCGGCGTAACCACGACCTTTTCCTAAACCTTACTGAGTACTTTTGTTGCCTAATCCTAACTAAGTATTCTTTCCTAAAGCTAACTAAGTCAATCTTTTCCTAAACAATGTGGTTTTGTTGCCTAAACCTAACCAAGTTGTTTCCTGTAAAGACAAAAGTTTATTTTTTAAAAGACTGGAGTGGAAATTGACACTGGACATTCATAGGAAAACGCATGAAAAATTAAGAATAACTTTCCGTATGATAGACGAAACGTTGCATGAAAATACGTTGTTTATTTTGCATCAACAAGTTTAGATGGCCTGGGATCCAGTGCAAGACACGGTGCACTGTTTGGAGCAGTTGCCTTGTTTTCAGTTATTGCACTGACTCCTGCAGTCTGTTGTCAAGTGCCAGAATGTCTTCACAGCATCTTTACTTTAAATTAATCTTTCACGGCAGCCTTGAAGTAGCATCAAACTGTCAAACTATCAAATGTTAATCCATTTCACAGAAAACAAACAGCCTTCATCAAATAAACATCCATATTTTTAAAAAAAAGTGAATTGCCAAAGTAACTACGACCCATGGAAGGACCCACTCCAAAGGTGACTGCAAATCACTTAACCCTCTGGCTTTCACACCGGGCTATTTTCAGTCATCATTGATCAGCCATCAATCCATAATAAACAACATTTGTGTGCAGGCGTGTGCATGCACTCGTGTGCGTTTGTGCTACTTGCCACTAGCGCAGATTCGACGTGCATGCGTGTGTGCGTGAGTGGAGGGCTGCGAGGGATACAGCAGCAAATCCTTCGAGGCATGACTGATCTAAGGCTGGAGTTTTAGCGCTCCATTAGCCAGCTCATTAAGTCACATTAGAACTCTGGAGATGAGATGCATGTCCTGAGTGCTGGGATAACCACAAAGCGTTCAGTATCTCCTCCCTCTTGTCTCTCTCTCGATATCTCTCTTACACTTACACACACACACAGATGCCCTCGTCATAGCGAGACAAAGCCACTTACCGGAGTCAGAGCTGGATGTTGCCACGGGCATTTTAAGAATTGGTTCCTCCCAGTATCCTCCGCAGAACTTGTTAGGTCAACTGCAATGAAAGAGAGTGCAGAGAGAGAGAAGGGAGATGCATTGAAAACGCTAATGAAGTATTGATCGTGAATATGAATGCAAAATCCCTAGGTTGTCAGACCACTGAGTCAGGATTAAGGCTCAAACAAGGGAAGGATGGTAGAAGCTTTTTATAGAAGTTCTATAAACAGCAATATTTCCCACAGATCCAAAGTTTTGCATATTTTAAAGCTTGTTTTTCTTGTCCCACTGTGATAAACTGTGTTGTTAGGTTGAGGCCCTAAACGTTCAACACACAGGAATCCGTGGGAATCTAAATCCGAAACAAATCCTTTTGTGTCAGTGGACTTACGTATGTGCGCAGCTCATTCTTAATTTACTAGCTCCCACACACGACAACTGCTATCTAACTTTGTTAATAGCTATAAATAGAATGGCCAGTTGCTCTGGCAACACCTAAACAGTTTTAGCCGTCATGTCCGCGGGGAGTACTATCAGCAACAGTTGGAAAGACTGAGTGAGCAGGCGAGTGAGTGGGCAGGACAGCTAACATTAGCTTAGTGAGGATCTCTGTTGATTCTAATTGATCCATTTAACATCGGGCGGCAAGAGAGAAGCATTGAAGACAGAAGACTGGGAGACTAAGCATCCGTTGTCCTGGGATTCAAAACTGGCTTATCATCAGGTGATGTGGAATTTGTGAAATACAAGCAGTGAATAGCAATTAGGAGTTAAGGAGGGCAGTGGGTGTGGGGAACATAAACAGAATAGGCAATCAATAGTCATGAGAGGAGGAACAGATAGAAAACAGAAGAGGGCTGAGGAGAATTGTCAGGCAGGAAGGCTCTGTGTGGAGACATGAGGTGGGGGGTCAGAGAGAGAGAGAGAACAATGGTGAGGAAGAAAAGAGTGCAGCTGATGAGGGAGAGACAGTGGTATCCAAGGATGCTAATTCCTGGTTGCCATGACAATAACTATCCACGGTGGAACCAGTAACGTCACCACAGGGTCACTGTGTGTGAATGTGTACGTGAATACAGCCTCATCATCACCGATCACATGTGGAGTGATGAAGCATTTTCGTTCATACAGTATTGAAGGAATTACATTAACTGGCCAAATAGGGTAATGCAGGGATGATGTATTTTTGTAGGCCAACCAAGAAGTTATCATCGCCCTGGTTCCCTCGACAAAAAGCCAATGGGATTTTTCCATTGGGTTTTGGATTATTGCAGAAAAAAGGCTCTGTGGCAAACAGACGTTTATGATACTTACGTTTTGTTCAGCAAGATAATCTTCAAAAATGAACACCAGTTTTATGATTTTTGAAGTGTGAATGCAATCCCCAGAAGTAAAAAGCGTTAAACGTTAGGCTATAAACAAACTACACCACGGTCACATGAGCGCGAGAATACACAACGAGGCTGTTAAGGTGGACGAGTTGGCGTGATGACGTTTAGTTGTCTCATTTAGCCACTTGATAGCAAATGCCTTTTTTAAGACACATACAGACTTCAAAATTCACAAATGGGATGTTTACTGACTGTGTTACTGTATTTTACATCGTAGAACAAAATGTTAAAATCTCTTAAGCTTTTGTTAACCACAGACCTTATTTCAGGCATCTAACTAAAAACCCATTGACTTCCAGACAAGGGAACCGTAAGTGCTAAAATGCTACCTCATTTCCGGGTTTTAGTACCTCATTCCTGTAGCACTGTAGAGTGGTGACATAAAATGCATCAATAAATATCCCACTTGTGAATTTTGAAGCCTTTATGTGTCTTATGGTTTCTAACAAGTGGCTAAATTAGACTACTGAATGTCATCACGCCGACCTGTCCGCCTATACAGCTTCGTTGTATATACACTCGCACTCATGCGACCGTGGTGTAGTTTGTTTATAGCCTAACGGTAGCTTTTTACTTCTGGCGATTGCATTCACACTTCAAAATCATAAAAGTGGTGTTCATTTGTGAAGATTATCTTGCTGAACAAAACGTATCATAAACGTTTGTTTGCCACAGAGCTCACTTTCTGCAGTAATCCAAAACCCAATGGAAAAATCCCATTGGCTTTTTGTTGAGGGAACCAGGGCGATGCCAACTTCCTGGTTGGCCTACAAAAACACGTCATCCCTGAAGCACTTTATGGTGGCGCCATCAGTAACTTCCTGTCTGGCTTCCAATATTATTCATTTAGAAACTGACTAAATATATCCCTTCCTTCAGATGGAATCTCATTTCTCTTTCACTACAGAGATTTCTAAACTGGCTTACTGGGTAAAGGTACTTTTATGAGTCATGTATTTCTTGTATGCCTCTCAGTTGTCAATGAACACAAATATGAAAATGTCTTCAAGCTCAGTGGTATGTCATTCTATTAATTTAAATCTCTGTGCAGAGATCAAAATATTCCCAAATCCTATTTGTTCAGAGTAGCAGTTCTGCAGTTTTTGTGTCGGAGCGTTTTACCAACACATCCCAGGGCACCAGTTAAAGATTCCTCTTATAAACTAGTAGATGTGAACCCACGGGACAAGGGCATTAATTATAATCCCCAATATTGATTCAACAAAATGAGGGAAGCCTGGGGTTGCCTTGGGAGTGAAATTTTGGAAGTTATCTGGGACAGCTGTATTATTGCTTTTCATACCTCCATCTGAATAAGGGTTGGAATAATCCATTTGAAGATGTTTCATAGACTTCATTACTCTAATGTGATTAAACGCATCCTTCTATAAATCTATTATCCATTAATCCTTGCAATAACCTGGTTTATTCCACCCTATGTTTTGATCCTGTTCATGGTTTTTGGTCTATATTTAACTCCCTCTCTTTGCCTTATGTAATAAAATCTATTTCTCCTAACCCACGGACATGTCATATCACATTTGGAATAGCACGACCCGAACTCAGTGTAACTGACTCATGGAAAAAAGCTGTCACATTTTTCAAGTGCCTTTCTCTATGTGTACTTCATTATATTTCATTATATTATGCGACTTCGTTGTGTTTTTGACGTTAGTAATTGTCAAAAATATGTCCTTCATATTTAAGTTAAATTGTTTAATTCTTTGTTTAATTTTTTTACTTAATCCAATTGGAAGGAGGCAGTACCGGGCAAATTGATGCGTGTGTGTACTATTATGTGTTAAGTATATGTGGCTGTGACATTTAAGCACATTCCTAGATGCTGAAGGACCGAGCTCTTTTTTGCAAAACTCTGATCAATGCGGATCAGGTCCTTAATACCACATACCAGTCCCCCAGGCTTATCCGTGGCATCCCGTGTTTGCACTGCGAAATGACAGAGCTTGTTAAAAGTATGCAGAGACCACACGGCTGCTAAGAAGTCAAAGCCGATTGCAGCGGAGCTTGGCTTGGCCGTGCTGGAGCTGGGCTGACACACTGGGGGTGGAGGGGTTGTCAGCAGGGTTGGGGGGTGGGCAGGATGTTCTCTGCTCTCTGACTGCCACCCTGCCTGCATCTTATTTTATACTACTGATGGAGAATAATTGGCCAAGATCTAATGATGGTGCTGTCGTCACCAGTTTGGCATTTTCTTGGTAATTGGTGGCATTTCCTTGCAGAAAAAGCCTGGATGTCTGCTAAGAGTTGCAACCAGTAATCAATCCCTACCAGTGATGTAGTGAGTCCCCGGGAGCCACAGGTGGTCATTTGAGTGGATGCCATGGAAGCTGAGTGAGCCCCCAATAAAAAAAAATGTTTGACATCTTTTTTTTATGGTTATATTCATGTATGCTGAAAATGTATCTGAAAATGAAACAAATAAAATCCCAAATCTGAAAACTTTGTTTACAAAACATTAGCCTACAAATCAAATGTGATATAATAAGAAAATTAATTGAGTAAGAAATCATGTGAATCTTTTATCACAAACATTAAACTTGACTCAGATAGTAGTAAAAACTGTCCTTGGCTATGTCAACAAAGCACAGAGAAACTCAGATTACAACACACACAGAGGGAGAGTGCCTTCATTCTCTGCTCAGGTAGACATTACTCCTCTATATCTTTACAAAGCAAATAGTTGTTTGCTGCTATATTCATGCTGACTAATGTTGAACAGTGTGTAAATAAATGATCCTTCAATGAGGTCAAACTGAGTATTTTCACAATAGCTGCAGATGGAAAAGACCCTGCAGCTGTGGAAATGGTGGGTCAGTCCGTCGCTACAGTAATATCTTGTGCATCTAAACTGTCTCAGCTCTCTGAGGGATTTTCCCGCTCTCTCTATTAGTCAACTCACTCATACACAGCAACACACACGCACACAAATCTCCATCTTCCACATTGTATTGCAGGAAGAGAGCAGCTCAAAAGCACAGCTGCCGTGACATCATATTTGCAGACCTGCTATCATCTCAATCTATTACAACAAGAGGCCAGCTGGGGGTGTGTGTGGTTTTCGAGCATGCACACAGATCTATATTTCCAGACATTTTTGATGCTCCTCACCAAATAACCCTTTCCAACAACAGACTAAGTTTAAACACCTGCATCATCCAAGTGTTACATAACGAGTGCTGAGGGCAAAGGTCAAGGCTTTGGTGTCTCAAAAATATCCCTAAAGTCCAAGGGAACAAGTGACATAGCCAGCTTTGAAATATATTCAAAATGAGATTGGATGGTCTCTTTCTACTATAGTACTTCTGCTATTCATAACTTATTTGCTTCAAATTGCTTTTCCTTTGCTCTTGAAGGATTTTGTCTGCAAGCCTGCACTCTCACATGAAACCAATGTGCTGTTGTGAATTATTTGATCACAGTAGTGGTTGAAAAAAAGCATCTATTTCTTTCATGCCTGCATCACATTTTGATCTGGAGCAATGACACAAGTGGTGGCCCAGGTGTTTGTATGCCAAGTGTAAAACGCCTTGAGCTGTTCCCACAGTGAGGCTGCATTAATGCCTGTAAACATGCTCACACACACACATACACACACATGCACACACACGCACACACACGCTCATGCGCACACATGCTCATGCACACACACGCACCAGCGACCAAACACGTCTTAATCCACACATGCAGGCTGGCGTCAGGCCTAAAAATAACCCTGTGCTCCCACAGGTTCAGCTCCTCTCATTACTTTACATGGGAAAACGGTCGTATCCAAGACAACCGTGAGCAGCTCTTCGCCGCTTTCCCCAGCGCTTTGCCATGGCAACAAGGGAAAATGCGTAAAATAATAATAAGTTGGAGCTTAAATTGGGTCTATTAATAGGTTTGAGCTACACTTCAATATAGAGTTGCTCTTTTTTCGGAGGAAATGGTTTTATATCAGCGTCGTTGTTGTGTGTAGCATTCACACAACAGGCAGGAAATCAATTTTGACATAGCTCTCCAGCCAAAACTAAGGCGTTAACAGCAAACCTGTTGTATTTCGCTCCAGTGGCCAGAGCGCCGCACGTAAATAAACGGTTTCTACAGCTCTAGAAATCCTGAACAGCAATTTCACCAGAACTGGAGAAAAAACACAGCATGCACAGTGGCTTCTTGAACAGAATTAACATTTTTTCCCTTCTAGTGGTGAAGTAAAAGAGTCAGAGAAGTTCATTTTCATCAAAACTTAACTTATTTTTTTGCTTCTTATTAAAAGATAACAATACAAATTAATTGGATTCTTAAGAGTTAAGTTCCAAATTAAATCTAAACTTAAAGGAACAGTGTGTAACATTTTGGGGGATCTATTGGCAGAAATGGAATATAATATTCATTAGTGTATGATCACCTGATACTAAGAATCATTGTGTTTTCGTTTGCTTAGAATGAGCTCTTAATATCTACATAGGGAGCAGGTGCTCTTCACAAAGTCTGACATATTTCTCCGCAATGTTTCTACAGTAGACCAGAAAGGACAATCCAAACACTGGCTCTAGCGACATCCTTTCGCTTTTTTTACGTTACCTGAAGGCCACCGTAGTTCTCTGACACGCTTGTGAAACTGTGGTAACGTGAGCCACAGAGTGCAAAATCGTGGTACAGCCAGCCAGTCTGATTTCCGTTGCTCCTAAAGTAGTGTTATTACGGTATGGATGGCCTATGAGCGAGGTGAACGACGTTACCAAGGTTTTGCACTTGGTGGCTCATGTTACAGCAGTCTTCGATCAAATTCAAACAATTTAGTTTTAACGGCACTAATTTCTTTAACGCATTAACACAACTTGTTAATTAACCTCTTAAAAATCCGATTCGATCTTTTGGAGGATCATCATATGAAACTAGAAAACCTAAGGAATCCATTGGTACCAACTGTGTATGGACAAAAGTCATACTAGCTTGTCGGGAAGGAGGTTAAATAACGCTCCAAACTTGCGCAAAATTTTGGCGAGGAAAAACTGTCATGGCCATTTTCAAAGGGGTCCCTTAACCTCTGACCTCAAGATATGTGAATGAAAATGGGTTCTATGGGTACCCACGAGTCTCCCCTTTACAGACATGCCCACTTTATGATACATACATTTGCATAAAGCAAGCATATTTGCCCACTCCCATGATGATAAGAGTATTAAATACTTGACAAATCTTTCTTTAAGGTACATTTTGAACAGATACAAAATTTGGGATTATTTTAATTGATTGATAGCCCTAAAAATAACATTTGAAAAACTCACTACAAAGATGTAGTTTCCTCACACAGACAATCCTTTATACATCTCTTGCAAAACATATTGGGCAATGTCACTTCATGAAAACTACCACAAGAACTTCTGTTGAGTATCTGCCCTCGAGTATCTTGAAGAAAGCACCAGCATGTTTATGCTTCTCTGCTGTCAAACTAAATTCAACACTAAACTCTCAAAAGATAATATTAAAGCAATTCATTTAATCTTGCCTTCGTGCGCTCATACGGTATCAACACCCAAGTCACGACACATGCCTGTACACATCAAAACAGAGTGTGGAGGTCTTTTGAAGGGGAGGATAAATTCAAGTGCAGTTTAAAGCAGTGCGCTGCACGGTTGAATGATTTCAAAAATAAAAAGGTGTTTCATACTCCCCGCATGCATATTAACACACACTATGTGCTACTACTTGGCAGCAGGAAAACAGCATGGAAAGAACGCTTCATGTATTCTTTCTGGGCACAGCTGTCCTGAGTTTAAAGTAAAATGTTATCTTGCCTTGAAAATCTAATTTAAATGATCAACCATCAGCTAACCAATTTGGGACTCATTAGCCACCTCAGACACATGAGCTACTCAGAGACTCTGTATTGTACATCACTAAAGAACAACAAATTCTCTTTTTTAAAAGACTGCATGATGACCAAAGAGTTAACACCATCATAGATATCACATGACGCCACACATCTAATAAAACCTGATCAACTTAGTGCTGTGGGTCGGTTCCTTTTCCCTCTGCTGATACAGATTGTAATTAGTGTAATTAGAATTAAATGTCATGTACATACCACTGAGAGGCTAGAGAGCCACCCAGGGGGAGCATTTACACTCACCACCCTGCCTGCCAGGATTTCATTAAAAGGTCCTCACTCCTTTGTCTTTTTTTTCTGAGGAAGCAGCCATTATGAAATAACGAAAAAAGGAATGTCACTGTTTCAATGTCACTCAAATCTCTGGTTAAGGACCAAATATTACAAAGCAAATCCCTGCTTTTGAGCCAATACTGACACATTGGCTGGCCCATGTATTTGGCCGGTATTTATTAAGGAGAATACGAAAATTATTGGGGTGTGGAGGGGGGCTAAATCTTATTCATTTTATCAAACAGCTATTTATTTATGTTTCGTTGGACCCTCCCCTTGACACTGACCAAGATCTCAAAACAAACAAACATTTCTGGCAGACATAACAAAACGATTTTTAATAAAGAGCTGCTAAAAAGAACGGTTTTACAGCCACAGAATTTGTGAACTGCACCCCACAATGAATTACAACAAAGATCCTAAAAATAAATATGAATCAGATCGGATGATGTTGTAGCCTGATGTACTATATGAGATCAGATGTCTGACTGTCCGTCATAAATATATCATAATATGGCCGGGCGTGTTGAAGATGATTCCTCAAGACAGCTGTTCCAAAGCCCCATCTGTAGATGGAGAAAGTCGTGTACAGCATGTGTTCACATGCACTCTCACTCTATTTACCGGTAAGACGTTTTGCACACAGCCGAGTTGGCTATGTGGCACGGTGACAAAAACAGTTGTTACAACTGGCACTATATAGCTGAATGAGCCAAACAGGCACAGGCACCCCGCAATTCTTGTTGCCTCACTCCGGATTAAAAACAATAAAATAAATATGACTTACATCAGATTATATTGTAGCCTGTATGAGATCAGATATTTGAATGTCATAAACCAACTACATGATGCCTGAATTGCATAACCAGGCATGTTGGAGACAGTTAAGGGTGTTAAGGCAGTTAAAGGTGCTAAATGCAAGATTGGGAGCATTTCTATTGCCTCCACACGGCTCTCAACATGGCGACGGCTGAGTAACTCTCGCAAGATGGTTAGTGTTAGGCATTGACCTTGAATAGTTAGGTCAGGATAGGTCGTCAGGCAGCGAGTTTTGTGAAAGTTTTTGCATGGTTTCGCCGTTTACAGGTTACGTTCTAGATTGGACGCTGAGCCGGCGGCTCGCAGCTAACGTTTCTAACAGCACAACAGTGAAAACAACAGCAACACTGCTGACAGAGCTAACAGTATTAACATGGGGGTGAACCGGACGGTGGGCGCTATGCTTCTGTGACGTCGTCGTTGGTTGGAACGGCATTATCAGCTGTAACCACCGTGGGAGTGTAGTGCAGAGTGACGGACGTGAGCTATTCAGTGGGGCACGCTCACATGCACAAACATGCACTAAAAAGGGACAGTGGCCGACCTGGCGATGTAAACAAAGTGAGGAGAAGCTCTGATTACAACACACTTGACTTCATTCTCTGCTCAGGTAGACATTACTCCTCTATATCTTTAATTAGCTAATTGTTTTTTTGCTGGTACATTAATGCTCTGGATATCGTATAGAGAACCTTTAACTTAGGAGGCAATATTAATTTGGAATAGGACGTAATTTTTGTGCTAATTCATTAAGTAGATATTAATATATTCAACTTAATAACTGAAGAAATTTGACCTCTTGGCGGTGCTAGATGAGAAGTCAGGGGATCACTAAAGTCAGGGGGCTTTGTCCTCTGGGGAACATGAACGGCAGTTGTTGAGATATTCTCAAAAGTGGTGGATCGACCAGACCGACTGACTTTGCCTTTCCTAAAGCCACACCGTCAGCATGGCTAAAAATATCATACTTGCCCATTAAAAATCCATGTAAATAAACACAATACATCAGTCGTCACTTTGACGCCACAGCCTCTATATATGGAGATCTGTGCCGTGGGGGAAGAGGTGGCAGGTGTGAGAGTAAATGAGTAGATCATTTTTATGAATGACACCACGGAGGCTCGGGAAAAGATGCTGAGGCTATGTGAGCTGCTGCAGATTAATCTCCCTGAGGAATCGAGCGTAGATGGCTCCTATTTCTCTCTGCCAGCTACAGTTGATTAGTTGTCAAAGCAGTAAAACTGCACAGTGTCATGGACAGGCACCATTAAAGGTGTTCTTATTAAAAATATTCATTATGTGACATCAAATAACCAGGATGCCCTCTGACTTCCTCTACATGAACATCTGGGCGATGATCTGGGTCACACAGGGATATGTCTTTCTGAATGTGTGACCAATATTAATGGATTTGTATTAATTCAATGTCACGTACAGTATACATATTACTCTGAGGCTCACACATGTCATGGTGACATTGTCTACATCACCTTGCTGCCATTTTTTTGCTCTAATTTGATCCAATTTAATGTCTTGTACAAAATGTATTCAAATCTTCCTGAAAGAATTTAGAGTGAAGGACACATTTTCAAGTTTAAAGAGTCCAAACTTCAAGCAGAGTTTCTTAAATCGTAGAAAAAGTGCTTAGACGATGTTTCTGTTGAGGTAGAACCAGACCTGCGGATCTCGTAGCCAATCCCCAAAGCTGTCAAAAGCAGGGGAAATTTATGGTAAACCTCCCACTTCCAAAACAGAAACTGATAAGAAGGCTGAAGTTTCTTTAATCCCAGTCGAAAGCTCTTTGAAATGAGACCCATCTGACTGTGGCTTGATATGAAAATCCAGCAGTGGGATTTTCATTTAAGTAACTACAAATGATGGAGGTTTTAGGAAACTAAATGTACTAAATGCTTATCATGATGAGAGCTTTAATTTGAAAACAACAATATCATTATATGGACTATATAAGTACGCAAAGTTGGCCTCAAATTTTTAACCTTAAAGTAGTTTGTTGATGAGGTCTAATGCTTAAAGTTATTAAATAAATTTGCATGTAAATTGAAGTCATGTTACTTTAATGGTCCTCTAGGACGACAAACAGCACGGCACGAACTGCTGCCTGACTAGTCACACAGATGGATAGTATATCTCTATTACCCCTGACAATACAATAACTTCTTTCTTGCTGGCAGAGGTCATTTGAATACTTCCTCGTCTGCAGTAATAAAATGTCCTCACAGTGTGACAGTAAAGCACAAGACAGAAAAGATCATAGACGTCTGAATGAAATCGATAAGCATGAGTTGAACTTCCTCTTAAATAAGTGAGCTTAACTTAAACAATGTTTATATAAAAGACTTTAACATTAAGTAGAAATGATGGAAATCCTGTTATATCAATATCAACACATATCAAGGCATGGTGGGCGGTGCTTGGTATTTCCTCAACTGATCTCAACATGGCTGCCGGGTCACAAACTTTCTAATTTTACAGCTAAACCGTGCACTACAAGATGTTTATGAAAACATTTTAGGAGAGAAATAGGCATTAAGGTAACAGAATATTGATTCATATTTGATCAGCGCTGCATAGTTTGACCGTTTGTTCGGAGTTCGTGAGTGATTGACAGCTGTTCAGAGACAGCAGGCTCCAGCTCGGCTCTGATTGGTTGTTTTCCTCCGATCTGTGAAATCTTGCAGATGCCATTAGGAGTACCAGAGGACACCGGAGGACACAGAGGCACATGATTTTTCAGATTGCCTGTCTCATGCACTACTGTCATGATATAGTGACCTTTTTATAAAAATAACTTTTTTTTTAATCATATTTGCTTCAATTCTACCCACTGCTGCTTTAAGGTGTGGACATTTTTTTTTCTTGTTTTTATCATATCTTCTTGTTAGATTAAATGTCCAAACTGTATATATACAACAGGAGATAAGACTAGGGAGGAAATAAAGGAAATGGGAGGGAAGGGAGTTGTCGCATTTTGCAGCTTGTACAGTGTTCAAAGATCTGTAAGGGAGGATGGCTTGTATGTTTGTTGGAATATAAACCATCCATCCATCCATCTGCAACCGCTTATCCCGTTAGGGGTCGCGGGGGGGCTGGAGCCGATCCCAGCCGACATTGGGCGAAGGCAGGGTACACCCTGGACAGGTCGCCAGTCCATCGCAGGGCTGACACATAGAGACAGACAACCATTCACGCTCACACTCACACCTACGGGCAATTTAGAGTCCACAATTAACCTAACCTGCATGTCTTTGGACTGTGGAAGGAAACCGGAGTACCCGGAGAAAACCCACGCTAACACGGGGAGAACATGCAAACTCCACGCAGAAGGGTCCCAAGCCGGATTCCTGCAACCCTCTAGCTGTGAGGCGCCAGTGCTAACCACTGCACCACCGTGCAGCCCTGGAATATAAACATAGAATTAAAAACAATTCTTTAAAAAATGTATTAATATAGGTTGGAAAATGCAACATACTGAGAAGATGCAAGTATGACAACAATTTTGTTTAATTTTGCACAGATGTTGCAGAAATCCTCAATCTAAATGGCTTTAATTCAGGTATAGACCATTTCGGATTAATAACTAAATAATTAATTAATTGATTGTCAAACTGAATCTCGCTCCCTGGACAAAAACGATCATTAGTGGCATGTAGACGAATTGTCCAAACAAATAATAAGCCTAATTCCGGAGCAGTAGGTAGATCTCTCTTAATACTGCAGTGGGTAGAAATGGAGTAAATATGATTAAAAAAAAACATATTTTTATAAAATGGTCACTATATCCTGACAGTAGTGCATGAGACGGGTAAAAATCATGATCCTCTGTGTCCTCTGGTGCTCGTAATGGCAAGATTTCACAGACCGGAGGAAAACAACCAATCAGAGCCGAGCTGGAGCCTTGCCATCTCTGAGCAGCTGTCAATCACTCACCAACTCCGATCAAACGGTCAAACTAAGCAGCACTGATCAAATATGAACTAATATTCCGTTACTGTAATGCCTATTACTCTCCCGAAATGTTTTCAGAAACATCTTGTAGTGTACTGTTTAGCTGTAAAATGAGAACATTTGTGACCCGGCAGCCATGTTGAGATCAGTTGAGGAAATACCAAGCACCGCCCACCAGCCGGGGCACAGCCAATAGGAACGCTCTCTCTCTCTCTGAAATAACCTCTGATTGGCCAATGTCTCTCGTCACGGGCTAGATTTGTTTAAAGCCTGAAAACAGAGCCATGAGGAGGTGCAGAAGTCTCTCTCAGAACACTTGAATTACAATATGCTGAAAGGTTATTATGGATTTTTTGCCCAATGATGCCAAAAATATACTGCCTACTGCAGGTTTAATGTTTATCTACCCTAACCCTTCTAATTGGTCCACACGCGCTCTCAAACATCTGTGCACGTCTCCTTAATGTGTGGGCATGCGCACTGGTGATGAACAGGTGCATGACGTCCACCCAGTCGTTGTTATTACAATATTAATGTCCCCTCTCTCAACCAGATAAAGTAGAGTCTACTACACTATGTGTGAGTAAAGGGAACTGATTGGTTTTACCTGTTGTACAGGTAATAACAGCCTGAGGCCAATTAAGCTAGCTTAATATAAAACAATGCATGTGGCTACTGATGAGGCAAATACAGTCAGCTCTCTCTCGCGTGTTAATGTGCGTTTCCTCGTTGTTAGAGGAGGAAAATGCTCCACAAGAGGTGGCTTTTATGGTGTTATCTCTTTAGTAGCCCTTACTTTCACAGGAGACATGGAAATATATCAGACTGCGTGTACAAATATTCACCTGGCTACAATAAACCCCACGTTTCCTCGGTGAAAAAACAGCTAAAAACAGGTTGAAGCGCTCACCTGCTCACCCTGTTGTCTTCACCTTTATCCGGATGCCTCTTCTTCGGTCTGAGATGCAGAAAGATGTTGGAGAGATATCTCTCCTCTCGCAGTATAGTTGAAGCACGGCAGCTCCTGTTCAATCGATGCAGTCACTTTCACAACAGCAACCCACACAAACTGCTATCTTTAACCTCTCTCACAAATACCTCCATTGACTAAAAAAGCCTAATTCGGCTGCTGTGTTGGCACTGAGCTCGTTTCCCCTGAAGGGTGAAGGTTTTGTGATGAAGAAATGCGTCTCACGGTTGTGGTACCCCGGTGTGAAGTTGCAGCCTGTCCGCTTGCAGTCGATATGAACCCAACACAAGAGACAAGAGCAGCAGTAAGACCAGACTGACTTGCTATAAGGTGCGTTTTCCTGGTGACGCAGTGACATCTAGTGGCAGCCAGGTGCAACTACAGCTGACTTTATTTAAAGGTCCCATATTATAAAAAGTGAGATTTTCATGTCTTTTATATTATAAAACAGGTTTAAGTGCTTTATAAATACTGTGAAAGTATCAAAACACTCAATCCAGGAAGAAATACACACTATTCAGAAACTGTGCGTTTGAAACAAGCCGTTAGGATTTCTGTCCATTCATGTCACAAATCTACAATATTTAGACCATTTCACAGTTTTAAACGTAAACATACTAAATGTGTCCCAGTTTATTTCCCGTTGCAGTGTATGCGAATGACATCAGCTGACAGGATGTAAACATGGACCCAAGCTGTTGCCTAGCAACGCAATTCCGTTGAAATGCGCGAAAACGGAGCGTTTCAGACGGAGGGTGAATACAGGTATATTCAGACAGACCGTATAAGAAAAATAATGTGTTTTTTGAACATTAAAGCATGTAAACATGTTCTAGTAGAAACCCAAAATACAATGATGAACCTGAAAATGAGCATGATATGGGACCTTTAAAAAAAAATACAAAAATGAAACACCAAAGTATTTGTGTGTCTTATTTAATAGTTTATTTCAATTCAATTCTTTATTGTAAAGTGATTGATATAAATTATTTACATTTTTTTGGTCAAAGAAACAAATAGCTAGATTTACTGAAAGAGGAAGACAAACAGAGAGAGAATGAGATAAATAGATAGATTTGCATGCATTAAATAATTAAGTATGGAGAGTCACAAAATCCAGTGCAGGTTGAGAATCTCAGTTGGTTTTTTTTATTGTTGGTGAATCGAGGAAGTGGGGGTGGTAAGGGTTGACATTGGGCTCATTCACCACTGATCGCTATAGTCCGCGCTGTAAGAGAAGAGAAAGAGCAGGTTAGTTCATTGAAATTTACACACTTGCATCCTAATATGTAGTGGAGACCAGCTCAAGACATTATGACAATGACATGACCACCCTTACCAAAAAGAAGTTTATTCAAGTGTGCTATTAGTATACTACTTTTAAATTTTAAAATAAGACAGTATACTTTCAATTTACTTTTTATGTACTTATCAGAGATATACTTAACAAAAGTATACATAAGTATACTTGGCTCATACTGACAAGTATACAGAAAAGTCTAAGTATACTTGGCTCATACTGACAAGTATACAGAAAAGTCTTAGTATACTTGGCTCATACTGACAAGTATACAGAAAATTATAAATATACTTGGCTTATACTTACAAGCATACAAAACTGTCTAAGTATACTTGGCTTATAGGCCTACTTGTACTTAATCTTTTGATCAAGATAAGAAAAGTATAATTAAGTATTCTTGCCCTTTTTTGATAGAGTAGCCTATTAAAGTGTGTGTGAGCTGTGTAAATCCACAGGGAGATAAATGCTAATCAATACTCACTTGAAGAGTCAAAGATTTAACAAGGAGTTCAATAACAGCGATGTAATTCTTCTGCAGTGAGGCTTACAGCTATAAATAATTAGGCAATACATTGGACCAATATTGGCAAGGCTGTGTTGTAAATATTTTATACAAGAGGGGCAAAAACATGTTAACTACCTGGTATCAGTATCAGCCTTCAAAAGCCAGACATGTATAATAATTCTCATCATGTTTCTCTCACCGTGGTTCAGCGTCTTGGCTGGAATCAGCTCCAAACAGCAGCCACGCCACCGCCTGCTCGGGGGACGACCTCTTCCCATACCTGGAGACAAATCAAACACCAGCATGTAATAATGAATGCAACGAAATATTATTGGAAGATTCTCATTCATGTGAAACCCTTCTCTGCTTTCCACCAGCGGTCACTCAGTCAGCATTTCACCCCATCAGCTTTGCTATGAATTTCAACTACTTGGACAACCATCAAACTGTGAACAAGTTTAGCTGCACCCTGTTGAGTTTTTATCAGCTCTGCTTCTCCAATCACAAATCAGCCGAGCAATTATCTGAGAGAAAAAGGAGTATTTTCAAGTTCACAGCCCCGGCGTCCAGCGAGGCAAACCCAACAAGCTCCTCCGTCTTTTGAAGTCTCTTTACTAAAATCGATGCCCGGCCACGGAAGAGTAAACCTGCCTTTGTTTGAGGCACGAGGGGCTACACCTGACAGATCCAGCCTCTTTAATTACAGGGACTGCACTCAGACTCCATCACAGGAGAACTGTACACCCACTCTTTTCTCCAATTGGAACAGCAGAATTGATTTCTTGTTATTATGTGTACTTTTATCAAGACGTGTGAGCAAAATCAGGCTCATCTCCTCCTCTTGCCTCATTATTTCTTATAACAAGCACAGCAATGCATCGTATCTAATGACCCCAAGAGTCCTCCTCGGCTTGCCAAACCAAACGAGGGCTGAACTCTTGATCAGCACCTGAAAAGTTTTGATTTAGGGTGAGTGAAGTCATTCCTCAGCATGAGGGCTCCATCCCCCCATGTGGCTATACCCTTGCAAACTTATCCTTGAGTCAAGTTGAGACTTAATCCCTCACTTCAAGGGAGGTGGACGACCTGTTTGATCCCAACGGAGGACGAGAAGACACCAAACCCCTTGCTAGTTTTTCAGCATTTATCAGTCCTACTTTCTTTCAGTTTCTCCAGGTTTCAAGTTTCAAGTTTATTTGTCATATGCATTTAAAAGTACAGTGTACTGTAAAATGCAATGAAATGCATTTTACCCTGGCTCTCTCTCTCAGCCCTTAAAATCTATAAATAGTAAACTAGATAAATACTACAATAAATAAGACAATACCTGAGAATAAAATTATAAAACAACCTAAAACATCCATAAAACAATCCACAGCTCTGCATTCATTTAGTGCTACTGTGTAAATGTCCTGTAACTGTGGTAACGGTGATCCAATAATTTGTGATGCTGTTTTCACTGTTTTACTATGTTTCTTTATAGTTTCTCCAGGTGATCAAAACTTTACTAACAGTGATGGATGTGCACTCTAGGGAATCTGTTGCTTTCTAGAAATCCCTGCATTATAAAAAAAAACAGTAGTCCCATGTGCCCAACGACTAGATATAGTATGATAAGAAAACGGTTGTATCCCAGAAACTACAAGGAGCACAATCAAGTATTTTGTATCTATGAACTCATAAAAAAATATCAAAGATATGCACACATATGCAGTGTAGAAAAATATTTCAGATGTAAAACATTTAATAAACACAATGTTAGCTTTTTTTTCAAAATTTTCCAAAAATCCTGACTTTGACTATTAATAAAAGTGTGATTTTTTTATGAGATCTATAAAATGTCAAAGTTGTACTGTTAGATAAAGTGCAAGGTTTTCAGCATTTATCAGTCCTACTTTTTTTTCAGTTTCTCCAGGTGATCAAAACTTTACTTACAGTGATGGATTGTGCACTCTAGGAATCTGTTGCTTTCTAGGAATCCCTGCATTATCTGGTTGAGTTCAAACATACAAGAACAAGGGAGATGTAGTGTGGTAAAGCTGACTCACCTCTGCCTGGTGATGAGATTGACGTAATGCCTGACAGCAGCGTGGTATTTGGCCCAGTCCTCCGGAGAGGCGTTGCCTCCAGGGTTCTCCGGTTTGGGAGGATAGGCGTCCGCCAAGCTGCTCCAACACACCAGCATGCAGACGACGAGCGCTGCGAGCATCATCCACGATCTCATCATGTTGGCCATTTATCTGAGGAGAAGGATGGTAGGATTCCGCTTGAAAAAATGTACTGAACTTTTGTTAAAGCCAAAACTATTAGGTTTATATTAGGTCAATAGTACTACAGCAGGTTTTTTCATTGTTACAATATTTGTTTTTTGGCATGGATGTCATTTTGTGGCAAATTTTCTTTTCACTGTATATGACTTTACATGAAAGATCAAAGGTGAATATTATATTTACAGTACAATGAACACATAATATAATATAAGATAAGATAAAATGAACCTTTATTAATCCCCGGAGGGAAATTCAGGTGTCAAAGCAGCAACAACAGCAAACAGAGTGAAACACAGGAGAGGTAAAGGTATACAAAAAATATAAAAAAAACAATAAATAGAGATATAAAAGATACAGAGTGAATGGGCGAACATAGTGTATACAGTCCGTCAATAAATAAATGTAGTATGTGCAATAAATAAATGTAATAGTACATGTGTGCAGTCTATAAAATGGTATATAGGATGTATAGTGTAAAGTGGTTAGAGTCCAAGATGGTTGCAGATAGTGCATGTTTAAAGTTCTTAAAGTCCTAATAGTTCTCAGCCTTGGTTGTGGAGCCTTTAAATGCCTTTAAAGTAAGTAAACATCAATTTTGGCACAAATTACGCACAGAAAAAATCATTCTAGGATGCGGTTAGAAATTCAAGAAAGTAACATGAAAGTAACTCACTTGTTGACAGTTGTCTCTTGATGTGATGTCCCCGGTGTTGTCCTTGTCTTGCTGCTCTTCCTCTCAGTTGTTCACAGGGGTTTATATATAGTGGAGATGGACACCTGATGCGCACTGAAGAGCAGTTAACCACACCCCCTCGCTTTGGCATCAGCGCGTCAAGGGGAAACTCATCTCGACAACATATTCAAACTAGTTTTAATTAGTGTCAGATTTGGTTTGTGTATTTGACTTTTAGCTGAATTGTTAAGTTTATTTTGAGGCAAATACGCATGGAAAAGACGCAGATTTCTCTCCGTTGTTTTTTTTTTTGTAGTTGTTGATGGGTTTTTCTGTGATAAATGATGTTGATTTGTAACTTAAAATAAGGAGTTGTGAATTTCACCCTCTTATAGAAGTTGTTATTTGCAGCACATCATCCATGCATGACTATAAAATAAACAGACAAACAGACAACCTGCTGCCTGTTCAGCACCACGAACAGCGCCAAGAGCGCAATAAAATAGTCCCTCCGATATGTTTTATGAGTTCAAATCATGGGCCACATATAGGTTAAAGGGCCATAATGTCTACACTTGTAAATCAAGTCTAAAGGTTCACTGGCTCATTCATAGTATGGCTCATCCTTGTTAACACACTCCTGTAGGTGAATGAAAAGCCGACACTTGTTTGGATGCTGAGAGGAACTAGTAGGTGAGAGTGGTGTGCAGCTGAAAAAAACATTGTGGAAAACACAAACCTGTACTCACCTGCACTGAAATCCTGTCTCTCAACAGGCAAGTTGAGAAACCACAGCAATCAGAAAACAATACAACTGGCTCTTCACACTTGAAATAATAGGCAGCACAGCACCTCAGAAACCAGAGTGTACCAACAATGGGAGCGAGATGGGATGACTGACCCTGATAACCTGCAACGTACTGCTCAACAACTGAGAGAATACATTCACGGTTGTAGTCTCCATCCATCACTTATTCTGTTGCAAGATATTGTCTTCATAATTTCATTTTGCTAAGAATATTTAACCCATTTGTGTCCACAACTGACATTTGTAACTAATGTTGGAAGTGTTCTGTGGGTTTACCTAAGCACAAATGTGAAGAAACTTTCAAAATCGGTCCAACCGTTTTGCTGAAAAGTGAGTTGTTCTTATCATACTATATCTAGTCTTTGGTCACATGAGACTACTGTTTTTCGCAATAGACTCCAAAAAACAGTACTCCCATGTGCCCAAAGACTAGATATAGTATGATAAGAAAACAGTTGTATCCCAGAAACTACAAAGAGCACAATCAAGTATTTGGTATCTATGAACTCATAAAAATATCAAAGATATGCACACATACGCAGTGTAGAAAAATATTTCAGATGGAAAACATTTATTAAACACAATGTTAGCTTTTTTTCCACATTTTCCAAAAATCCTGACTTTGACTATTAATAAAAGTAGGATTTTTTTATGAGATCTATAAAATGTCAAAGTTGTACTGTTAGATACTTGCCTAAAAGTTTGTCCATACCAAATTTCAAGACTTTTGACCAATCAGAACAAATGTTATGGCATTTTTCTTTATCAAACTAAATATAGTCTCTGGGCACAAATGGGAATGTTAAAATATATTAGCTTGATTTTTGTTACTTGAAAATAAGACATCAACTTCAAAAAAAGGTTTATACAGTATACATCTTGTACAGCTCTATTTCACAGGAGTCTCAGTGAGAATGTGAGCTTTCCTCTTCAATTCTACAAAAATGTAAAAATGCCCGGTGCACTTTAAATAGTATGTGGTATATTTACATGACAGTGTTGCCACCATGAATATTAGGCAAAATAATGCATTTTTGTAATTAATTAGGGTGAATTTCTTGCAGTACGCAGGGACTGCTGTAATCAGAGTCACCCAATTCTTTTATTGACTCTGATCTATTGTGTGCATGGGTAGTTAAGGAACAAACACATCCATCTTCAGGTAGATACAGAGGATGTGGGATGGGAAATGCCACCAAAATTACATTCTAAAATACAAACATGGGTTCATTTACAACCTTTTTTGTAAATGTCAATTAATTAGTGTTAATTCATTAATATGAAATATCCAGGAATGATGTTGCCTAATTTGTCAAATCATTATTCCCCCCTCACCTTTGACCCTCTACGCACTCATCACTTCTGCATGCATTATTCACACATTACTAGAAGTAGTCTGGAAGTAGAGGTCACAGGCTACAGCATCCACAGATCAATAATGCTATTATGGACATATCGTCAGCATATTGCAATTGAATTAAATGATTCATTGAGGTGTTGCTGGATCACTTTTATTAACCGTTACATGATGCCTTTTCAGATTCACATCACCACAGGGATTTTGAGGGCCGATGACGCTCCTACACACGCTCGCGCAGAGACATTGTGTACACAAATACCTTTCAGGTCTCAAGTGTAGTAGAGTCTAATCGGTCCCATTTATGACCGTCGCCGTGGCTCCTGTTTATCTTCACGGTCTGCTGTTCAGTTCGTGACGCCTGAAGTCGTACCCTACTCATCCGACAGTTCAGGTGATGTCTTCTTTTTTAGTGTGAGGGGTTTCCTTGCCCCTGCTCCTTATGTTCCCACACAGGATAGAGAGCTGATTCTATGTCAACCTGAAATAAATGTTTTATTTACAGCCCCATGCTGTATAAGATCAGTATCAGCCGTGCATTAGATCACGGGTGAATCAAAGAAGCTGTCATGGCTCCATATAGCACAACAGCACGCTACGTGTTGTCCCACCGGGCTCCCTGGGCACGTCATGACAACTCCTCTCAGGTGTTGTTTATAGGGTTGTAAAAAACAATGCTTTTTCCCTCGTCTATCCCTAAACCCTTGTCAAAAACAAAACTTGATTTGGGAATAAATCCCCACTGACAGCCTCTGTGGAGCTGCTGACAATAAAACAAGCCGTTAAAGTGTATATGACCATGCCATAAAGGCTGTAAGTGGATTGTGGTATTACGCATTGATTGAGCAATTATTGTACCATAATTCAAACTGATATCGAGGGACAATTAGTGCGCTGCAGTTTTTTTACTCCCAATGATGTCCAAATTGATGCAAAACAAGCAAAATGAAACCTAAATCGGAAAAAGTGTGCCTTTTAACAATCTGGTGAGTTGGGGAAAACAAGGGGAATAGCTAAAAGTGGTTAAATAATGAATAAATCATCTCCCATTCAAGGGAACTGACGTGCGTCCTCTGTCGTAATTGCCCATTTGCCACAGCTAACGGTGGCCACACTGAACATTTTGTTAATTCTACTCCAGTAATCAAACTCTCCGCATTCGCTCTGCGGGCCGTAAAAGTCAATGACAAGAAACAACAATATGCGCAAGACAAACTCATTAGCTCGCTCCAGTGTTTGTAGATAAACACCGTGAAAGTAACAGCCCCCGGATAAGGGAAAAGGGCAGACAGTTAAAGTTTTCACAGTCCAATAAACCCCAGATAATGCACTCCTGAAGAGCAGATTGGGCCCCTACAGAGGGGAGAAGTGTTTGTGCTGCCATCAAGGCCAAGATAATGGGACCAGTAGGACCAGTTTCAGAACTTTTTCCCTCTCATCTTGCACTCTTTTACCAAACTTTTCCGACTGATGTCTGTGACTAAGACGTAGCAATTTGGCATCCAAATGAACATCATGAACAAATCAAGATGTTGGAAATGTACTTACTGTAGGAATCTACCTGTGCCACTCAAATGGAGCTCTAAAAGCTTTTCTCATCAACCTGTCGTCACCGTTTCCATTTGCATGACACATGCCGCCTAGTCCAAATACAAAAGGAAGATTACACACGCGCCTGACAAAAGTCAATTCTGAGCAAGAGCAATCTCCCGAGAGAATGTCTGACTCCTTCCTGCCGTCGCAGACAGAAAGGGGGGAAATGATTATGCGTTTTATTTAGCCTTATCTCCACAGTGGGGGAGCCACTAATATGAACAGAGTGCTTTTCAGGCAGCCAGGTCTGTTTGCACAGCTCAGGAGGCAAACCCAGGGGTTGATGGCTGCCCACTAACAGTACAGTACCGGTAATTCATGACCATATAGATGGCTCGAAAAGGGGCCAGTCAGCAAATAAAAACATGTTCGTCTTTAAACCTGCAGTAGGCAGAATGTTTTTGGCATCATTGGGCAAAAAGAGGAAGAAGACTTCTGCAGCTCCTCATGGCTCTGTTTTCAGGCCATAAAACATTTAGCCCGTAACGGGAGACTTTGGCCAATCACAGGTGTGCTCTGGCTGGTGGGCGGTGCTTGGTATTTCCTCAACAGATCTCAACACGTCAAAACTCTCTCATTTTTACAGCTAAACAGTACACTACAAGATGCTTTTGAAAAGATTTGAGCCGAAAAATAGGCATTACAGTAACAGAATATTGATTCATATTTGATCAGCGCTGCCTAGTTTGACCGTTTGATCGGAGTTCGCGAATGATTGACGGCTGCTCAGAGACGGCAGACTCCAGCTCGGCTCTGATTGGTTGTTTTCCTCCGGTCTTTGAAATCTTGCAGAAGCCATTAGCAGCACCGGAGGACACAGAGGCACATGATTTTCTTTTTCAGATTACCTCTCTCATGCGACTACTTTCAGGACATAGTGACCGTTTTATAAAAATTACTTTTTTTAATCACATTTACTCCATTTCTTTCCACTGCAGCTATAGCTTCCAGACTTTTTCTGCCTTTGCCGTAGAGTCGGTCCTAAACAATGGTTGCACAAGTCAGGGCTTCTCATTTGCGATGCCTCATATGATTCCCTTTCCCCCCTGAGAGGACCGAAGATGCCCAGAGCAGCATCGCTTGCCTTTTTCTGGCAAGCAGAGCCGACCAATTACGGCAATATCCCAGCGACTGATGTGTTTATGAGCGAGCTGTTGATGGCAGCCTCAGGTATAATTCTGACGGATGGCGAGACAGGTGTCGGAGGGCTCGGGAAAGGTCGTTGATTTGATTCAGGGCATGCTCTTAAAGCCGCTACACATTAGGGAATCCGGTGTGCCATTTATAAATGATACCTCATAAAATCTGCAATGGCAAGATGAAGTCTTACTCACTTTCCCCTCTAGGCATCGGATCGTGCACATGACTAGATGAGCCGTAAACTTACAGCGTCACACTACAAAACAACATGACGTCAGAGTAGATGTGACTGTGTTCATGCGTCACAGCGGATTGGGCAGAAGCTATAAACAGCTGATACTGTCCGCAGGCTGTGGAGGTTTCACGTCTCAGGGGGGTTGACTCAGGATCTCTTCCCAATGGATACCAATTACACAAAACATGTCTTTTTGTCTCTCATTTCATGGGAACTCTAAATGAAAAATAGGTTCCACGGTCTGACAGCTACAGAAATGCCCAACAGAATCAATTCTTATAGTAATTACAGCAAATGAGCTACATGTAACTGAAGCAGCGGGTCATCAATACCCAATAAAACCCTTTGTTTTCCAGGACTGCATACGTGTTGCTGCCCATCTTTACAAAGATTTTACAATAGGTTTCTTTTCTTGATTTTCTTGACCTGACCATGACCATGACCTGTATATAATTTGGTGCTAATCAAATAGATGTTTAGACATTTCAAAGGATAAGAGAAAATTTTGACCTGCTGGTGGCGCTTAAGGGAAACACAGGGAGTCACAAATCATAAAGAATCATCCCCTGGGGACCATGAATGCCTAATGGCAACCCATCAAATAGTTGAGATATTTCTGTCTGAATCAGAGACTGGATATAAAGATGGACGATATGACAGCTCCCTCGATCTCGATTGCCCCCTGGTGACTGGCTGCAGTACATTCATGTCAGCGGATGGGACATGGGCAAAAATAAAAAGTCAAAGTACACGTTAAATACATTTTTCCCAAAGATGGTTTCTGTCATTTTAGGTAGTTCTTATCAGGCTGATGTTTGTTCAAGGGTTCCATTTTTCTGATAAGTTTGGTTTTAATTAGTTATTTGAAGCTATAAAAAGGAGGTGAGACGTCATGATTGTCAGTTGTGATTGACAGCTGCTCTGAGTGAAGTAGCCGCACAGCCGGAGGCTCGGGAATTGTACGAGAAGAGATGCAACTTTAACTTTCCATAACCGTCACTAGTCTATGCAATAGAAAATGTGTCAATTTGATCACAAATGTAATAATATTGTGGTTAGTTGTGTTGTTCTAGTGGTGCTAACGTAGCAGCAAGGTGGCTCACGTTAGCAACCTGCTGCCGTGCTCGGCTCATGATTGGCTTCGTGGGCGGGACTTCGATACCGCTGCTCCATCTCCCCGATCACTACTGCACAGACTCTGGCTCCAAATGACGTCAAGATCTCAAGATAGCAGCTCCCGTATACGAGATATTTTTGCTTCACTTTTGTACAGTGGGAGGAAGTGGAGACGCGTCGTCCATCTATATATACACAGTCTTAGTCTGAACCAAAGACCAGACCAGCATTGCCAACCCCAGAACTATGGTGCCAACACGGCTAAAAACTATATTTTGGTCTCTGGTCCAAAATATACTTTCTCTTTTAAAGCTTTACAAAAAGCCTGTTTAATTTGGCAATAAACTTTGGAACGGTTAGTCTTATTCTATTTTCTGCCAGAGAACACATTGTGATTTCAGCCAGACCACAAATGTATGAGTCCTTTTGGTCATATGCCAGTCTTATCTTTTATTTCATGACCACAACAAACATCCTATCAGTAAGGCAAACCAGCATGAGATTAACATGTGGTAAGCCATCTCGAACATCTTCATCATCACAGCCCTCTCCATCCTCCGTAGCCCCATCTAACCTGCTGGCCATCTGTACTTCCCTTTTAAAAGTGAGATGAATGATGTTAATCAGCACGAGGGAGCTCGATGCATCCCTCAGCTCCTGCCCGTCCTGCTGTAATAAAGCAGTCTGCCTGCCTGAGTAATTACTCTCATCTGTCTCAGGCATATGAGCAAAGACCTGACTGGATAAAAGATCCACTCAATAAGCCTCTTTCTGGCAGCCCGAGGTGAACCAAAGCACAGCACGATTACTGATTCTTTATGTGAAATGGCAAATATAAATGTACATATGGTCCTGACTAATCAAAACTACTGTGTAAAGAAGGAGGCGGTGTTTTACAAAGACTTTTTTTTATTCATTTGAAGACAGCATCAGATGCTGTGTACATCAAATGTTTCCCTTTAAAGCTTCATCATTTAAGAGGATTATTTTAAACAGAAATGTTCTAAAACAAAGCCACCTCTCAAACATACCAGACGGGCTTAATCAGGAATTCTGAAACAAAGTACAAATATACATGAAAACATTACTCATCATTCTGGCAAAGCCCACATTTACAAATATAACAATCGATGCCTGGTCAACATAAAGCTACAAAATGCTCTTTCATGTCACGCTCTAAAGGGTTAATACAAAGTAGCAGTAATGGCGCCTTTCATTCAAAACAAAGAAAATTCTTAGATTTAAAAGGAGACGTATGTGAAATAGGTGCCGTTTTAAGCGCTACCCACTTCTTTCTGCAGCAGTGTCTCTACCATCTTCGGTAAAAAGACTTCCAAGAAGTGAAAGACGTCCTGAAAGACTCCCGTCTTGTCGCTGGTTGGCTCCATCTTGAGCACTGCCTTGGTGCTTTCTGTTTCACCCACCAACTGTGGCTGGACCTTGAACTCCAGGGGCTCCTTGAGCTCCGGCTCTTTTTCAATGATACGAGCTGTGACCTGGGACTCCAGCTCCATGCAGCTGCCCTCCGGCCTCGAGTCTGTGTCTTTGATCAGCTCCCTTCTCACTTTCCTCCTGCCGGCCCACACCACGTGCTTCTGCACACAGATCCAGGTAGGGCACTCGGGTTTGCCCCTTCTTGCCAGTCTTGGCTTTTTGCCTTTAGGCGACACAGAAGCGTCGCTGCAAGAAGACAGCCGCCTCTTGGAACCGACCGCGGACGTACCCGGCGGGCTGCCTTCGTTTTGGGATTCAACACTGTCGTAGCTGTCGTTTATTGACGCGTTGAGGGAAGCGGAACTAGTTTCCATTTCTGCGGCGGCATCGCCAACTGAATCTGCGTCTGTGGAGGGAGCGAGGTGACACCTGAGAACACTTTGAAAAACTCCCTCCACAGCAGAGCAAACCTTCTGAAACCACAGCAGCCGGAAACCGTCTCCCGCCATGTGCAGCTGATTGCGCAGCGCTTCGGGGAGCGATGCTGATTTGAAGGGGATGCTGATGTTCATCTGTTCTGTCTTGGCCTGCGGGACCTCCCCGTGGGGGGTGAATAAGCGCACCAGCCCCCATGATTTCCCCTTGGTGGATTTGCGCTGGTACTGCAGGCTGCGGCAGTACTTCTCGGCCTCCTGGCACTCCCGCTGGAAGTTGCGCTGGGTGCGTTCGTTCAGGTTTCCGGCTACGTTGTGGGAGAGATCGAAGGGGTCTAAGAGATTTAGGGGGCCCAGTTTAGGGCCGTGGGGTTGGGTCTTGGTGGGGTTTTCCTCATGCATGGCCTCCTCCTTTTTATTCTTGTTGAGGAAATCAATGACAGGGAGTGCACACCCCTTCCTTAAAGATATGACACTGCTGGCAAAATCAAACTTGGCATAGAAGGAGAAGAAGCCAGAGAGCAGGATGCCTGGATAGAAAAGACAAACATGAACATTTAGGGTCTGTAGTGGTGATGTTGGCTTTGTATTTAAGGAGGTTAACTAGAATTTATGAAGAAGCTAGGTAAATAAAAGCATGTCGCAGGTCATCTCTGACTTATAAATCACACATTTCTGTCTTTTTTTTGTTAAATTCCTCTCACTTACTGAGGTCCTGTGTATTGGTGCTGGGGGGCACAGCAATAGGCTGACTAGTGAAGGTGCAGTTCCAGCCCTCGATCACACATTCTTCCTCCTCACCTGCAAAGAGGTCAACACATAATGATTATTAAACATGTTAACAAAGAGCATATACAATTGAAATCACAACAAAACAGACAAATTAACTTGCTCATTCCATTGTACGGGACCATCCAAATCATCTACAATATGAAAGAAATTTTAACCTGTCTAGAAAATTCCTTACGTTAAAGCTAGGGTTGGTAATCTTGAAAATCTTATTCAAACGCCCCCATATATAAACACACATACTGTGCAAGTAATTTGCTGTTCGAATTTCATTTTAAATGCCTTTGCGTGCATCTATTTTCACAATTGCAGTTTCCCCCGATTTTGTTCATAAAGACTGTTTAAATACTGTTATTTGTACAGTATTGTAGAAAAGCAGGGATTGGGCCTCATTGCAGGAACCAGTCGCACCAACAGATTCCTTCTTAAGTGATTTAAGAGAATTTGTGGCATTCATTTTCTTGTCCATTTTCTCGTAGGTATGAACAAAATCCACGAGTGGTCCAATCGAACAAGTGAACAGATAGTATGACTCTCTCCACAGAGAAAAAACCCCCACTGATGATGCCGATGATAAAACCTCACAAACGTGCACCTCCTCATGATCATTGGCATTCATCAGGCTGAAATAAGCAATTTACGACAAGTTTGTGCAGTTCAGAGAGTTTGGTGAATCTGACTTGAAACACTCGTACCAGCAAACGTCACAGAAAAAAAAGCAAGAGAGCTTTAGGATGAAAACGTTCTTGCGTGAGGCCCGTTGAGTGAAGGAGCAACGCATCACTTACAGGCCATGTCCTTGAGCTGGTCCACTGTGGGGAGGACGGGAGGCTCACAGTTTTGCAGGTAGAAGATGACCAGCAGCGTCAGAGCGTAGTTGTTGAGCAGCGGACCGGCACCACCGGGATTACCTACACGTCACAATGCAAAAGTGGTCGTGTTATTAATAGCTGACAGGATGAAACTAAATACAAAAAATAAATGCATTAACATATTATTAATGGTGTGGGGGGGCCTTTGTGGCATGCGTTTGGTTCTCTTGTTCCTTAGTTATACAAAAAAAACACCAGCTTCATTACACTGATGTCAAATGGCACCTATGCCAGTATTAAAGCCAGTAGGGGTGGGCGATATATCGCATTTACTCGATGCATTTCTGCTTGTTCTACGTGGGATGTAGTAAATGACTATCGCAAACATTTGCTTTGGCGTTTCACTTCTCCTGCGGCTTTCCCCCTCTCACACACGCACTCTCCTGGGCGAGTGTGAGCAGGGATGTGCGTATGCGGTGTGTGTTTTTGTATCTGGAGGGAAGCAGGGAACTGGGAAAGAGAAGTGAAGCGCCTGCCGTCAAAGTGAGTTTACGTGTCGAGATCGGAAAGGGCGATGGAAGATGCCAACCCCCACTTTGAAATTGAAAAGGGCGGTCAAACTAGCCCCCCACGTTGTTTTGCGGGACGTGTATATACTAGGCATTACGGTAAGAGCGTGTAAGAACTGAGTTTAAAATAAAAGTGACCAAGAACTGACTTCAACGGTAAATGTGATCGGTAATTTAGCATAAATTCAATCATAGTCAGTCTGTCAATAATAAATAAAGAAGTAAAACAAAGTGAATATCAAACAGATAAAATTAATGATAACTTAAAAAAAAAAATGACCACCTGCAAACTGTATTTGTGAGAAAAATGTAATATCAATTGTGTGAATAATTAGTAAACCTTAATAAGAAAACATTTCCAAAGATCAATCTGACTTCAATATGAAGGTACACCACCTCAGAGTGTTCAGATTAGTTTGCTAGAATGATCACGCTAGTATAATCATACGCACTAAAGGGTTAAATCAAACAATGTTATTTTTGATGTTATTATTGATTACAATCAATAATTGGTACCATATCAAACAATGTAAATGATGTAATCCAGCAGCAAACAGAACTGGATCCGCCCTGAATGATCCAATCACAGCTCTGTTGACATCTGATGCTAAAGTCATTGTCGCCATTTACTTACATGTTATAAACTCTGACTGCGTCTCACAGTTTTTGTTTGGTTTAAGTATCAAACTGTTTAGTTTGGTTTACCTCAATTTTTGTTGGGTTTATGCACGCTATAAAAATGGTTTACCTGTAACCTGCTTGCTTACACGCTTGGATGGATAGTGTGTTCTGTAACATGAATTATGGAACACTGGCTTGTAGTAAGATGTCACTGTCAACTTAGTGAATTTGTGGATGTAATGACTACGAAAAAGCCCAGATTCAATTAGTTACAAACTCAGTTCTTTGATTTGACTTCACTTCTAAAATATGATCTTTCTTTTTTCTTATTTGATTTTTTGGCACCTGGCAACACAGATCTATGCAACCACTTCAAAACGTTTGGATTACAACAGCAGCCTCACATGCAACTGATCCCATCGTGCTTTGTTAATCACTCTGCACGAGTGCCTTGTTGAAAGCTGCACCGGCAGCGTGGAGGCTACGGCTCATCAAAGGGAATAAAGATGATGTGCCCCAGGAGTAAAAGGTAATTAGTGTGCTCTTCAATGAAGAACACTCTTATTAAGTTTTTATTCAATATCAGGGGACGCAGCCTGTGCTATTACAACAAAACCAGAGATGTGCTTGTAACCGCAGCTTCCGTAACTTGGCACTAAAAGGCATCGCAAATCCAGACAGTGTCCAGACAGATCCCAACAAGATCATAAGGGGCAAGTGGAGCTCTACTGACATCTGTTGACCAAATAATGAAATAACTACCTAAATGTACAGATAACAACAACAACACTAATCATGAGTGTAAAAAAATCTGTTATTACAAACAGAACTGGTGCTATATACGCTGTGCTCTAAGGTTCAAGTCATTTCATCTTACCAGCCAGCTGCTTCTGCTTGGCCCAGTAGCGGATGGTATATGCCAGAGGCCTCAGCCGGTCATCCATCCCTGAACACAGCTGGAGGAAGCGGGTGTTCCTGACTGCCAGTCTAGTGAAGGAACAAAACAAAACCATACTGTACTTCAGCTCACTGTACAAGATAGAAACGTTTCTCACCACATCTGATGACTTTTAATGCTACACAGTAGGGGTGTCACGACTCTCCAAATCCACGATTCGATTTGACTTTCGATGTAAATATACCATTGTTGGACTATGGAGTCTTGATTCGTAAAGATCAACAGATCATTGGTTTTATGCCCTGAAAACTGTCATTTACACTTTCAAATTCTTCTTTAAAAAGAGAACTGAACTCCCTTTTTATTTAGAAAGTGTTAAGACTATAACACATATAATTAGACTACATCAGTCTACAATATAAAAAGCTGCATCTTTTCAATACCAGTATCTGTGTGACCCACCTCATTACATAATTATTACAAAAACAAAACAGAAATCCTTCTGTAGTGCATTACAAGTGTGCTGTAATCTACAAAAATACGGTTTTGTTGTCATTTACTGTCGCACTTGTTTCCCTCTTCTTTTTTTCCCTCTTTCCTCTCTCTCCTCTTATCGCTGTGTGTCAGCGAGGGCGGAGGTGGAGCTTTGTGTGCGCTGAGAGACGGCACTCAGCAGTCCCACTAGTTGCGAGATGCAGTGACTTAATGTTAAACCAAGTAAGAGTAGAAGAGCTATGATGAGTAAGGAACTAACTTACTAAAGTCCGCTAGCCGCTGGGTTAATTCATGCAGTGTAAAATGCCATAGGCATATGCAGGAAGTGCCCTGAGTATCGTAGCAACAGGGACGGCTCACATTTCCCATCATGCCCGCCTCGTCCCGAGTGCTGGACTGAGTAGTTTGAGTTTGCTCTTTTATGTTCCAAATTGCAAATGTCACTTTTGTTAGTGTTTGTAATGTAATGTGTCTGTTCAGAACATGGTGGCTTATGTTGGTGATCGGGATTTTTATGCTGGTTTATAGTTTTAACCATGAGTGAGGTGTCGGTTACAGTTCTTGAGTCCAACTGTATTTTCTTTCAAGTGGGCGTGGACGGAGACATTTTTTTTATCAACGATCCTGCTTTTGATTTTGATGGTTGAAATCGGAAGTTCATTTCGATCGATTTCTGATTTAGAATCAAAATCGTGACACCACTTCTACACAGCATCATCCTAGGAATCGTTGACTGACCTGTTGTTAATGGTGATGTCTCCCTGCAGGTTAAGCTCGCGGTGATGGAACTTGACTACGGGTTGGCGAGCACTGACCACGCTGACTTTGTGCACATTGGGGACACAGCGTTTGAGGATTGTTGCCACGAGGTCCAGGACCTCGGCCCGAGAGGCAGTGGACAGGTCAATATCAGACAGGATGGAGTCCTCAGAGCGCCCGTCGTCCGACGTGCCCTCCCCTGCCTGAAGAAAGAGGGAAGACAAAAAGAAAAAGAAGGATGTTTCAATACACAGCAGGCTCCCTATAAAGTTACATGATTTAATATTTTGGCAATAGATTTGTGTAGATCCAAAACCTTATTTTTGGCAGCAGCAATGAGGCAAAAAAGCACTTTATAGGCACCAATTACTGTTTATGTAAAAATGTCAGACCTGCTCCGTAGTGGACTTGGCACTGGCCTGGAACACCTTGGTGTTTTCCAGGTCCAGGAACAGGTCCAAGTCGCAGGAGTGGATGCCGAAAGTGTTTACAGATGAACCGAATGGCTGAATCTGGCTGTCTGTAACCAATCCAAACACAGTATTAAAAGTGAGAGAGCGAATCAATCTTTTGCACAATTATTGTGTAAGACAAGATTTCAGAATCTGACTTTCTGTACGGGTGTTTACAAAATGATCACCTGGAAAAAACTCGACGAAAATCTCCTGCAGGAGCTGAACCAGCAAGCCTCGGGCCTTCTTTTCGTTTTCCCCCAGCTGAAATCGCTCAACGACGTGCTGCATCTGTGCATTCACCTGGAGGAGCACAAAGGATAACACCTTGGTAACACATATACATCTTATAATAAGCTGGTCTGTTCTGATTACATCAGACTAATGGTACGTGTCCACAGGGGCGTTTTTTGGACGCGAGGGATAACCTTGCTTCCCAGCATTGGATGTTTGATGGACTGCCGCTTGACACAAGGCACCTGAGTGGACGAATGCTTTCCCTTGTGGGCTGCTTCTCCCAGCCTTCAAACCAGAACCAACATGGAAGCTCTTTTTGAAATTTTGTTCTCTTTTATTATGAAAATAGTTCAACGAAATGTGTTTCTGAAAACATTTTATGCTACAAATAAGCCAGTCATTGTTTTAGATCAACAGCAGTTCATTTAAAAGTTTCTTGAGTAGTTTCTAGAGGCAGCAAGTCGCGCCAGACATCCCCGATTTGCACAAAGTATCCTAGACCTCAAATTTATGCAAATAAGGTGCGGCCAATGTGATGCCAGTCTCTCTAATCGCGCCGTCACACTACCAGAATGCATTGCACGGCTGTTTATATAGACAATGAATGGGAAGCATGGAAAGGACGGATCCTGTGGACACGTACCATAAAGCTTATCAGTGCATCTGCATCGCTTCCTGTCAGTATACATGAAAAAAGTATGTACATTTTTTGTACACAAAATCCCAAAACTGTGTGATATTAACATTAGTTCCTAAGTTATAGTTAGTAGAGTATAAACTGTACATTCATTTTATATCAAACAACATGATTTTATGGTTAATTTAAGATATAAAGTAGTATGGAACTAAATTGAAACGCCAGAATCTAAAAAGGGCCCCAATAGCAGCCCCTAGAGGCTGTAACGCTCCTTACAACAAAGTGTATTTGTTGTCCTTAAAAGTCCCATACTCTCATTCACATAATCCAGGCTTTATGTTTGACAACAAGTTGCTTACCGTCACCAACTGACACAGCTGAGGTTTGAGACGTTCGAAAACTTGTTGGAGGTTCTGGGACGAATTCTTCTTGGGGATCAACTTGAATTCCTTCTTATCCCGGGGTTTGACGCGCAGCTTCAAGCCTTTCATCTGATGCTCAACACAGGACAGGGCCGCCTGGATGCTGTCCGTCTCAAAGAACTGCACGATGGCGTACACGCCCTGTGAATGCAGAGTGACACAGATTACATTGGGGTTCATCAGTCACTTTCCATATGCTGCAAATACACGGACCGTCAGCACTCTTTGTATAAACATATACTGCAAAGACGAGCACTACGAGGCTATGGACATCATGTAAAACAGCTGGCTGACCTTGTCTTTATCCATGACGACATCTGAAACAGGCCCAAACTGCTGGAAGTAGTCAGTTATGTCATTCTGAGAGATGGCAGGCTTGATGCCACTGACAAACACACTGTGATCCTCCTGGGACTTCCTGGTTGACCGCACCGTGCTCAACGTCTGGTGTTTCCGCCCTTTGACATGCTGCTCCAAGCTCGGCACTGCAGAGAAATTTAAATATGAGCAACAACGATACGGCATCGGAAAAACTCTTAAAGTGGGTAGAAATGGAGAAAATATGATTTAAAAAAGTTATTTATACAAAACGGTTACTGTATCCTGACAGTAGTGCATGAGACAGGTAATCTGAAAAAAAATCATGTGCCTCTGTGTCCTCCGGTGCTCCTAATGGCATCTGCAAGATTTCACAGACCGGAGGAAAACAACCAATCAGAGCCGAGCTGGAGCCTTGCCGTCTCTGAGCAGCTGTCAATCACTCACGAACTCTGATCAAAAGGTCAAACTAGGCAGCGCTGATCAAATATTAATCAATATTCTGTTACTGTAATGCCTATTTCTCACTTCATATGATTTCAGAAACATCTTGTAGTGTACTGTTTAGCTTTAAAATGAGAAAGTTTGTGACCCAGCAGCCATGTTGCGATCAGTTGAGGAAATACCAAGCACCACCCACCAGCCAGAGCACAGCCAATAGGAACGCTCTCTCTCTGAAATGACCTGTGATTGGCCAAAGTCTCCCATCACAGGCTAGATTTTTTAAAGCCTGAAAACAGAGCCATGTGGAGGTGCAGAAGTCTAGTTATCTCTCAGAACACTTGAATTACAATATGCTGAAAGGTTATTATGACATTTTTGCCCAATGATGCCAAAAACATTCTGCCTACTGCAGGTTTAACTATAAAGATCCACATTTAGTGGTTCTGTCATAGAACTGACATATTGGTCCCCCCACCTACTACAAAATGCTCTGATACTATAACTGTTCAACTCCCCAAGGACTCAGGAAATCCTTTGTCCCCGAGCCATCAAACTGTACAACTCCTCTCTAGGAAGGAGGACAGTCTGCAGGACAGATAATAATGCACACAGTGCACTTTAGACTAAGCTACTGGAGTTACCCTGCACTATACTCATTTTTAACAGTCTCTTCTGCACTATATTCACTTTTTAATAGTCCTGTATCACAGCTGTTACCCTGCACTATATTCAGTTTTAACAGTTTTCTTCATCTCCTTGTATTTTTATATCTGGTATATTTTTTTTATACTTTGCACTACTAACTTTTTTACTAACATATTTTGCACTATGGAACTGTGATGCTGGAAACTTGAATTTCCCTCAGGATTAATAAAGTTACTATCTATTTATCTTTTTATAAAGTCAATTTGCGATAAAAGGGTGATATAAAATATAAATTTGGGGCATGGAAAAATGAAGACCCTTCAATGCCCTCTCAAAAAATCTGACCCAATTAACCCATTAACAAAAAAACAACAACCAATAAAACAAATATGTTTAACCATATACAGCAATACACCAAAGACCTATGAGTAGCATAGTTTAACAGCAGCTAGCTGAGTGTTATGATACACTACATGAGCGTACTCACAATTTGGTAAGTTGACGTTGCACAGGCTGCAGTGAAAGCCTTTCGGTGTCGTCTTTATGTCTTTGTCTGCTTCCATGACGGCGAAACAAGTACAATATAACTATAAAGCGAGAAATAAGTCAACAACTAAACCCGTCAGCCAAGTTTGAGGCCACCTTGTTCTCCATGCGCCTCCGACTCAAATCTCCCTCCAGCTCCAGCGACCAGTGTGCGTTTGTTCCGAGTCCGTCGAGAAAATGTGTCCGACGTTGTTCTTCCTGTTTTATCACCAGGTTTCCGGTGAATGTCATTTTTATTATTTTTTATTTATTTGTTTCACAATTTAAGACTATACAACATAACAAAAAAAATGAATTAATAATATACAGTGCATGAAGAGGCAAAAAAAAACACTGGGCTTATCTGAAGCCTCCACCTAGAGACAAGATTAATATAAAGAAATAATATGACTACATAATAATGATAAACAACTAGGACAAGATATATATATATATAATAATAACAATAACATACAGTAAATATATCAAAAAGACAAGTGTGTGTATGTGTTACGTGGAAGTGTATGGTTATCTATTTGTGCTGCAAAGCCTGAAATAAAATATATTTTTCTTTTCTCACATCTTTGCTGATTTCTAACTATTATTAGTGGAATTTATTAAAATGAATTATCGCACTGATTTCATAGCACACTTTTTTAATCTGTCATATGTCTGAACAATGGCAAGTCTTTGGAAAGGGGTCTAAAAAAAAGTATTATTTTGCAATTTCCAAGCAAATGGATTGAAATGTCTCTGGTGGTAAATATGCATCTTTTCGTTTTATCACTTCTGTGCTGATTTCTAAGTTTAATATTAGTGGAATTTATTCAAATTTATTATCGCACTGATTTTATTGCATACTTTTACAATCAGTCATGTCTGAACAAGTCTTTTGAAAGGGGTCTAAAAAAAAGTATTATTTTGCAATTTCCAAGCAAATGGATTGAAATGTCTCTAGTGGTAAATGCTACACTAAAATAACCATTCTGTAATACTGGTTGATGGAGAGTCCAAGCTTAATGTTTGTTTCACATTTTCTGCAAAAGCAGGCTTCTGTATGCATTATGGCTCAATCTTGGTTAAAAGCTTTGTGGAGTTTTCTTATAAATCTGTCCATTTACCAATTTACATTTGCCAGCCTCACTCTTTTACTCAGCCCTCTTAGAAAGTAGTGTATTACTTCCTGTGAATAAACCCCATTTTATTTTTCCTGCACATGAAAGCAAATGTAATTTCATTTCCCTTTTCATTCTCATCTTCAAACGCCTCCTGTAACTGACAAAAACGCGACAATAGTAGAGCCCAGACACCAGAGTAGAAACTGTACCCAAAATAGGCTGAGGTGTATTACCATCTCAGTCATTTTAACCCCACATGTAGATGCACCAGAGAAATGTTTGGTACAAAAAGACAAATTCAGACACATTACTTCATTGTACAAAAAAAATTTAATCACTTTTTTCACCATAAAAATATTTGTAAAACCAGCAATGACCAACATACAACTTGTCACAAATGAAATGGTTAATACAAGATTCCCTGCGGTATTGAAAAAAAAGCAGTGCTTAATTTTCAGTTTAGAAAACGACTTTCTAAAATGCAATACAACCTAATAAAAACACCAAGTACAAAAGGAAGGAAAAGGTCATAAGGATTAAGAATATATATATATATATATATATATATATATATATATATATATACACAAATGCCTTTATTTCTTTGCCGTTCTTCCTCGCCGTGTTTTCGGCAGTGCGTCAGCCTCGACACTTTCCACCTCTGCTTTGTCAGCGACCTTTGCCCCTCGCCTGGCTCTCTTGATGGGCTGAGCTTCAACAACGTTGTCTGAGAGATCCGTCTCTTCAGTTTTGTCGGCATCCTTGCTCTCAGTGTCGACTTGGCCTCCAAGTTTTGCCTTCCTACCTCGAACTGCCTTTACAGGTGTTGCTTTTAGAATCTCAACGTCTTCCAAGTCTGCTTTCCAATTGACAGCTTTTTTAGACGTTTTTGTGTCTTCTACCACAGCACTGCTTGACTCAGCTGTGGGCTTTGCTGCTGCCTGCCTCCCCTTTTTGGCTGGCTTTACTGGAGTTGACACAGGCTCTGAAACCAGGACTGTGGCTTCTGCGTTCGTCTCTTCACCTGCTGCACCTCGACGGACTCTCTTGGCTGGAACAGCTTCTGAAACCTTGCTTTTCACAGAAGTTTTGGCCCCCCGTGCCCTGCTTTGCTTAATAACTGGAGCGTCTGGCTCATTCTTCTCTTCAGTCTCCAGCTCTTCAGGTTTTTCCTCTGGTACTACAGCAGTGACCGCATCCTCTTCAGTAGCTTGTTTTCCTCTTCTACCCCGTTTGAGTTTGTCTGTGGCGCTGACGGCAGGGACCTCTTCGACAGGGGTTTCACTCTCAGGATCTTGTTTAGCTTTCCGCCCTCCTCTCTTGGGTTTTGTAGCCTGTTCAGTCATCTTCATTGGTTCAGCAACTACTGGAGCTTCAGCCTCCTCTGGGACAACCGTTTCAACAGCTTGGACTTCTTCTTCTCTTGGTTCTACTTGGTTTGGCTCTGCCTTCCTGGTTCTCCTTGATTTTGTAGCCGGCTCCTGGGATTTAATGGTCTCGACTGAAGTAGACTTTTCTTCTTCCTGTTTGGCATTTCTTCCCCTCTTAGCCCTGACTGGAGGCTGAGACTGCTGCTTGGTTTCCACAGCGACGACCGCATCTTCTGCCACCTCATTTTGTTCAACAGTATCAGGTTTGGTCTTTCTCCCTCTTTTGGGTTTTCCAAGAGCAGGAATGGACTTTTGGAGTTGAGCGTCTTCTGTTGGAGGCTCGTCATTCACAGCTTCATTGTTCTCTGGCTCTGGTTGAGGGGGCTCAACAGGTGTTTGTTTAGTTTTCCTCCCTCTGACGGGCTTCACGACAGCTTCCTCTGCAGGGGGTGCAGAATCATTTTCTTTTACTGGAGACGTCTGGTCACTCACAGCTTCAGAGGGAACCTCAGTCACCAGTGTTTCCACAACTTTCTCTGGTTCCATTTCAGGTTGATCATCAGAGGTGATTTTTTGAGACTTTGCATTTCTGCCTCTTGTTGTTTTTGTAACAGCGGGTGGTGCTGCAGCTTCAGCTTTCTTCCCTCTTCTTCCTCTGACCGGAGCAGGGATGACAAGTTCTTCAGAGTGTTCTGCTGCCTCCTGTTTATCATCAGCTGCTTTAGACTCCACTGTTTTTGCCCTTTTGCCTCGACCAGGCTTCTTCTGAACGACAGCTGCAACCATTTCTGTGACTTCGCAAGTTGCCGTCTCCACTTCAGGCAGGCTCTCGGTTACAGGAGCCTGGGGAGTAGTTTCCATTCTCTCAGGTTCTGGTACCATTTCAGTTTTAACCTCTTGGACTATTTCAGCTTGATCTCCAGAAGCTTGGTTTTGCTCTGCCTTCCTGGTTCTTCTTAATTTTGTAGCGGGCTCCTGGGATTTAGTAGTCTCAACTGATTCTTCTTCCTGTTTGGCATTTCTTCCCCTCTTAGCCCTGACTGGAGGCTGAGACTGCTGCTTGATCTCCACAGCGACAACTGCGTCTTCTTCCACCTCATTTTGTTCAACAGTATCAGGTTTGGTCTTTCTCCCTCTTTTGGGTTTTCCAAGAGCAGGAATGGACTGTTCAGGTTGAGCATCACTCGCAACTTCAGTTTTTTCCGGCTCTGGCTCAACAGGTGTTTGTTTAGTTTTCCTCCCTCTGACAGGCTTCACGACAGCTTCCTCTGCAGGGGGTGCATTTTCTTTTACTGGAGACGTCTGATCACTCACAGCTTCAGAGGGAACCTCAGTCACCAGTGTTTCCACAGTTTTCTCTGGTTCGATTTCAGGTTGATCATCAGAGGTGCTTTCTTGAGACTTTGCATTTTTGCCTCTTGTTGGTTTTGTAACAGCGGGTGGTGCTGCAGCTTCAGTTTTCTTCCCTCTTCTTCCTCTGACTGGAGCAGGGATGACAAGTTCTTCAGAGTGTTCTGCTGCCTCCTGTTTATCATCAGCTGCTTTAGACTCCACTGTTTTTGCCCTTCTGCCTCGACCAGGTTTCTTCTCATGGACAGGATTTGTGGCAGTTGTGTCCATTTCTGTGACGTTGCCAGTAGTAGTCTCCACTTTAGGCTGTTCTTCAGATACAACCTCATCTACGGTGTCCACTTCGGGCTGTTCTTCAGATAACTTCTCATCTGCTGTGTCCTCTTTGGGTTGTTCTTCAGATACATCCTCATCTACAGTTTCCACTTTAGGCTGTTCTTCAGGCATGTCCTCATCTACAGTGTCCACTTTAGGCTGTTCTTCGGACACATCCTCTACTGTGTCCACTTTAGGCTGTTCTTCGGACACATCCTCTACTGTGTCCACTTTAAGTTGTTCTTCAGACACACCCTCATCTACTGTGTCCAATTTAGTTTGTTCCACAGATAAATTGTCCTCTACAGCTGCAGTTTCCACGACATCTAATGATTCATCATCATCGTGCCCACTTGTCTCCTCCTTTAAGTGGTCATCAACGACAACTTCATTTGCATCTGCTTCTAAAATAAGACAAAGAAATATATACAAAAATAAGAAAAATACGGGGAAAATGAGCTGTGGTAGTTTTTAGCTGTTGAAATATTTATTATTAATAATACAAGTATTTTTGTGCCATGATTCTTTCAGATAGTCCGACTTCTATTAGGACAAAAATTACTTTAAAAATGGTTATAGTTTTTAGAGCAGACTTTGTATATCTTAAGGTATATCAATACGCAGAATTTCCACGTTTCAGAAAACAAATCTCTCAAAGCCCAAGTTTTCAGGTTAAAGTAACAAACCAATTAAAGGGATAAATATTAGTCAACATACCTTTTTCCATGTCAACTTGGGGAACATCATCAACGACATCTGATGGCACATCATCTTGTTGCTCCTTGGGGGCAAAGTCTAGTTCTATACAAGGAGAAGACAATTAAAACCATAAAAATAATCAGATCAATGTAATTTAACTTGCATAATCACTAATGTAATTTATTACTCATCTAACATTATTCTTATCGAACATAAGAACCAACCTTTTGCTACGTCTTCATCACAATCCAGAGGCGTTTGATCGGCAATCTGTTAAAAAAAAAAGAGAAAGAGAAAAAAAGACAATGAGCAGTCACTTTGACAGATTTTAGTCTAAACTTAAAATAAGCCTCAATTGTCCAGTGTTTTATCAATGAAAGGATAAACTGCAAATACAGCTTGCTCAACTGTGAGTACCTGACACTCTTAATCAAAATGTTTGTTTTTAATTTTTCGACCAAATGACTTCCTGTAATGTGAAAGAGATTTACAATCCTAATAAAAAGCCTTTTGAAGTGTTCAGTTCATTGTTTACCTCATTTGTCTCCAGTTGTCCTGTGGGTTCAGTCACTGGCTCCTCCATGAGCTCTTGAAGTCCCTCAATGCCTTCCACTGGTGCAGACTGCTGTTGTGGGGTCTCACAAATGGTCTCAACTTCAGTGCGGCACTCTTGTTGTTCAGGCGTCTGTTTGGGAGTTGTCAGAAGTTCCACTTTGATGTCCTCTACAGGTTCAGCCCCCCGTCTTGGAGTCTCCATCATCCTCTTCACTCCAGTGAGACACTCCTGTTGTTCTGGCTTCTGCTTAGGAGTTTTCAAAATCTTCCCTCTCAGGTCCTCGACGGGCTCGGCTTTCTGTCTTGGCGTCTTCATGATCCTCTTCACTCCAGTCAGACACTCCTGTTGTTCTGGTTTCTGCTTAGGAGTTTTCAAAATCTTCGCTCTCAGGTCCTCAACAGCTTCAGCCTTCTGTCTTGGCGTCTTCATGATCTTCTTCCCTCCAGTGAGACACTCTGGCAATTCTGGTTTCTGTTTGGGAGTTGTTACGGAGGTCGTCTTCAAATCTGTGCACTGCTGTTCGCTAGAATCATCCAGGGCAGGGGTGTCACTGACGAAGCTGGACTCTTGATCATCATCAAGGAGGCGTTGGACTGCCTCACTGTTGTAGCTTCGGTCTTTTACTGTAGACGAAACACTCAGTGGAGACACCATCATCTCACCTGTAAAATAAGTTAAATTTTGTTAACACCCAATTACCTAATAGGCTTAATCTCACAAACCCCTTATTAGGGAACCGGTGCTAAATTAACAAAGACCAGAGCATTTATAATCTCTGACGGTATTGGTTCTTTTTAACATTTTGGTGTAATTTCTTATCACCTCTGCTCTCTCATTACACCTGTTCAATAAACAAACCTGTAAATATGTAGAAAAGCGTTTGTTTAGCTTAGTTTGCCACGTATCTTAGTAAACTGATCTGCTGGCTGAGACAAAGCAGCCCCTCCTTTTACCAGCGGTACCTGCAGCAGTGAAGGACAGGAATAAGGACCGATACCGACAGATGTCTGCGTTCTTCATTCTCTCTCAACTTCACTAAGGAATATGATTTATTTTATTGACATGTTAGATTTGTTTCCAGTGTGATAATGGAGTATATATAGTGACTTTGTTTTTCTAAACATTACTGTTGCTGCTCTAAAACAACATTGTTATATTTAAAATATAAATACATTCTACTTTTGTTCTGAATTTCTTCTTCTTTTTTATATATAGTATATTAAAAAGCAATTATTTAGTTATGAAAAAGAACCGATAAAGAGTATCCATAAAAGAACCGAACCGTTAAGGAGTATTGATACGAGTGGTAGTATAGATTATATCCTAACGATACCCATCCCTACCCCTTAGTGATTATGCAGAATACAAACGTCATGCTTTGGTTCTCTCCCAGTAAACAATCCCACCACACACTGTACCTGGCTCCTCTGGTGTGTTCAACACTGATGGTTCCACCACAGATGTGCCTGCTGGCGTCTTTGCAGCATTGTTCTCATTGATTACAGATCTCCCCTTCCTTGGGTTTACAGGAGTCTTTATCATTTCAGAAATTCCTGAAAACACAACACACAATATAAGCAGATGCAACATTGAAGTCCAAATTACATCACCAAAAACAATTGTTCTCATTTGTTGGGATGGAAAAGGGGTAATTACCAGTCAAGTCCTCGTCCATTTTCATGTTCTTTTTAAAGAGCGCAACATTGGTGACCAATTTTGGTGCGGCACCAGTTGGATGTACAACTGTTAGTTTGTGAGCTCTGCCCACAACGATGGTAACCGGTGAATCTGCATGTCCAGTGCTGACGAGGCCTTTGAGTTTCATTGCAGGGGTCTGAGAAGATTGAGAAAGACGTGGTCACTGTAGTTTGTTTTAAATGATAACCATGCTAACATCACAACAAGTTATAAATCCATTACAGTAACAGCTGACGTGCAGTATGAGTAAACTTAATAATTTAAGTCCTTTGAGTAAAACCAGTCAAACAAGTTATGGTTGTTGCAAGACTAGAAAAAAAACATGTAATTGTTACAATGATGTAAATGTAACTAGTATTTTACTTTACCTGTGGTTTGGACACAATCTTCTTCGTTGTCTTTTTGGTGACTGTTTTTTTAGCTGGAGCTGCCACTTGAGCCTTAGTTTGTCCAAATCTCACAATGTCTGCCCAGGAATTTTTGACTGAAAGGAGACACACAAAAAAGAAAATATGCAACATAAATACATAAAAAGGCGAGGCCCCGAGCAAACTACAGATAAAAAAATCAGGAAATATTTTATAATAGTCGAAGTCAACTGAAACACACCTTTCATAGATGCCCGTGAAATGCCACTTCTTCTGCGTATTACTTTTGCAGTGCTTGGAGTCTCCCGTGAGGTGCTCTTCCTCCTCTGGGTTATTTTAGGTGATTCAGTGACTGAAGGCAACTGGTCAGAAACATCAACTTCTGCGATTGGAGACGGTGTGGTGATGTGTGACACAGAGAAGCGCCCTTGTACTTTGGAAGTCTGGACAGTGGGAGACCTTCCCCTTGCAGGAGATGGACTCTTGGATTTTGGCGACTTCTTTGCAGGAGTTGCAGCCTTGGGAGAGGGGGATCTGGATTTCGGTGTTGTCTTTCCAGGTGTTGGGGTCTTAGGAGATGCATTCTTGGAACTCAATGACTTCTTAGGTGATGGAGTCCTCATTTTTTTCTCCTACAAGAAACATATATTTTAAATAAGATTATATGATGGATAACAATTCTAAATGTTATGTCAAACTACTAGAGTCATCATCCTCCACTAAATGCTTACCTGTAGCAAGCCAATGACTGATGCTCGTCTCAGCAGTGACTGATTGGGTTTAGACACAACCAAGCTTCTCCGTGGACTGGCCCCTTTGCATAGTGGAGAGTTAGGAGGCAGACGTTTGTCAAATAACTCAGGACACAGGAAACCTCCAAAGGAAACCCGCTTCCTCTTTATTTTTGGTGCGGGTAGGTCAGCCCCGAGTTCTTCACTTTTGCGTTTTTTGGACGTCTCTTTCACTAAGAAATTAATTCAAAACATGATTGTACGTCAGTAACAAATATGTTAACATAACATGCTTGAATAATTACTGTAATCTGGTTGACACACTTAACAAATTCAAAGAAATAATGGATGGATTAAAACATTTATTACCTTTTTCTACTTTCCCGGAGTTCCTTGGTGATGCCTTTCGAAGACGATCCGTTTTGGGAGAAGTAGCTGCTTGCTCTTCTTGTTCCTTAGTCAACGCAGGTTGGGCCTCCTTGCTTCTCCGTCTCACTGTTGGCGTTGCGGAAATTTGCTCAATAACCTCACCCGCAGTAAACCTCTTGGGGGGTGTACGGCTTCTCTTCTGGGGGGAAGTCACTTCAGACTTGGCAGCATTTTCATCTTCAGGTTTGGCAGCATTTTCAGCTTCAGGTTTGGCCATCTCAGTAGAAGGAACCTGGAAGGACCTCCTCTGCTTCTTAACAGACTTCGGGGTCCCGTTGCTTACATTTTCAGCCTCCCCCTTGGTTTCATCAGCCACAGGAGGGACTATAGCTTCATCCTTCTTAGGAGTGCTTTTGTCTTCTGTGGAAATGACGGGTTTTCCATCATTTTTCCTGACTGAATAAGGCTTTGGAGTGCAAAACCTTGAGGTAGGTGTTTGAAGCACGCTGGCAGAAGATTTCCGAGGGGTCTTGACATCCAGGGATTGCTTGATCATTTGATACAGATCGCTGAAGGGGGAAGCAGTCTTGCTCTGCAGCAGGCTATCATCCCCCTTAGCCTCCACCTCCACAGTTTTCTCCAGGGATCGCTGGATGTTGTCATTGTTTGTTCCATCTTTCAGATGAGGGTCTACAAATGAACAAAAAAACAGACCTTTAACATAAAAAGGCTTGTATACTTATAGCGTAAATAAAATTAAAACAACAAAGTGTTAGACTAGAAACCGGAGAAAAACTGCACCTGCAACAGAAATACCAATTCTGGGAATGCACACTGTGTTAATTTTGCAACATTATCTTCAAATATAGCACTCTAAAATGGCTAATTCAGAAGAACCACCATCACAAAGTCTCACCTGTGGACACTTCAGGGATCTTTTTTTCTCCAGTTTCAGTGGCAACTGTGTCCCCAACTTGCTGATCTTGAAGAACCTAGGCATGAGACATTTTTATCAACACATTTATGGGATAATCAAATTAATCAGGAGTGTAGGCAATTTCAAGACGCTGGGAAGGCTGCAATGCTCTAAAAGATCATTAATTACTTTGAGGGTTTCAGTTTTGGCAGGCCTCTTCTTGGGTGTGGGTGGTGGAGGGGCCTCAAACCTGAAATGAAAAATTAGCAACAAAATGTAGGTAAGACCTCACATCTGTCATGAAAATGATAACATCTGGGAAACGGAGCCATGGGTTTCTCATTTTCATTGCCTCCGGTATGTGTGCTCTTTAAATACATTCTGCCTGTACTTAGATTTTATGTGCTCTTGGAAGCACAGGTGAATTTGAGGAGGTGAAACCATGAATAAAAACAAACATGATGAGTGTGGGGCCACATTACTGTAAAACTCTTGTAGCGACAGTAGAAACAGCCTTTGCAGCTGGCGAGAGATATCTAAATGGCACATTAATTATGGAAATGAAATGGTGTGAGGTTTGGTGGTAGCAGATTATGCTCAAATCTTTCAGTTAACTGAGTGGATGGTGAAATTCAGATGCATGTTGTTCTGTTCTGGGGGCATTACCTTCTTGCAAAAGTAAACACACTGTACGAAGTGTAGCAACCACTGATTTTTGATGTTAATGTATGGCATGTTTGCATTATCATTTGTCGATAAAATGTGTGCACTTGAAGATCATATTATTACTAAAGGGCAGATGCTGACACCAACAAATGTATCTGGGTACAATGGAAGCCAAAAGTCTGAGGCTACAAAATGTTCCCTTTATTACTCACCTGAAAGAACGATCAAATACAGTTATCACATCTCCATGCTTCAAACACTCAGACTGCAGCAAAGTCTCTCCGTTGACACGAGTTGGACACGAAGAGCTCAAATTTGTCAAAATGACCTGGGAGAGACAAACAAACATCACCTCAAACACTGTCTGTCAAAGTGGCTTAAAGCAGAACACCATTGTCAGCTAAGCATTTACTTCTATCTAGGTCAAGATTACTCGCGGTGAATTCACAAGTGATTTAAATATCTACAAAATGAACATTGTGATGATCAAAATATGAAGATTAATGTGACTCTTCAATAACGATTCCTCAATGTCGTAGATATCCTATTAAAAGGGGACCGGTTATGCTTTTTCCCTTTCCTTTAGTTTTTTATACAGTTTTTTTGTGCATGTAAAAGGTCTGCAAAGTTACAAAGCCCACACCGAAGGGAGTTACTCTCCCCCACAGAAACACTGCTCCTGAACTGTCTGAAACGCCTTGATTGAAGTCCCGCCTTTTCTTACGTAACGTGGTGATGTCATTAAGTAACACATCTGCATAACAGCCAGTTTGCCACACCTTCAAACAAAGCTAGTTAGAGCAGAGTCCAAAGAGTTTGGTTCAGTTGACCAATCACAACAGTGGACCAGCTGACCAATCAGAGCAGACAGGGCTTTACGGGAGGGCGGGGCAGGAGATCAAATAGAGTGTTTCAAACAGAGGGTGAAAAGAGGTAGGGATGCAGTGATCTGACCTTTATACCAAAAACTTGGGCTTTGGGTATCGGCCGATACCGAGTACCGATCCAATACCAGTGTTTAATTAATAAGATGCAAGCCTTACTGTGTGGAAGTGACTGTGATCATTCTTTTATATGTAAGGCAACCTCAGGCTTGACTTAAACACTGCTTTTCTAACAAATAAATACATAGATATAAATTTACTGAATTGATATTTATTATTAAAATAATAAATTGCACGACAGCAACTTGGTAAAAAAAAATCTTAAAAATTAACAGGAATTACAATTCGAGTGTAAACCTTTTTAAAGCAGCAACAAATTGGTCAAAACTTTAAATTAATTAATTAATTGAATAGAACAGCCCCACCCATATCCGATCCAGCTATTTGAGCCAGTATCAGCCCGACATCGGTATATCCCTAAAAAGAGGTGCTGCAGCACAGCTGGTATGAGAAAAGTAAAGCGTTTTTTGAAAATGAAAGCATGTTAACATTCGGGGTGTACGAAAATATTGGAAAAAAACGAATATTGCGATATTATGTTGTGATACTGTGTCGATTCTCAAAAACAATATACATTTTTAATTTATAGTTTACAGTTTAGTCAATACTTTTTTCATTTTCAAAGCGATGTGCCCTCCTAGTGTATGTCAAAGCAGTGCTATGATGTTGGATTTTACAGGGACTGTGATAAATGCAAATGCAGATCATACTGTTCTGATTGCATTAAAAAAAGATTTTATACATATGGTGGTGTGTAATTTATACTATGACAGTTTTCCTAAAATTAGAAAAAAAAAGAAATCGGAATATATCGCCTTACTTACAGTATCGCAATATATTGAATCATAACCCCTGTATCGTGATACTAATCGTATTGCCAGGTTCTTGCCAATACACAGCCCTAGTAAACATGTTCTAGTAGAAACCCAAAATGTGTGTATGCACCTGAAAATAAGCACAATAGGTCCTCTTTAAGGTGAAACACTGCGACAATGTGGTCATGTTCAAAAATGTGTCATTACCTCCTTATTTTCATTCAAGGCAATTCTGCAATGCTCCTTGGAGACTTGAGGAAGCTGGATACGAATATCGCAGTCAGAACTCCTGTAAGACCACAAAGAAACAAACGTGTCAATAAAAGAGACATGTAGGTGGAATGTAACTAGGTTTGCATGCAAGTGGTGCTTGTTCGTAAGGAGTGAATTAAATGCCCTGTGGTCTAAAAGTAAAGTATACACACATATATATACATCAATACACACATCAATAAAGTAATTGATAAGATCAATAAAGTTACTAACTATCTATCTATAAGATTCTGACGTCACCAGCAAATGGCCCGCCTCCAGACCAAAGTTTTTTTTATAGCACATCCGTCCATGAGCTACACATAGTAAATGTTGGCTCCAACATAACATGTGCTTTCTAAAGACATGTGTCTTAATAGAAAACTAGTGCAATTAAGATGAAAGAGAAAAGAGATTTATATGAAATATATGAAATTAACACATCACATGACAAACTAACATAGCCACCAAAATGCATTTTGATTGATCTCACCTTCCAAATAAGCATGTTGCAGTGAGAGGCAACTCTGTCCCTTCTCCTCCACTCCTCTTTATCACGACTAATTTACCATGCAGTGGCATTTTCGTAACGTTACCTGGGAACATTAAGCAAAACACAAGTGTCAAAAGGTGTACAGCTAGCTAAACAACAACTGGTTAAGGTTAGGTAAACAAAAGGAGAATGTAAGTTAACATTTTATAGTTAGAAAAAGAAGCCTCCCAGAAACACAAGTGTCTGCGAGACATCACCATTTATAAGCTTAACGATATGTGTAGTACAGGGGTCAGCAGCCTTTACTATCAAAAGAGACATTTTAGGCAAAAACTAAAACAAAAAAAATCTGTCTGGAGCCGCAAAACATTTGAGCATTGTGATGAAGTTAACACAGCTTATAGTCTAAGTATAAAGTATACAAGTCTAATGCAGTGAGGGCCAAAGAGCAAATGTACTACAGAGTATTAGGGCCACATTGAGGGGAAAAACATCTGAGAGTTACAGAATAAAGTCATAATTTTACAAGAAAAAAGGTGGTAATATGAGAATAAAGTCATAATTTTACAAGAAAAAAGGTGGTAATATGAGAATAAAGTCACAACTTTAAAAGAAAAAAGTTGTAATATTAGGAGAATAAAATCATAACTTTACAAGAAAAAAAAGAAAATAGCACGTAAAATTACTACTTTATAATATTCTGACTTTATTCTCATAATATCACAACTTTTTTTCTCATAAACTTCTGACTTTATTCCTGATATCTCAGATTTATTGTTTTTCCTCAATGTAGCCCTAATACTCTGTTGTACCATAGACCTACAACAATGATAAATACAAATTAAAATGTAAACAAAAAACAGTTAGGCTATTCATTTCCATTTTTATAAATCCACAAGGAGCCACTGGAGAGGAGCTACAGAGCCACATGTGGCTCCAGAGCTGCAGGTTGCTTAGAAACCCCTGTTCTAGTAACTTAACTACTTGACTTAGTTAGCTAATGATATATATTTGTCGGTTAACAGTTGACGCAATTCGTCGTTATGGTTACAGGTCGTTGTTATAGTGAGTAAGGTTAAAGTTAAAACACACCACGTGTAATGTCGCCACGATGGTAACATTATTATTTTTTTTTTGTCAGAAACAGTTTGTCAACGTTGAAATATTACTACAAAACATGACTTTTCAGTGAAACGTGTAACGCTAAATTAGCTATAATTTAACCAACGTGTATGTGGCCTAACTAAGACTGAGCACAGACAGCCTGGATAAACATGTGTACATTAAGCGTTGTAGTCTTACCTGAAAGTCCTGCTCAAAGACACGTCAACTTCTGGAAATCCATAAACATCTACCTGGGATGTGGCTAAAAGGAATTGTACTATATTATCATATCAGACTAAAGGTACATTTGATATATCCTACCGTACCCTACAGTGTAACACCGACGAATGGCTAACGGATGCTACCTTACAGTCTTGGCCCACTGACGTCTCTCACCGCTTCCACGTAGTAGTATCACTCCGCCACACACTACAAACACACAGTAACTTTTACAAATACAAGGATTAACTGATGTTTTGTGATACAGAATAGGTGTTATTTATGTCAATACGTTTTAATCTTCTATTTTGTTCTCAATATCAAACTTAACTTGCATTTTTATTGAAAGGGACTATTTTGTTTACGAATTTGGCGGAACAATCTCACTTCGGTGAAGGGACTCTGATTTGAAAATATTTGAAATTCCGCGCGAAGGATTGTGATTGGTTGTGACGTCGTCACAAGTAGAACAGAGGGCGTGGCGTAATACTTGAGTTTTTTCCTAGATAGCCCACAATCACTGAGCTTTCTCATGAAAATAAGGTTTGGCCATTTCTAATTTTGTCCAGAGATTAAAAAAAGATATATGTATATATATATACTGTATTATATATATATTTTAATCATTTATTTTCTTTTGGTTTCGTTTTTGTTCCCCCTATGCTCTACACATAAAAGGAAGGATAGCTGTATGTGTGTATAAATATGTGTGCATGTGTACAGTATATGTGTTTAAGAGTAGATATATGTCATAAATGACCATCTAGCCTCATTCAATGCCAAACACACACCCATTATCCACATCACACACACACACACACACACACACACACACACACACACACACACACACACACACACACACACACACACACACACACACACACATTCTTCAACCTGCTTTTATCCCCTTGTGTTGTTTTTGTACTTTGTTATTTATCTTTCTCTCTATAATATTTTTAGGTATTTTTTATCCCTGCACATGTCTTCACTTGTTTTGTAATCACTTTATAACACAAAAAAAAAGATATATGTTGTAAAAATCATAATTGTAATTCTCATTTTGTTTCAAACTTCTATAAGATTTGATAAAAGATGGACCTATTTTCCAAACAACCAGCAGACTCCTTCAATGGATCTACAGACACAGACACAACTACATCCAGATTATCTGCTGTTTCATGGGTTTAACATATACAATGTAAAAGTATTGAGTAGTTATTATTTATTATATAAAGAAATAATTAATTGCAGAAAAAAAGCACAGGTATAAATCATAAAATTAATAAGGGCTGCATTCATGATGAGGAGCACCTTCAGTTCAATTTGTCAACACAAATCGTCTGGGTCAGTCCTTCTTGCTGGTAGCCGTCAGGCTCCACAACCAAGACTGACCCCCACATGAAAACTGCACTATCTGGACTATCTGGACTACCTGCATCTCTTTGCACTATCTGCAACCACCTCTCCTAACCACTGGTGCACTTTAAACTTTAAACTTACTTTACACTCCATCCCATGTACCATTTTATAGCCCGCACATATTACATCTATTTATTGTACACTACATTTTTTTATTGACGGACGGTACACGCTATGTCCATTCACTATGTATATTCTGTATTTCTATTTATTGTTTTATAATCTTTGTGTACACCTGTACCTCTGTATCTGCACTTTGCTGCTTTGACACCTGAATTCCCCCGGGGATTAATAAAGGTTCATCTTATCTTATCTTATCCTATCTTATTTTATCTTATTTCAATGAGGGTGTTCAAGTTCCAGGGCCCTGATATTATGTATATTGGTATATTGGCTTGGTTTACTGAGACACCTAAATGGAACAGAGCCATCATTAATGTTATTAATTACACCTGTGATTTTTCTGCTATGAGTTGGAAAAATGTTAGGCCCATACTTCTCAACATGAGTCTGCTAATAAATGGCTAATAAAATTCAAATTATTCAGTTCTAATCATTTTTTGTGCAATGCATGGAGCTTGTTTCAGTGTCAACATGTGATTCTAGACAGTTGTCAGATTAGGTGTGACAACTATCGGAAGCAATCCATTACAAGCCTAAAGTCAAGTACAATTACTCTTTGATGTTTGTGTCTATCTTCATCTTGACACCAACTCCAGTGGTGAGCACAACATATTCAGAAAATAATCAATGTACTGTGCACTATACGTATATATACTGGAAAAACAAAGTTCGGAAACTTGTGTTTGGTGGATTATTTCTCTGTTGTTACAATGCTAATTGGCATTGTATTTTACATCGTTGGAAAGCCTGTTTATTTACCTTCGCAATGATGTCCAACTTGTAAGGATCATGCATTTGTGGGATGAGCAGCACAGCTGATTATGTGGGTAGCGCCCAAGAAAAAATTGCCAAAATGCTCTGCCAATGGTAAACAGTGTATTCTCATAAGGCTACCAGGAAGCCTGCAATGACTGCCCTTCACCGTCAGGCCCGTTTGCGCTGGTGTCGACAACACAGACAATGGAACCTGAACATGTGGGGGAATGTCATGTTCAGTGATGAGTCCAGGTTCTGTCTGCAAAAGTTGGACGGCAGGGTCAAAGTATGGAGACGATGCGGAGAACGCTATGCTGACCGTTGCACCGATGGAGTAACAGCTTTTGGTGGGGGCAGTGTCATGGTGTGGGGCGGCATCTCCCTCACTGGCAAAACAAGGCTTGTCATCATTGAAGGCCATCTCAATGCAGTGAGATATCGGGATGAGATTCTGCAGCCAGTGGCGATCCCATATCTCCACAATCTGGGACCTAACTTCATCCTCCAAGATGACAACGCTCGACCCCACAGAGCCAGGGTTATCACAGACTACCTCCACAATGTGGGAGTAGAGAGAATGGAACGGCCTGCCAAGAGTCCACACCTCAACCCAATTCAACACTTGTAGGATCAGCTTGGGCGTGCTGTACGTGTTAGAGTGACCAACACAACCACGCTGGCTGGCCTGCAACGAATCCTGGTTGAGGAATGGAACGCCATCCCACAGCAACGTGTGACCAGGTTGGTGACCAGCATGAGGAGGAGGTGCCAAGCTGTTGTGGCTGCGTATGGATCGTCCACCGCTACTGAGGCTCCTGACGGCGTATTAAATGAATAAAGTGTAAAATAGCCAATATGTCTTGTTTGTTCCTTGTTACTGATAGAGTTCAATCATCCAATCCACCAAACGACTCAAAACAAGAGTCAATACCAACAGGAGAATACACTGTTTACCATTGACGGAGCATTTTGGCAAATTTTTCTTGGGCTCCCCACATAATCAGCTGTGCTGCTCATCCCACAAATGCATGATCCTTACAAGTTGGACATCATTGCGAAGGTAAATAAACAGGCTTTCCAACGATGTAAAATACAATGCCAATTAGCATTGTAACAACAGAGAAATAATCGACCAAACACAAGTTTCCGAACTTTGTTTTTCCAGTTTATATAATATAGTAGAGGGAATTCTCATACAATAATCTGTAAATCCAGCCCAAAACTGGTTCGGGATGTATGAGTTTTCTGATATCATTTCTCCAATACACATTCTAGTCTATTCTTGTAAAAGTTTATATTAATAACATTTTTATGTGGACGAATCATTTTTGAAAAATAATGCATCCATGTAGCTTTTAGAAAGGTGCCGAATTAAAGTATGATGACTTTGATAAATAAATGATGACTGTGAATTAATGATTTAAAAAATTTTGGCGGGTCCAAAATTAATGTTTTGTTTATATCTGTGGAAGATATCGGAAGTTCCAACGACGTTCAAGCTGTCCAAAGTTATTAATTGTACCTTCTCGTCTGTGTAAATTTAACTCAAATGGCAGTTGCGAAAATATAGCCATAAAGTCAGCAAACTCACTCTGTAATGTATTTTACACAGCAATATATACAACATTTAGAACTTTATTAGCCACCAGGAACTAGGCTACTGGTTAAATTGGACCACGTAAGGCTGAAAACCCCCGAGGGTATTGATTTAAGCATTGGTGTGTTTTACGGCTTGTGAATAAACCTTTCAGAGGAATGACGTGTAACTTCTCAAAAAGTTACAAAATTTAGTTACAAAGTTTCACTTTAATCTAACCTTAATGCTCAATTTGATCAAAGTCATTGTTATGAAGTCGCCCCCTGTAGCAGAGAATGAAAAGAATGACACACGTGAACAACACAAACACATTTAATATTAAATGTTGGTTTTTATTTTTTGATCTTTTTTTTTGTTGTTGTTTTTTTTTTTTTTTTCCAAAGTCGCTTGATAATCTTGACAAAATTGCAACATATTCCATAATTCTCAAACTGACGGTGTGTCTGTTGCTATTCCAGATTAGCTGTGGAGGGAAAAGTTGTGCGCTGTTCTGGACAGGTGAAGTCCTAAATGATGAAAGCAGCTTTGACCGTACAAATAAAAAAAAAAGAACACATCATGAACGACTCGGAGAGACTCCACACTGGCATATCCTATGTCGTAACGTTGCAGGGGTCGGGGTAAAGTGTCTCTCTGCACAAGTCCTGGTCTGCCAGGCCGAACAGAAACAAGTGAAAAAACACAGGGGCTCAGTAGCAGAAGTGTGTGTCTGTGGAGGGGTTGGGGGGGGAGGGGGGTGCAGCACAGAACATAGAACAGGCCAAGCACACAAAAATGATTCCTTCCTGAGACATTGGCGTGTGTACAGTAATGATGGTCTAGATGAAACGTGTGTTAACGGTGAAGGCGTTTTGGCGTAAAGTGAGTCACAGGGTGCGAGGTTGCTCTGGATCCGGCGTAAAGTCACATATTTTCGTTTCTACCACAGGTTGCCAGGGGGAGATTCGTGAGGACTTAAGTCGACAAACATCACATTTGGGACCTTCACTTGCCACTTGACCACCGACAGAGCAGAGGCATCACTACAATCTAGTCTTTTCCCATCCACTACAGATTATCGATCCATTCAGAGACTACTGAGAATCACTTTGTGTTTAATACAGTGTGTATGTACACCATTCTTCACATTTTTTTAACTCTCTTTGAAGCTGAGCTTGCTGCGGCTCACCTGAACCTGGCTCACCATTTTTTCAGAAACACCATCTCTTTCTGCTACATGGCCAAAAAAAGCTATGCCCCGACTGGAGTGCTACTTTGTCATTCTACTGTATGTAAAAACATGTTTTAAAAGTGAAGGGCAGGGGGTTGAAATTGTCCGTGAAAGCCACATTTTGAACAGCCAGTGATTGGTTAAGGGTCTGTCCAGTATTTAGTAGGACACAAAACATGAAAGAACTTCCTTCAGTAAAATGTGCTCAAAATGTCTTTTTTCTTGCATCACAAACCTATAAACAAAAACACATAAAAGGTATTCTTAAAAAAAAAAAAAAAAAATCAAAAAAAAATCAGGTGAAGCCTAAAACTCTTCATAGTTTTAAAGAAATGAATACAGCTTATATACACAAACTCAAAGGCTACTTAAAATACACCTTAATAATGAATCTTCATTAATCTGATTTCTTGAAAGGACCTGTGACCATATCATACAACCAAGTTCATACAATCATTTTTTTCCATTCTCTTGGAAGCAAAAAAAAAAAAAAGAAAGAAAAAAAGGAAAACAAATCCAACCTGGAATAGTAGGTGATATTCATTGCGACTTGTTTTCTGTGCACATTTGTGTGTGTGTGTTTGCATGTGTAGACTGGAGAGAAATTTTCAACATCTTTTGCTTTTTCGTTAAATCGGAATAATGTACAAATGTGATAAAACTGAAAGGTCTCTCTCAATACTCTCGATGGTATGAAAAGATTCAAACAGTGGAGGAGTACAACAATTTCTAATCTCAGAAAAACATGTCCTCGTTTCAACCTTGCCATTCTTTTCCCTGGACATGTCGATCACAATAGTTCCTTAACTTTTTTCTATATATATTTATATATCTTTTTGTACGAAATCTGTTTTTTTTTCGAAGTTGGAAAAAAAAGACCCAGAGTCTTTGAGGAGGGGGGGTCTTTTGACAAGTCCCAAGCTTGCAGTCTGCCTCGGAGTACAACAAAAAAAAGTGTCTGGTGTTTTTTTTTTGTCAAGTCAGTCTTTATGTCCTTGATCATATATTTGTCCCGCGGTGCTCCGCCCACCCTCGGTTCCATTCGAAGCTGGTCGCCCGCTGCATCCAGATTTGTTTCCATTAGTCTTTTTTGGAGAAAGGTGGAGAGGGAGGGGGAGCAGCAGTGGAGGGGGGAGAGTGGAGGGAGACGTCATCAGCAGTGTTTACGGTGTGGTCTCTCAGAGGCATCCTGTTGCCCCGGCCCGCCCCGGCCTTACCCCCCCTCACATCGGGAACGGTGCTCCAGAGTGAGGGGAAAGCAGATCAGGAGGTGGGGATTTGTGTCGTAGGAAAGGAGGAGGTTGGCTCTGCCGGTCTCCTGTGTTCAGCAGTCAGGGTCAAGCCCCCCCCCCATCCTTCGCCCCTCCTCTTTAGGACGTCGAGGGAGGAGACAGAGAGCGTCGTGAGGAATAATAATAAAAAAGGTGGGCCGCTACTACGGCGATTGTGTGGCTGGACTGCTTTGGGCAGAGCTAGGGGACAGACTGGGGCTGCAGCTGCCCGGAGGGGCGCCACTGGGTCGGCTGCCCGCCGCCCCGCTCTCCAGACCTTCTGAGTTCTCCAGCATCTCCTGGATGAGAGGGGGCATGGAGCCGGGGATCTCCATCTTTAGGGTGATGACACGCTCAGCTCCTGCAGGGAGGGTTGGAGAGAGAGACGGGAAAACGTCAGCTTACATTCATTCATTCTCTTCAACACAATAGTCTTTTTAGCATTATTCACATATAAACACTATTGAGGACCACGGACCTTTAGCGCTGATGCTCCTCAGATCGGTGATCTTCATCAGCATCTTGGGGAACATGTGCGGTTTGTGGGGCCTCCTCCTCCGTACGTAAATCTTCAACGCCTCCAGGAGCGGCTCCTGCAGGACGTCCACCTTCTCTGCCTGTTCCAAGTCCTGACGATCTGTGGCGAGACACACAAAGTACAGAAACACAAAGGTGTCAACAGACCTCCCGCTGTCATAATCACAGTTAGCCACTAGGTGGTGCTCAATGAAAGAGCACAGCATAGACACCCCTACTGCTTATTTCATCCAGAGACAGACAGGGGTGACACTCTCTTAGTCCGGCTTTAATAAAGAAAGAGAGTGCTCAGTAAAGTTTTTTGAGGAGGCTTGCCGTACCTCCACACAGCAAACAGATGGCGCTGAGCAGCCCCGTCTCTGCGTCGTCCATCTCCAGAGGAAGGAGCTGGTTGGCAAAGGCAAAAACCAGGTCGGTGAGGGGGCCGAAGCCGGCGTTGTGCATCTGGGTTCGGTTTAGCGTGAGTCCATCTGAGAAAGTCATGGTGTCTTGCTCTGGCGTGTAGCGTGTACAGATCCGGAGTATCTGGGGACAGCAGAGAAGGAACCGACATTTGAACCAATCCTCTACTTATTCTTTAAAATCTGAAACTTTGTGAGTAAGAATGCTGGGCTGCTGCTCTTACCAGGATGTCCAGACAGGCAGCTTTGAGCAGAGTGATCTGGTCGGCGATGGTGAGCGTCGTGAAGCCGGGCAGCTGCTTTGCGAACTCCACCGTCTTTATGATGCACTTGGTGGAGAGTTCGCTGAACTTGTCCCACAGGTCTACGTCCAAGGATACACGTCGTTCTGAGCTGTTAGTCTGAAAAGAGATGAGGACAATTTTCAGATATTTCCAGATAAATGTCATTACAACTTGCAGAGGACACAACACTATATAGGGACACACATGTTGCACAGCGTCATGCTACTGACCGTAGTGTATTTGCCCAGCTGGCAGAGAGAGGGGAACGTTTCCTGGTGTGCCTTGCGAACCCTGTCGATCATCCGCTCCGTGTCGGGACTCAGCACGTAGCTCTCTGTGCACTCCTGCTTCTTCTCATCCTTCTTCTTCTTGTTCCGATCGTTCCTCACTGCTGCAGGGAGGAGGAAGAGAGAGTAGATTACGACGCGTGGCAGAAACTTTTGACTCAAGTGACAAACTTTCGGCTCCTGACGAGCTTAATGTCTAAGCTTTCATGAATATAAATAGGAGTGCTTCGTACTGTATCTCAGCAACATTTTTTAGAAAATATAGAACCTGTGGTGAAAAACCAGACTTATGCAGCCTTCGTCAGCCAATTAAATCTGCACATATTGCTTGAAACGGTAATTGCAATATGCCTATATGTCCCATATAAAAACTACCAGAAAGGTAAACTGAGATCAAGATCAGAGGCAAAGTCATCAGCAAGGAAAGGATGCTCTCTCTGCAGCACCCGCAGCATCACTTCTCTTATCCTCTGCTATAAGATAAATGTTGTGAGACGGCTCCATCGAAGAAGAGGCCGTGGTAATGGAGGGGAAGGAAAAGAAAACCTTGAAATAATCCAATGTGCTTTCCCTCTGGGCGATCTGGCTGAGAATAGTGTGCTCACCCCAAATGACAAAAAACACCAGGCGGGGGTGTTTAGCATTGGAATCCCATTACAGGGTCCATCCATTTCTCCCATCCAGACTGGGGTGCAGCTCAGCTATGACTGGGTTGTGTATGTGTGTGTGTGTGTGTGTTGAGGGTGGGGGTGGGATGGGTGAGACGGGGTGCTAGTTGATAAATAGTAGTGGGGGATGGAGCTATCCATAAGGCTGACAAATTGCCACAGCTTTCATTAGGGGTCCCGGCTAATCTAATAACATAATATGACAAATATCCTGCCTCTAATGGTTTTAAAAGGGCTCGGCTGCTGAGCCCATACCGGAAAAAACCTTCCAGCTTTCTCTCTCTTACTCCCTCTCTCTCTCTCTCTCGGTTATACAACACACACTCTCGTTTCATTCTCACCACTATCTCCCCCTTTGCAAAATTGTATTTCTCTTGCTTTAAATCATCCCACTTTCCTAAACTCATCTCTATCAGTTTCTCGCATCTCCACCTCGCCCTCGAGGTACCTGAATTCCCCCCCCCTAGCCTGCTGACCCAAGATCAGATTTTCCTTGTCTTAATCCTAACCTTGACCATTAAGGGCGAGAGCGCTCAGGCTGATGGGAGATCAGTGTCTGTGACAGAGGGGCATGGCCCGGGGCCAGGGAGGGATGCACTACGCGGCGCTGCTGCTCATCCATCAGCCCAACAGACAGGCCTCCCTGCCTGGGAGAACATGAGGGGAAGGAGGAAGGAGGGGGGCTGGAAGGCTGATGCTGCACTATGTTATTGCTAAGCAATGCTCGACCACAACAAGAAATGAAGAAGACCCCGCTGTGCAGATAGAGCATGGAGATGCATTATTTGCCAGTGTTTTATTGGTTAGCTAATGTAGTCACCAAAACCTGTTATATGTCTTTTTTTTACTTAAACTTATGTGTAACAACTAGCTGTTTCCCCCTGTGTTAAGTCTTGGTGCTAAACTAAGATAAGCTAACTGGCTACTGGTCTATAACTTTCTTAAAGGGCCAGTATACTCCGTCAGAAGTGCTTGTCGGATGGTCGAATAGCTTTTGGAAACGTCATAGACTGTATATAAGAAGTGGACGTAGTCACCGTGACATCACCCATTGGTTTATGGACTGCTGTTTTGAAGCATCGAGTTTTGCATTTTAGCCGTCACCATCTTATTTTTTTTCCAACCAGATGTGACATGAGAGGGTGGAGTGCAACCGAACGCCGAATAAGACATTTTTAAGCGATCAAAAAGGTTCTAATTAACTTTCATGAAAGGGTTAAAGTTGTAAAACGAAAACACGGACAACTCCCAGACCGGACAACGCCGTGGTAGCGATCTGTCAATCACAAGGTAGCCACGCCCTAAAGCATACCTCTGCTTTATGGTCTATTTAACTCTAAATGGGACCATAAGTTACTAAATGAACATCATGTTGTATTGAAGAAGACTTGAAACTAGCGATTGAGACCATAAAGTCATGTTTACTGAGGTAATAAATCAAGTGAGAAGTAGGCTCATTTTCTCACAGACTTCTATACAATCAGACTTCTTTTTGCAACCAGAGGAGTCGCCACCTGCTGGCTATTAGAGAGAATGCAAGTTTAAGGGATTGACTTCACTTTTCAAATCCAGAGGTTGCCGCCTAGTTATGATGGAACAGTTTTATACACTATGTCGATGAAAACAAGCAAAAAATAAATAAAATGCCTCCCACTAATTATGCCCCAGTTAGTGAAGTAACGCCCTCTTAAGCTTCTGAGGTCAGTTACATAAAAGTGTAGTAAGCTGCTGAACATATTTGGGGGCCAGCCCTGCTGCTTGTGGCGCTGATTGGGAATCTGTGTGCTTTCTGCCAGGGGGGGGGGGGGGGGGGGCGGGCTGCAAGACAGCCGATGTCCAATTAATTCACAAATAAAAGTGGGGCATCCCTAGCGCCCAGACATTACCCGCGCTGACAAATTGGCAGCAAAATCATAAGCCGCACAACACAATTTAATGAAGTCATTAAAGAACTATTAGGCACGACTGACGATCTGTCATGGCGAATTGCCACATGCAATAACTTGGGGGGTGGTGGGGGAGGGGAGGAGGAGAACGACTGTAGCGGGGGAGTAAAAATGAAAAGAAATACTGCCTTGCTTTTTTATTATGTGTGTGTGTGTGCGCGCGTGCTAACTTCAAGCAATGCATCTTTCAAAATGCATTATGAGAATATGAATGCTAATGGGGGAACTTGCATCCTGGATTGTTTGCGGTTACGTGTTCATTGCATAAAAATGATTTACAAGAGCTGGCGTGTAACGTGTACAGAATACTGTGACAGCACACACACACACACACACACACACACACACACACACACACACACACACACACTGACACACTGACGACACACACACGCAGCCATCACTCAATCATTTGTTCTCATAGTGGATTTCAGCCGCAGTGTGCAGTTTAATGGACAATTTCTGTTAGTGCCTTGGTGTGTGCGTGTGTGCGTGTGTGCGTGTGTGTGTGTGTGTGTATACAAGACAGAGAGAGGTGGGCAGACAGGGATAATTCGTGTGAGGAAAATTAAAGCGCTGGCAGCTCGTCCATCACACAGATTAAATTCAATGGAAAGATAAAAATGTCAATGTTCCCCCCTGCTCCTGCTGCTCGCAGCGCAGAGCCACCGTCGACAGTGATGAAACTTTCTCCCTCTCCCTGTCCTCCAGCCTCTCTCACTCCCCCCCCACACCCCCTTCCTCCTCCCTTCTGCTCTCTCAACTCTAGATTTTCATTCTCACTGAGTTCAATACTCTCTCCTCTCACCGCCTTCATCTTTCTCTACTATCCTGCCTTTCTGCCTGATGTTATCCTCCCCTCGCGCCGTTCTCCATCATTCTTTGCTTCATCTTATTTTACTTTTATTACTTTTTTCTATCGCTGAATAACACCTTCCTCGAGGAACATGTGGGCGATAGCTTTGTGAAGGAGGGGGGAGGATGATAGAGGGAGGGAGGTACTGAGTTATGGTGGCTGGTCTGAACTCTCCAACATAAATTCAGTTTCGAGGATTGTGCAATAACAAAAAAAAGACCTAAATGGAGAAGTGTCAGCAGTGGGAATTAAGTTACTTTAGCTGAAAGGTGCTTTAAATGTAGCCTCATATATATGCTGCTTGAGAATCCAGTCATTCCCAACCTATTAGGCTTCCAACCCTTTAAAATAAGGCTGCAACCAACGATTATTTTCATTAATCTGCCGATATTTTTCTAGATTAATCGATTAATCGTTCTATAAAATTTCAGAAAATAGTGAAAAAGGTCCGTCCCAGTTTCTCAAAGACCAAGGTCATGTCTTTAAGGGCTCTTTCACAAGCCATAGTCCGTTTGGTTAGTCCGAAACAGAGTGAAATTGATACTTTTGGTTTGCTTTCTATTTAATCTGGTTCAGTTTCACAGTGCACAAATTAAAGTGGACCAAATATAAAAAAAAATAAGTTGCTGAGGGGCGTATACGAAGGAGCAAATTCATCTTTTTTTCTGCCGCTTCTGTGCAGGGAATCACGGACTTTGATCCAGTCGAAGTTTTTTCCACTTTGACTTAGAAGTCCAGGTCAGTCCTCTCCTACTCATGTTAACCTGTCGTTTACCTGTGTCCATCTCAACCACAGTTCAATAACTGCATTCACAACCGCCCAAACGAACCGCACCAGAGTTAGATTAAAGCGGACTAAATGTTGGCTTGTGAAAGCGCCCTAAATGTCTTGTTTTGTCAGTCCAAAACCCAAAGATATTCACATTAATATGATCTCCCATCTCCATTTTGAGCGACTAAAAACTGCATTTTCTGCCATTTTTGCATGAAAAATAAATGTAACGATGAATCACTTATCATAATAGTTGCAGATTATTTTTCTGTCAATCGACTGATCGATTAGTCGACTAATCGTTGCAGCTCTACTTAAAAAAACAACAAAGCAAAGTCAACTTGCGACCTCTTGTCAAAATGTACACATTCCTATAAGCTGTTAGCATTTCAAGCAAAGAGTGTTATAGTTTTAAGCAGCAGAAATGTGTGACTCAATTAATATCAATTATATGTATATCAGTTAATAGTTTACCTGCAATGATTAATTTACTCAGATGTTATGCTTATGGTGGTGTGTTCTTTATACTCTGACAGTTTTCCTAATATTTGATTTAAAAAAACATTTTTAAATCGCAATATATCGCCTTGCTTACAGTATCGCAATATACTGAATCATAACCCCTGTATCATGATGAGTATCAGATTCTTGCCAATACACAGCCCTAACGTTAACCTTCATTTTGACCACAAGTCTTCTTTACCCACATTTTGTCAGGTTGATGATAATGTGGCACCAGGCTTACAGGCGTTTCCCTTGTAACCCTCCACTTGCTCCTAACACCCCCCTGCCCGCCCCACCAGCCTCCTTCCTTCTGACGCCGTCTTGCTTGGCATTGCCACCTGGCAGCAGGCCTGGCACTGTCGTCTGGAGCTGTCTGCCGACAGACACAAGGTCACCCAGACGTCCCCCGGCGCTAGCAGGGGGTCCACCTTCTGTGTGTGTGTGTGTGTGTGTGTGACACACACAGAGAGTGTACGGCGTTTCAGTGCGAGTGCATTTCTGTTAAAGCATTTTATTCATATCGGTTTGTGTTGGTCACCTTGCATGTGCATAATTTTCGAGTGTGTGCGTGAAATTATGCGAGAGCATGCATTTTGGTGTGCGTGCGTGTGAGAGAAAGGGAGGCAGAGAGACTCCCTGCTGGCCCCAGATGGCCAGCCTCTCCTCCCTCACCAGCCCAGACCAGTTTCACTGGACAAAGTCACTGCTGAGGACAAAAGACGTGCAATCGGTGCACTCTGCACTAAATGACCGCATAGAAAAAAGGCGTAACTGTTAAACCAAGAGCAGCTAAGCAAAAGGTGACTCGAAATCTATCCCATAATTACATTTCAAGCCTCCATTCCATTCAGAAAAACCAATTTGTGACTTGTTCAGTACTTCTTATTCACCACTAGATGGCTCTCCAACTCCAGTCTATTCCCCTGTTGTGTGCCTCTCTCTCTCTGTGTGTGTGTATGTGTAAAAAGAGCTGGCTGCTGTGATCCTTCTAACCATGATTAATGGCCCCATTCAAAGGTAAGGAGCTCAGAGGATAACTTCTTTTACTGTAAGCCACAGTGCTGTGGCATGGGGAGCGCTCCCTGCACTTCGCTGTACCAGAAAGACGAGGTAAATAGCGCCGGGAAGACAGGAGGCGTAGAGGGATGGAGGGCCGGAGTTTAAACAGGCCTGTGAGAGGAGGAGAGGTGCTGCACTTTCTGTCTGCATATGCGTATTATTAATACATGTCCTATTATCAAGCATTTATCAGCATTCACGAGTACAAATGTGTCCCGCACACACATTCTGGTGACGTGTAGAATAGCAAGTGTGTGTATAACAGCGTATAAAACCCCTGCTGGCCTCTGAGTTCTCTGCGGTCACACCTCTTCCAATTACTTTATCAAGTCTGACTGCCTGTGCGTATGTGTGTGTATGAGTGTGAGTGTGTGTGTGTGTGTGTGTGTGTGTGTTCACACAGCCCCCGGGGTGCAATGATGGGAGCAGACGCCTGCTCTTTCACTCTCGGCAGGTGAGAACATATTCATCACAGAGGCCTGCCAAGCCTGGCGACACCCTGACTGTTATTGCCAGTCTGCATCACGGCTGCCCTTTGTCTCGCTTTTACACTGGATATTCTCTTCGAAATATATATTAAAAAAAATCAACTAAAAGCATCACTGTGTGAGGAATTAATACAAACAGTTTGGATTTCACTCTGACTTTGTTTGGAAAAGAGATAAAAGGGTCATAAAATGTTCTCAGAAACGGACAGGATGGGGTCTACGTCCAAGTTGCAGTTGTAAATAAATAATAAATCAAGTGCAGCAGTCGCACTTGAATCGCAGCCAAAGCCGATATGTGTGTGCATCAATAATGAACGCTTACGCAATGTTGCTGGTGGAACAAATGTCAACAAATGCGGCGGCTTAAGACTTCCTGCAGTGGTAACAATCAAGCCAACCCCACTGGGATTAAAACAACTATGATGAGATCTGTACTCATCCATAAGAGCTTTGTGGGGAGGGAAAGGAGGAGGAGGAGGAGGAGGAAGAAGAGGGAGTTCTGGGTAACGCAGTTGTTTTTTCTTATACTCACACTCCTTGGACATCCCGACTTCCAGGCACTTCTGCAGCCGACAGTACTGGCAGCGGTTGCGGGTGACTTTGTTGATGATGCAGTTCTTCTCCCGGTGACACGTGTACACCATGTTCTTCTGGATGCTTCTCCGAAAGAAGCCCTGCGTGGCAGAGAGACGGAGAAGGTGAGGAGAGGAGAGAGGACAGGTGTTTCGGCGGAGGGAAATAGGACTATCTTAGCAAATAGAGGACTACATTATTTGGCAAATAGAGCTGTACTGTTTGCCGTTCCATGTCCACCCAGCCTGTGGTTCTCTATCTACATTACTGCCTTTATTATGTGCTTCGGTTGTCTTCTGCAAACTCTCGCCTCCTATGTTGCTCACGTTTACGACGTCCCGTTTCATCCAGTTCCCCACAAAAACTTACTTGCGAGGTCAAAAGTTAGGGCTGTCAAAGCTAACGCAATAATAAAGCGTTAATGCAAATTCGTTTTAACGATCTTTAGGTTGTAACAAGGAGTTTTAAAGCTAGAGTGGAGATACTGGTGTCATATGAAACTAGAAAAAACCTAAGGAATCCATTATCTTTCATGCTAAATGCAGTATTAATTGATTTACGATGATAAATATATACTGTACATACATTTGCATAAAACAGCATATTTGTCCACTCCCATGTTGATAAGAGTATTAAATGCTTGACAAATCTCCTCTTTAAGGTACATTTTGAACAGATACAAAATGTGCGATTAAATATTTGAATCGATTGACAACCCTATTACAAGAACAAAATTAAAGGCCAAATGCAGCTGCAGTTAAAAGGCAATAAACTACCAAACAGTTAAATCCTTAAAAGGCTTATTCTGTGTCATAATCTGGGCAGAGGTTAAACCTGCTCCGTCACGACCACCACGACCACCACGACGCTTCCATCTCTTTTGGAGATGTTTCAGGTCCAATGGCTTTTGGGGCAAAAGGCACAGGGTTACTGGATGCCGTATAACCGTGGCCTAGTTTACAGCGCCAGAAATAAGCAACTGTAGATCCAGGCCAAGCGCGTATTATTAGAGAGAGACAGAGAGAGAGAACATAGGCTGAACGTAGTGTTGTGTAAGAACAAAAGAAGGAATCCCTCCTTTTCTTGCATTGCCCTTTTAAATCCAACTGGATCAAAGAACATACATTTTAAAAATGTAGCATGAGGTAGAGGGTAAATTATAATGAGCTCATCTTTGGCCACTGAGCTGGAATGAGAGCACTTCAGGGAGGCTAACTATGTTTTGATCGCACAGAAGCAAGACGTAGAAACAGAGGAAAGTATCCTCTCCATGAGAGACAAGATGCATCCCGACTTATATTCTCCTTAATACCCGATAAAATCAATGTTAACCTCTGTGGCCTTTAAACACCCCTAGGTTAATGCAAATCAGCTAGGACAAATGTAATACAGGTCAATGTCAGTATTGATGTGACGCAGTGGGATGTGGGTTATGTTCTGGTGGGTAGGAGGGTGGGTGGGGCTAGCTAGGGAGAGAGAGGGAGGTTGGGTGGGGGTAGCTGCCTGCCAGGGAGCCCCGTCCCATGCCGGGGGATTAGCTCTGCTAGCTGACAGATGGCCGGTGGACCTAAGCCCGCAATTTGTCCCTCCCGGATCACCAGCTTCTTCTTCTCACATCTCCCGTCCACCGCCACAGAGTGGAAGTGAGAAGAAGGCTTCTAATGAACCAGCAATCGTTTCGATGACACGTAGGCAGACTTTGCTTCCGGCTTGTATAGGATGTGTTTCAATCCTCAGAGGGAGGGGGTCACGTCATGTAACCTTTGTCCAGATTTCATCAAGGAATCACATCTGCTTTTCAAGCGGTTGTCGCGTAAAATAGGTCTTAAAAGATGGGTTAAAAAAATCACAATCAAAGTCTCTTCTATCTTTTAACGCACCATTTCCTGCCTACAAATAGAAGATGTGGTTCCTCCAGATACCTACAAACTCCTCTGCTGCCTGAACAAACAACAAAGCAGAGAGAACAGGGGCTCATAGTTTGACGTTAATTCTAGGCGCTGATGCTGAGGGATAAGTCCGCGCTCATTGTGTGTGCCTGTGCGTGCGTGTATCACGTCCCCTTTGATCCGACGGTGGCCCATCCCTGACCCCGGTGTCACAGGGGATTGACCCGCTCACTCCTCGCACCACGAGGCTCAGGTGCCCCCTCGCGGCACCTCCCGATTGGCTGCCGCTGCCGGCTCGCGGGCCAGTCGATTGTTCCTCCCCCTCCCCCTCCCCTCCTTCTTTTAGGAGTCATTGCTTCCTGCGGCCCTTAAGCCTCTTTTTGTATCACCGCTTAATCCACCCGGCGACAAGAGCCCTCAGCGGGCCTGTCAGCCACCCTGCAGCGTTCAAGAGGAGATGAGAGCGGCGAGAAGAGCGAGAGGGAGGGAGGGATGGAAAAAGAAGAGCGAAACGTTGACGGCACACACATGATTGCATGTGCCATGTGCTCCTCAATTGCTGTCTACCTGGTGTGCGTTATGAGCCCTCGCGCATTTATGACTGTGTCAGCGCCTTCCACTTTGCATGCGTGTGAGGAAATGCTTTATTAAAGAGCGTAGCGGGGGGGAAGTCTGGGGTTGGCGAGTTCACAGGGAAGCACAGGAATCCTCTCTTACGTGACTTTCACACTGTGCCCAGATTAAGAGTGCGTTCCCAGCCTCCCACTGCGTCCGTGCATGTGTGTAAATGCGTGTGTGTGCCACTATTACGAAGCCGGCAGCCCACACATTAGTAAAGACGGATGCTCGGTAAGAGGGCTGAAAAACGCAGCAAATAGGGGACATTCTCGCTGGAAGCGGCGGTTGGGGATTTTTGGAAAATATGGTCGCTTCCCTCCCTTCGCAGCGGATACCTGGAGGAGCGATGGCCCGCTGCGCGCTGCCGTGCCTCCAAGACAAAAACATAAACATGAGGGGGTGGGCATGCATATTTAATGTTTAAGTGTTAATATCTGGAGGGGGGAAAAGGAGTGCAACGGCGGTGCGTGTGCGCGGGCGGTAGAACTTAAACAACAAACGAACGAGCTGTCTCCAAGTCGCAGAGCTCGACATCCCCCTCCTGTTTCCTCTGTTCGCCGCAGCCCCCAGGAAATGCCTTTGTAGTTTGGCGTGCCGCAGCAGAGTCGGCGCTGCTAACCCTCGACTTACCCCGGTCTCTGATGAGACAACCATATACGTTCACATGCCTGTAGTGTTGAATTATTGAGCGTGCTATGCCAAGTCATCTCCTCTGAAGTCGGAGATATGGAGAAGGCATCCTGAATTTTTCAAATTAGCACTGCGGCTGTTGAGTGGGCAGGCGGCCGGCTCAGGGACGGGGGGACTAGCGGCTGACGCTAGCTGCTGAACTTTAATATATATATTCATAGTTTTAGCCAACATTCCTAACGATTATGTTATTAATAACCAGCTGAATTGTTGTGTTCTTTAGTGGCGGCGATATGATGAAATGAATCCTAGATTGAAGTTCATTGCTGTGTTTTGACGTTCCAGGGTTCAGATAGCGTGTCAATTACTTCTGAATTAAGTTGTCATTGCTCCAAAATAATATGCACTGCACAATATGTGCTGACTGATAAAACAACAGCTATATCCCCGATGTACAATAGCCTCAGAAAATCTAATTTCTGAGCTGTCAGAGAGAACAACACTGTGACCACTAAGGAGAAACATCTAATTACTCAAGTTTACAGCTTGTCTATTGTTCGCCCTCCTGCTATGTTTATCACCGTTAACAGAGTTCTTACACACCATTAGCGAGTGTCACACTGTGGTGTGTTTAATATGTTTTAAAATTAAATGCCTCCTTTGTCTATGATAGACCTTTGCTGAAGAGACGAGTTTGCATCAACGTAGCTGACCGTTTAAAAACTGCACAACCGCTGCCTCTGCTTGAGGCGACATGAGCTGTGTTTCATACTTCTATATTGGTCTAACAACCACACAGACTGCGGCTGTGATTTAGCCTCATTATCTCACTTATTACCCTACTTAATCAGATGCTATTAGACAATGGGGAGCACTGTTAAGGGGACACAATAAAAGCACTTTGGGGTTTGGAATGGCCGCGGAGTTGCCGCACACCTTTTGAAATGTTAAAGTCAATGCTTTTTAATTAGGGTTGTCAAATTGAACGCGTTAACGCAAATTTTACAGTTACAGCGGGCTCAGTTTTAAAGCTAGAGTTAAGATACTGGCATCATATGAAACCTAAGGAATCCATTGGTAACCACCATGTCATACTAGCTTGACGTGAAGGAGGCTAAATAACGCTCCAAACTTGCGCTAAAATTTGATTTCCAATAATAAATATATACATACATTTTCATAATTCAAGCATATTTGCTCACTCCCATATTGATAAGAGTATTAAATACTTGACATATCTCCCTTTAAGGTACATTTTGAACAGATACAAATGTGCGATTTATCGCGATCAACTAATCAGCCAATCATTTTAATCGATTGACAGCCCTATTTTTAATACATGGAAGCACCTGGAAACAAAACGCTGCACATTCAAACCTGCAAGGTTTCCCAGGGGTCACATCTCCCGTCTGTGCTAAACAGTTTAGAAACACTAAATCGGTAACTGTTAAGAAACACTAGTTTAGAAACAACAATTATGAAACCTGATTACATTAGAAAAATCCGGTGCATCACACTACACATTATCTCGACAAGGGCAACTACGCACCATCTTCTTTCTTTTCCTCCTTCTCTCTCTCACACACACACTCATGATTTGTCTAGTCTCACCAGTCAAGAATAGATTTCCACTAACCTGTATCAAATATGAGTAATAGATTTGATAGGATATGTGATAAGTAGAGGTGGAGGAAAAAATCAATACAGCATAGTATTGCGATATTTTGCATGGCAATATTCTATCGATACACAGACGTCAAGTATCAGTCTTATATTATATAAACAATTAACCTCTTAACAATCCGATGGCCGCTATCCAGTCTTTCAGAGGTTGTAGTGAGCTCAGTCTTAAAGCTAGAGTGAAGAAACGTGGCATCATATCAAACTAGAAAAACCTAAGGAATCGATTTATACAAATCATGTCATGTAGCTTGTCGGGAAGAATGCGAAATAACGCTCCAAATTTGAGTTAAATTTTGGCGAGGAAACCATTCTCAAAGGGGCCCCATGACCTCTGACCTCAAGATATGTGACAAAAAGCAGAATTTGCAGTTGAAAAAAAGGTAATAAATCACAATATGTCTTATCGCAATACTCAAAATGTATCCTAATAATATCATATCGTGGGGCCTTTGTTGATTCCCACCCCTAATGAGAAGTAAATAACATAGTTTGATATAAATTGACTTCAGTCTAAGTATGTCCATATACGTATAAAATGTGTCAAACCTAATAACCGATATTTTAAAACTTTAAATCTAGAAAATCAATCTGCTGATATTTTAGGTATCCACGTGGAGCAGCACAGCCAGCAGCAGTTTGGTCGCCCCCCTATAAAACAGCTCAGGGGTCAGCCTTTAACTTACTTTGTTAACTTTTTATAAGTCGCGTTTGGGGAGCAGGTTGAGTTTCATGGAGCTCTTGTGTTAAAGGGTTAAGTGTTTGTATGTATGAACGCTTGCCTTCCTGTGCCCTCGTCATTCATGTTCCCCCTCCCCCCCCTCTGCGCTCTGGTGCGCTGACCGTCTTTCTTTTGGTGTCAATGAGTTCAGCCGTGGCCCCTGTACCCCGACCGCCTAATCTGCTGCCCCTTCAACCATCCCCACTCCTCTCTTTCTAGCTGCTCATGCCTCCCAGAGCACTTCCACTATCTCACTCCCTGCAGTTTCTCCCATCTTTGTATCATTTTGTCTGCATTTCTACATTCCTGCCCTCCCTTACCGTTTCTTTTTTTTTCTTTCTTTTACTGCCTTCAGTATGGCTTTTTCCGCTCTGCTCTACCCCCTTCCTTCCTTCCGCAGCACATATGGCAACACATACAGACCACAGTATTGGCTGCACAGTCGATAAGTCAAAGGGCCTAGCAGACACCTGTCACCAACAGCACAACCCCGGTCTGCCTTCATCAAACCACTCCCTACCTCCCTCCTCTTGCTACAACACAGGGCCGTTGTTACGAGAAGGAGGTTTCACATGCTCCTGTTTGGGTTAAGACTCTTACAACTTTGGAAATCCTGAAATTCAAGAATGCCCTGATCGCCGAGCGAAAGAAAACCAAGCTGGTTGGTGAAATGTTGACAATGTGGATTTATAAGGTTTGCACCTGGCAGTGAGATTACATTAGATTCCACAGATCCCTCCTCCTCCTTCTCCTCATCTCTATCCTCCTCTTGAGCTTACACAACCCTGGCTCTGCGCCTTGGGAAAAGCGAGATAAAGAGAGTCTGTGTGCTGCTCATGCTCGGAGAAGAACATGTATGCATGCACGCAGCGGCTATCAACTGATAACGGAGCAGATGGGGGCTATAAGTCCTCTCCAGCACCTGTATAACATGGCTGTATTGATAACAGACGGCCGATGTGGACACGTCAGCACTGCTGATACGAGTAAAACTGCATGGCCGACAAAGTTCCACATACTGTACGTGATTAGACCTTATATACGTTATCTTGTTTTACAAAGGGCGCAGATATAGGTGGCAGTTTTTAAGAGGTTATTGCATATTGTCTAGGTCATACTGATGATTAGACAGCTCAATAAAGCAGTAAATGATTAATTTCCCACATTAAATTCCGGCATTAAACATTGAAAAACCCCAAAAGGATGTGAAATTCTCGAAATGACTTATCATTTTCATCATCTCAGCTCAGCCTGTAGTGAATTTCCCCCCCCCCCCTACAAATCACATGAAGGTTACAAGATTGACGAAACGTCTTGCTTGCTCGGCAGATTCAGAGGACGGCCGGGAGTCTCACCTTGCAGCCCTCGCAGGCGCTGACACCATAGTGGTACCCTGAGGACTTGTCCTGGCACACAAAGCAGGGCTTGTAGACGCGGGGCGGCGGGGGAGGCGAGGGCGGGCTTGGCACTATCTCCTCTGAGCTGGTACTCTGGGTCTCTATCGCTGTGGAGAGGAAGAAGAGTGGGGGGGTTAGTAGTGAACACTATCAGATGGAGCGCTGACAGACAGGCGGCATTAATCGATATCGGTGGGACAAACAGAAAAATCTCATGTGTACACACTCACACAGATCTTAAACAACCTCCAGTCCAGACTGATACACTGCCGCTGACAACATCCGATACGAATCACCAGAAGGGGAACTTACTCACTTTCTAACAATGTGTTTTAAAGAAGAAAAAAAGAAGTGCAAGGACAACTTCTTGATCGGGCATTTTCAGATCCGCCATAGGAAAGACTCTACAAAAATATCTTCAAAGAACAAACACTCTCACACACACACACACACACACACACACACACACACACAGATCATCAAAGCACCAACGAAACCAGCCTCTGCAGAGAATTCTTATTTATTTACTGCTGAAATTATGGCAAGAAGCTGCTTTGCCAGCAGGGTTCAAAGACAGGTTTTTCTCCTCTGATTCACCGCATTGTGCTTTTTATGTATTTTTAAAATTGTGCAGTCTTTTTAAGCATGGATGCTTGAAAATATTAAAAGGATAAAACATACACTGAGCAACAAATACTGCAGACAAGGCTGAGCATACTTCTCGCTAATCGTTGTAACTTGTTTACCCCCACAACCAAACATTCCCTCTTATTCAATATCAACCCAGTAAACAGACAGAGGCTGAGTACGCTCCGTCCTCATCCAATAAGCACTAATATGACAAACCAAACAACATGTGAGGAGCTCTTTGCGGGGCCAGACTCCCGTATATTTTGTGTGCTTGCTTGCACATAGTAAACAAAAGCAGTCCAGGATTGTTAGGGAAGTAACCTGCTGTTGCCTTCATGTAATATGTATTGGACTTTGACCTCAATATCCTGTGTGTTGCAAAACACGGCTCTTTAATCAAGTATAAAAACACACATTCACAGCAGAGGCCTGCACCCTGTGGCCTATGGCTGACTAAATAAGTGGATAATCTCTGTTTGCAAATGGAGCCTCTTTGTGCTAGCATGTGTGTTCTACTTGGAACAAGCTCTTTATACCGATACCATTGTGATGCCTGAGTTTTGATAGCCAAAGACTGTATATATACTATGTATATACTGTTATACTGTGTTTTTTTTCATTTAAAGAGGACCTATTATGCTTATTTTCATGTGCATACATGTGTTTTGGGTTTCTGCTAGAACATGTTTACATGCTTTAATGTTCAAAAAAACACTTTATTATTCTCATACCAGCTGTGTTGCAGCACCTCTTTTCACCCTCTGTTTCATCTCCTGCCCCCACTTTCCAAAAAAGCCCAGTTTGCTCTGATTGGTCAGCTGGCCCACTCTGTTGTGATTGGTCAACCAAATCAAACTCTTCGGACTCCGCTCCAGCTCCGCCCTCACTAGCTTTGTTTGAGGGCTTGCCAAACTAGCCACTATGCAGGTATTAAGCAAATGTGTTACTTGGTGATATCACCACGTTACGGAAGAAAAGGCGAGACTTCAAGCAAGGTGTTTCAGACAGTTTAAGAGCAATGTTTCTGCTCCCTTTGGAGTGGACTTTGTAACTTTGCAGACCTTTTTTCATGTACAAAAAACTATATAACACACTAAAGGAAAGTGAAAAAGCACAAAAGCAGAATAGGTCCTCTTTAAGAAAATAAGATACACTTGAAATCAGTGGTGGTGGCCTCAACACACACAGCCATTCAAGAGCTTTGACTAGTTACAGTGCAAAACCAGTGGTCTGAATCCTTGTGGTTCCATCAATAATATACAGCTACACTGTGTGCATCTTCGCAGCCCCGTTGCTCTACCCGGCATCATCAGCTCAACAGAGGAGGGACTGGGGAGGTTGACAAGCAGCTCAGGAGCCGCCTGCAGCTCAGTGTGTAAATAAGCCATCTATATTTAACAGATTGGGCTGGTTCAGCAGGCCCGTAGTACAGCTGGGAACACACTCCGCGTCCCGACACAACACACACAACTCTAATCGCGCTGCACATTGGGCAATATAAAAGCAAGGGTGAAGTTTTTCTACCTCTCTTTCTCTGTCTCTCACACACACACACACACTTTCCTATCCTTTTATAGTGTCTGGTCTCAGCTTGCCAATCTCCATGCACATGCAGCAGATGGTGCAGGGGAAGATTACATTCAGAACAACCAAAATAAACCAACCTGATGCCCAGATATGTTCAAGGCTTCCTGGAAAAAATAACAGACAGAAAGCACGGTACAACAAAATCCGGCCAGCGTGTTATCTCTGCCGTCGAGAAAACACGCAGCATATCCAAGTGGGTTTCAAGTGACGGGTGACAGTTAAGCTAACAGCAATAAAACTCGCATTGCAACACCTAACGGTGACACCCAATCAGGCCGGCGATATTAAGACATTTCATTTATGAGGCCCAGATGTCATATGTCACTTTGACACCGGCAGCAACGACCTTTTTCAAGGTCTTGGTGTAAATGGGTCAATAATATGGGTTATGGGGAGGGGGAGTTTGGACCTCAGCCTGGAGTCAGACACTATACTTATTTACTTCCAAAAGCTTTTTTCCCACCTAATTGAACAGAGATGTTTTTGTGAAGACTTAGGAAAATGTATTTGCAATATCAGGGGAAATGGGAAGAAGAAGAAGAGATGATGGAGGGTGATGAGGGGAGGAAAGAAGGGTGGCACAAAGACGTGGAAGAGACTGAGAACTATGATGTGTTTGAGCAATAAACGAAGACAAATATACAAAACAGATGAAGTGATAAAAAAAATGGTACACACACAGGGAGTGAAAGCTTTTGGAAACATCTACATTACGCCCACAAACACACACACACACACACACAGCTGTCAGGATTTGACTTAATGTTGAACTAACTTGTGTGAAGCAAGAGTGTGAACTATTGATTTCAGAGGAAAAGAAGTGCACATAAACAGGAATTATACTATTTTCCAGGAAGGAGAGTTATGCATATAGCAGTAGGAAGACACACTTTGTTTTGCTGTTGTTGACGATGGAAAATGGGAGGTGGTTTAGAGCAAAGGAGGGGACAAATTCAGTCGCAAAGTGAGCTGGGAAAGTGAGTCAGGCCCCCAGGAAGAGTCTCCAGGAAGAGCGCCGGGCGTTGAAGCAAATTTTCAGTGGCCAAACGGTGGAATAACAACTTCCGTGTCCGTCACGTCATGTCATTGGGCCCAAAATGACTTTTTCCCATAGACTTCCATTGGGAAAGAGACATCTGTAACTTTTTTTGACGTAAATCAAGTTCCCAGTACGAACACTTGAATAGTCCTTATTTAAATCATTAGGTCTTAAAGTTGTAAAATGCACTGATAGCCGGATCCAGAGTTATTTCCCTTCCTCCGTTCATGTGAATGAGCAACAGTCCGAGGCTGGAGCGAGGGCTGGGAGGCGGGGTTAAAGGAAACGCTACTGCGCCTGCTCTATGGGCCCAATGGATGCTGAAGATCGGCAGATGATCCGGGTACTTTATCACTCGGCAGTCGAGCCATTTGGGCTTCATGCGCCCCTGAGCAACTCTCATAGGAATGAACGGGAGCCCCGCCTCCAACGCTGTATCCAGTTTTCTTTATACATCCACGGGGTGAGTGTGAGAAGGACGGGGAGAAAGTCCGTCCTTTTTCACTGGTGTCATTACGGGCCATCTGTGCCCATGCCAGTGGGCCACGCTCACGTCAAACAAATGAAACATAAATAGAGCAGCCCCTTACGTAACATGGCATATTTTCTCATTAGCAAAATAACCATTCACAGTTTTCCTGCGCCTCTTCTGCCTCTCTTGATGCGGACTGATTACGGCCCCGCGTTATTAGTGCGACCGCGAAGCCATTCATCCAAACTGCCTTCAGTAGGAGCGCGTAGACAAACAGATGTGCCACCCACCCAAACAGTAACACATAAACATGAAAATTACATCCATGCCTACATTTACACAGCAGGCTAAGGGCTTTCCTAGAGCCATTTATCGGTCCGACACACACACATAAACACACGCACAGAATGCGCGCTCTTAATGAGAGCACCCATGGAAATCTGGGACACAAGGACGAGAGTCTGTGAGGGGGCTGGCGACTGTAATTAAATACAATGGCTGGCTTCTGGAGCCTTGTCAAACTGAGGCATGGAGCAAAACAATGGCGGGCCTGTGGACGGAGAGGCAGAGGGGCTCGGCGGAGAGGACAGAGCTACTTAGCCCTTCAGCAGGCATTATTCAACGCCAGCCTCGCATCCAAGCTCTGATCAACACCAACTATCATACAAGCCTGCCTATTGTGTGCGATCCACGAAATCATACGCACAAACACTGGAAGGACTGACTCACGCTCGCCTGGAGAGCTTCCTTCGATATCCTTGCAACATATTAACACTGGAAATGTGTGCGTCTGGCAAGGTTTCCAGGCCCCTCCAGAGCTTGCAATGTCACCACGGTAACTAATACTTGGAGCTACAGCTTGAATATCATTCCTTTAGCCAAGAGAGGGAAACATGAATAGACAATAACGTGCCGCTTTGCTTAAGGGTACAGGAACACCGCAACACTGGAAACATGTTTTAAATGAAAAACAGTAAGGAGTTTTTACTGATAAGGAATCTATTGTGCTCTGGCGAGGAGGTGAAACACACATCACACGGTCCGCATGGTCACCGCAATTGTTGTTTACCAGACCACAAGGCTGGATTCAAGCCTACAGCCTGGCATGTGGTCCGACCAGTCCCAGAGGCGGAGAAGAAACAGCACCAGGTGTCACCAGCGGAAACAAACCTGACACTGGAGGAGGAGGAGGAGGAGGAGGAGGAGGAGGAGGAGGAGGAGGAGGAGGAGGAGGAGGAGGAGGAGGAGGAGGTTGTGTCTGTCTCACATGTGATCACTGGCTGAAAACTAGCCTCTCTTTTAAAGTAATGGTATAAAATATAATTTCTTAGGGGTGTTCGTTTTCATCTACAACATCGATGTATCGAGTTATATTCTTACGATCCAACTACATCGATAGGTACTCAGCAAGTTGTCCTTCACGGGGGACGTATATATCGATCTAAAATCGATTTACAAGGTAAATAATTTATTGTATCGATGCTAAGAATTTGGACCTTGTATTTAAACACGACAAACCTTATATGGACATGTGTTTTTTAGCACTTTTAATAATGAAGAAATGTTAAATGTTACTCTGGTTAACCCTGTGTATGATGTCATCGACATGCGCCAGCAGCGCCAATCTCAGAAAGACGACAACAAAAAGAAGCATGGCCGATGGCGAGGAAAAGCCAGACGAGCGAGAGATTTTCAAGCCGCGTTTGAGGTCCAGCGTGTGGAAACATTTTGGCTTCTGCAAAAAAGGGCAATGTCCTTGATAAATCGCTCGCTGTTTGCAGAATATGCAAAGGCCAGATAAAATACAACGGCAACACGACCAATCTTTCCACGCATCTACTGAGAAGCCATGCACTTCATTTGTTGTTAAATATTATTGTTCTACCTTTTGCTTTGAAAATTAGAACAGCATCAGCAGGTTAAACCACTGTTCATTTAACTTGAATAGAAGTTGGTTTATTTAATTTTTTGATAAATATTGCACTGCCTTGTATCTTGAGAACTGAAACAGCGGGCCCTGAAGTTGCACTTTTTTACTATTTTCACATAAAAGGTGTATGTATTTTCCATTAATCGTTGTATTCACTTGTTTATATCCATAATTAATTGATCCCTGATCCCCTTACAAGAAAAACTTTGAGGAATCCTGACCTGCACTGTCCAGTATCCAGCTATTTATTTCACACTGATTGACTTTTTGGCAAGAAAAAAAAGTGATTTCGTATCGCTCTAGATGAGCCAAATATCGTCCTTGAATGGTATCGGAACCATGGAAAGTGATACGTATCGTATCGTTAAAACCCCTATTTTTTATTCATCATTTCTAATTCTGAATTTTGTCAGTTATTGGTCTAAACAATGTGCGAGTGGGCCATGAATTATCAACATACTTCTCTCATAAAACCCATTCAGAATGACCAATGTGTCAAAGCGCCTGGGTTTAATTTACTGAGATCTCTCCGTTGATATTCACATTCACAGATGAGTATTATAAACACTCGGCGTGTGCGCATGCAAGTGTGCAGTGCGAGCGCGTGCGGCCCCTTAGATATCTTAATAGCTTAATGTGGCGCGGCGTTCCCGAACTCAGAAGCCAAAGCACCGGTGATTTAATTAAGTTCAAGTGTGAGTGGTCTGTAATGCCCGCTCTTCAGGTCCACTTTGCATACATCATGAGCCACAAGTGCACTTAGAGAGAAGCCGCGCCCTCCGCAGCCACATCCTCAGTAAGCAATTACAGCGTGGCCGAAACTTAAACGGACAAATATGCACAAGACCGAAATGAAATCTATTCTGATGATGAACTGGCCTGAGCTGTAATGGTGACATAAGATAGCCTGGCTAACATCAGCACTTCAAAGGCATCAAGACCACAGACCAAGAGACACACACACACACAAGCCCACCGGCTATTATCAAGCCCCCAGACTCCGTTGTCTCGGCCCGGTGCTGCCGAGCGGTTCTCGAGGTTCAGCTCTGGGTTAGTCCTCTGAGATTTGATTACCTTCATCCCCACTGGTTACCGGGCCCAGCTGTGAAGCATATTAATGAGATTTCACCATCATTAGGGGGAAGCTAACTACATTAGCGGGCTGGCTGCTTGGCTGGCTGGATTGTGGTAAAGAGAAGCGGAGAAAATGAAGGAGGAAGAGAGGGAGGGCTTTGACGGGGTCTTCCACTTTGTTGAATCCTACTCTGTCATGGACCATTGTGTCCTCTGGCTTCTATTAGGTTATTTGGACACACACACACACATGCTGGCCATGTGTAAGAGACAGGGGAGAACATATTTAGGTCCATTTCCATGCAGTGAGTGCGCTGGAGAGGAGACACCACACCAGACCACCGTGCCACAGGCTGCCGCATTAAGTCGCACTTTGAAGTCTGCTTAAAATAATGAAGTGGGATGGCCAGTGGGACCGCCTCGGGGACAGAGACCACCTCGCAAAAACCCTGGGAGTTGTAGGCCAATGTATCATGCTTGTCCATAAAAACGACTGGCAGCAACTTAAGAGCTTTTTATGTGCAGCGAAACAGACCTAAAAGTGAGCGGAGAGGAGCATCGCTCATGCATTAGTGCTCGACTCTTTATGCTAAATATTCAGACGTTATTTTTGGTCGGGAAATTGGGTGTGCAGCAGGGGGAAAAAAACGACGCACATGCGGGAATGCTTTGTCAGCACTCTTCAATTACTGGAGGGGGAAATGGGACTATTTCCTTGCTTACGGGGAAATCCTGCCATTCTCTCGCAAAGCGTCACAACAGCTCTCCGCCGAAAAAATGGATGGGGGCTCCGTTCGCCCGCCTCCACACTGATTACTGACAGCGAAAAGCCACGCACGCCATCTGAATATGAGCCGCGCCATCGCGCGCTTAGCAGGCACGCACAGGGGCGACAGCTGTGAGGAGAGCGACGGCGGGGTGTGTGTGTTTGTGTTCAAACACAAGAGTGTGAACAGTTATTGGAGGGGAGAGGGGGAGGAACCTGGCGGCGGGGCAGACAGGCATAAGTGAAAACACACACACAGAAGAGGAAGGAGAGCCAGTGGAGGTTACCATGGGGCAGGAGAGCAGACAGCGAGCCTCACGCCTCCCGTATCCACTGTAACTGAATCCAGCCTTTTCCCATCCCCCCCGTCTCCCGCCGCTTTCCACCTTCACCCCCCTCTTATCCATACCTGTCCCACTTACTGAGTCTGACATTCTCATCTTCCCAGGAGGTCCTCTTTCAGGTCTTGCATCCATCAAGATGCTCATCATTACAGCTCCAGCCAGCAAAAGGCCTTCAAATCTGACAGTATCCAACACGGGAATATCTGAACAAATCGATTAATTACGGTATTTAATAGCCTTATAGATAATTATTCTTCTGAATTTTGTTATGCTAACAGTCCATTTATCACTACTCCCACTCATATCATGCATGTTATGATGCTATGTGTGTTTCAGGGAGGACGAGTTAGGAGGATTACCGAGGATCCTCCCGCCCCGGTTAAGCTGCAGCATGTCTAGCTTGCAGTCTGCCTTCTCAGTGTGGAGAGAGAGAGTGCATGGAGATACAGGGCACTGTCACGAATAATGAGTCTCCAAAAATAATAGGAACATACTTGCACTGTTACGCAATAACACAATTTTAGGGAAAAAAAAAAATCAAGGTCTGACATGATCTACGGTTTCTAATAGTCCTAATATATTTGTTTTAATTCATACGTCTGAGAACATGACGCTCGTAGTGTAAAGGAGGGAAGGGCATGGATCAAACTGAGAGCTTAATCTGATTCTAATACAATTTTCTGCAGCGCATGACACATCACTTCCACTTAGGAGGGGTATGTTGTGGTCCACATTTCAGAGAAAATGACAGCCTGCTGTTTTGCAACCATTGCAGATATTCAAGTTTTTGCAGAGCGAGCAGAAATTGATGTGACAGCTTTGAGTTCTTACGCAGTACGTTTGAAGGCTACACTAGTGGCTCCAAGACCCAAAAAATGTTGATGGATGGTGCTCCAAATTGGGGCCAAATAACTCCCCCCCATACCATGTAGAGTGTTACGGCAAGAAAAACACATATACGTGAGTGATAGATGAGCGTCCGAGCAGAGGCCGAAGGGCAAAGCGGTGCAAGAGCGAGGAGTCTTTCTTGGCTGTTATGACGATCCCTCTTCGACACCAGGAAACGGTGGGGCAGAAAGTAGGGGGGAAACACCAGGCTGTGTTTAGCAGGGGTAATTTATGGCGTCTTTACATGTTGGTGAGGTGGGGAGGAGTTGGGTGTGTGTGTGTCTGTCTTTGTATATGCAAATATGTGACACTAAATGTATGTATTTAAAATGTGCATGCTCGTGCAAACAAGTGCGTCTGCCTGCCTCGCATACCTGAGCGCACGCTGCGAGATATGTATGCATGTGCGTGACAGCCTGTGCGTGTGAACGTCAGCATGTTCCCGTCTAAGCCGGGGCCTGTTTTTTATCAGCCCGGCGGCCCCCGCCATGTTCCAGAGCCCCCTTCTCCAGGGGCCCAAGATAACTTCCCTCTCCACGCTGCCAGGCCTCTGAAATAACAACACACCAGGTTTTCCTATCACCGCTGCCCCGGCAAATGGAGGCGGAACTGAGAACATGTGTGGACAAACTAGGGCGCGGGGGGGAGGGGAGGGGCAGCGAGGGGATGGAGCAGATGGCAAAGGTGAGGTCTGCGGGGGTTTAGACTTTTAGCAGCAACTTCATGTGCTGCTGCTGCAGCCACATGCTAGCCTTTGGCACAGTTTATTACGAGTCTCTTAACAAATACAGAATGCATACAAACCACAACTAAATTCCGTAACTACTATAGCACTCTCAATGGATCTATTTATGTAAAAAAACATCTGAAGATGGCTATCTTGCCAGAGAGAAACACAAGTTCCCTGGCAACAGCGCACCCTCGCAACCCCGAGTAACACGGTGTAACTCTACCCAGCAGCTGTCTATGCCTGCTGACTGACAGTGGGACTATGTGAGCTGGCACTTGCCCCGGGGGTGACTGGAGATATTTGGCATGAGCTGATGGTGTGGGACACGGTGGTGGGCACAAGGGGGCCTGTGTCGGCCAGAGGATGCCAGCATGTGGACGGGCACAGCGGGTGTCGTGATAGGGGTGAGGGCACAGACACTAAAAAAACATGATATCCAATATAAGAGTGTGTGAAAATGTGGGATTTACTAAGGATTCTGGTGTACTTTTTTTGTGCTGATATATTACAAATGTGTGTGTGCATGTGTGTGTGTGTGTGTGTGTTTTTGGGGGGAAGCCCAAAAAGCTTCATCCCTGCAATGATCTAAAGGCAGATTTGAACTGAACGGGAGAATCAGATCTGTGATTAGCGAGCCTTTTCTGTGGCTAATCCTCGTGACGGGTCCAGGCAGTGTTTTCCCACACTGGATCTGCCATTGAGCATGAATTTATGTTTTGCGGGCTGATCACACGCATGCAGCAGCTGTACACTATCAGCTGAGCGACATCACTGACCCACATTAGGAGACAGAGGGGAGGGCAAGCGAGCCGGGGAGGGGGAGCAGAAAGAGGCACGATAAAGATAGGAGAGGAGGAGGAGAGGGCATGTGAGGAGAAAAAAAGGAGACAAACATTTCCCGAAATAAAAGCTGTGCACATAGGACACCCTCTGCAGAGCGAGAACCACAGCGTCACCTCCCTTTGTCAACTCTCAAAGTGAATTAATAAACCCTTCCAGGGGTGACTTACAGCTGTGATACCTCATGGCACATAATTCAAGATCAAGGTCGCCATTGGATCATAACATGCACACACACACGAGTGAAACCACAGCCTGGTCTTTAATGTTACCGCTCTGACGGTGAAAATGGCTTCATGAAACATTAAGCCTCTCTTTTACAGAGTGCCTGCATCGGTTAATTATAGAATTGTGCGTGAGTGGATGACTGTGTGCGTGCCTTTTTTTTCCCCCTTCTGCGATAACAAACTGCACTCATGCATACTAGGAGTCAAGAGGGTGGCAAAGCAACACTAAACGTGGGCCTACTCAATCCAGAAACTCACAACAAAAGCCTTTAAGGTTCACATTTTAGTCGTCTGGTTGATGCTTTTTTCTCACAGCCAAATAAGCTTCTATTCCCTCTATTCACGTAAGATAAAGGTCAACGACACTACAAGCAACCAGTAAGAAGAAATCCAACGGTCAGAGGCCTGAATATATTCATGTGACCTTGAAGTACTCACAAAGTGCAGGAAAAGATACTAAAATGGTCAAAGAAGAGAGGTTGTATGTCTTTTAAGAACATTGTAGTTGAAAGATTTGTGCAGATATGATTGAATTAGATGGAGATCATGAATACATGCCGTTAAAAATAATCACAAATACTGCAAAATGTATTTCATTAGGGCTCGGACGATACATCTATATCTCCTGATTCGATACTATCACGATAATTGGGTGCCGATTCAATATGTGTTGCGATTTTTAAGTATTGCCATTCGATATTAGGATTTTTTGTTAACTTTTTTAACACTGGACCATAGGAAAAGTTGAATCATACAACTCTAGGGACTTTTACTCTGGAAAATATCTAAATTAATACAATAAAAATGTTTGATTTTCAGCATGTATGTAGTCAGAGATGTCCTTGAAGTCAAATATATCAGTTATTGTCAGACATTATTTATTACATTATTTTTCCAGCAACCCAAAAATCAAAGAATTTGACCTCACAAAATGTGTTAATTTTAAGGGACATGTAATGTTTGATACTTCTGGTGAATACAATCCAATCAATCTTATTTCCATATATGTATTTTGTATTTTCAGTTCCCTTTGTTAACACCTTATTTTGAAAACCAGACGTAGTTAAGCGTGTACTTCCGCTAAAGTCGTCAACTAAGTCCGTCTCTAGCTCTCCCGTCAGCTCCGTTTTTTTATACATCCATGGTCAGCTCCATCGGGACCGTTTAACTGTATTTAACATAAATGTCAGTATATGGGTGCTCTACAGTTGTAGCGTCGACAAATTTGACCACAGAGATGAGAGTGACGGCTGGCTTGACCGCACTTTACCGCAATACGAAAACGTTTCCTGTCTATGACAGAGTTAGCATGCAGCTTTAGCCGTGATGTTTAGCTCTGCTTTTCCTGACAATGTGTGAAACCCAAAGAGTTTCCATACTTTACTGTATGTGTAGTGTTTACCACTACTTTCTCGACTCGCTGCGGCCGGCTGCAGTTTGTTTTGGTTGACGGATACGGAACGGATATGACGTCACGCTACTCAGACTACAACAATAAAAGCGGTAACTTCCTTCTACCTCTTCATAAACTCAAATGAAGCATCGATTCTGGCATTAAAAAATCTATTTCAAAATCGTGATACATAGGTGAATAGTTTTTTTCCCCACCCCTATATTTCATGCACCACAATTCCTTCCGCTTGCGCTGAAATTACATCCATACACATCAATCAGACCCTATTCATCTTTACCGAGCCGAGTGCCACACACAGTGCCTCTCAGTGTTTGAGGGCCTCATGAATGCTCATGCTCGAGTGTTTGCTCTTCACTCACTCTAACAGAGAGGTTATCTACCCATTGATAGTCGCTAATCCAATGTGACTGGCAGCTTTCAAGGCCCCTTCGTTCTTAAGCGCATATTTAACAGTGGAGGAAGCGGGTCATAAATATGGAGGGGGGGCAAAAGGGCTATTTGCATTAGGGGGCTGAAGTGGACTTGGAGAGGCCGGGGGGAGGTGGAGAGGAAAAAAAGTAGGGGAACAAGGGATCAAGAGAGAAGGGAGAAAGAGAAGAGGATCTGGGGAGGAGAAGAGAGGATCACCAGGGACAGGCTTTGTCATGTTAAACTGCCTCATGTTCTCCCTTTCCCCTCCTCTCTCTGTGGATAACACAATAGTCAATCACAGGGGGAATAGATTACGAGGGACTGATCTTCTCAGAGCAGGATTGTGGAAGTCAGGGAGAGGTCGCGAGTGTGTGTGTGTGTGTGTGTGTGTGTGTGTGTGTGTGTGTGTGTGTGTGTGTGTGACTCCAGTGGTTGAGTGTGTTCAGCGACGCTAAATAATGTGCCTCCCTCACCTGGTCGTTTCTCTTAAAATCCAGACACCCATTATAGGTTTGTCACTTTGTGTACTTGTCAACGTGAGTTAGAGCTAATAGTTACAACTCGCTTGTAATTTACATCCGCCCTCGAGCCTCGGCAGGCTAACGTGCATTCCTCTACTGTACACGAAACAGTTTCCTTCATAAATTAGCTACAAAGTCAAGGTTTGGAAGTTGAAAGCATATTATTGTGGGTGTAAGTGGAGGTATTTGCGAGGGGTGTGGACGAGAAGATGCAGCAAGTGTGCCATTATCCTGTCACTAGTCTGTTAAAGAGCTCAGCGATGCCCGGGAACCCGAGGAGGTTAGTAGGTCAGCGCGGGGGGTTAAAGTGGCCGAAAGACCCCGAGGAGACAGCTGACATATTTAGAATAGCCAGACGCAGAGGAAAACAAGCCAGCTGCACATTGATGAGACGGAAAACAAACAGAACAACCAAATCGTTCATACACATATAGATATTATATAGACATATAGTTATTCTATAGACTCACAGGCTGATCACACCTACTTAGCTGCACACGTGACCCAACTCCTCTGCATAAAGACAAGTAAGGAGGCTAAATCCACCACAGATCACAGTGGTAGCTTTAAACACCGTAAGCCCCGTTTTGACCGCAGGAACTTCCCTCCCCCGATCTAGGAACCTTTTGAGAAGCTCACTGCGTTTCAACCGCAGGAACTAGGGTCTAAATTAAGTTACGGGTGACATTTTCTGGAGCCTTTTTACCCCCCAAAAAGGCCCTGGTCAGGGGGGTAGTACTTTCTGAACGTACAGGAGCTTTAGGGGTGGAGTTTGTTAGGATGACTCCTGATTGGCCGTCGCTGATTGGTCAAACACACACTCTGCTTCAACTGTACCGCTTCTTTCATAAACAAGGAAGTACTCTAGTATTGATTAAGGACCATTTTAGGATTAGGGGAGAACATTTATCTTCGTTTGATAACATTAAATGTATTAGTTCGGCATTCCTGTCGGCTTCCTGACTCATTTTCAAACGAGACTCGGTCAAAACTGAGTATATGGCTGGACCGTGTACGGTCAGTCTGCAAATTTGTGGCTAAATTGTTGCACAAATAGTCAGTGGTCGTGTCTATAATGGTAAATGCAGCGTTACATATCCACCAGGTCCGGTCCGGCGAGGAAACTAGGGGACGCGCTGCCCCACTCGACTGGCCGTTCAAGTGGTGATGTACCCTCTTCGTGGAATGCACGTGATTGGTCACTGGTTTTCTGTTATTCCGTCTAATCTATCCACCAAAATCTACTTCTGAAAACATTCTAAGCGAGAAATAGGCTATGTCACTGCTGAATTTCGGTTCATTTTAGAACTAGATCGCCTAGTTTGACAGCTTGGTCCAAGTTTCTTGAGCCAGACGCGTCGTGCTGGAAGGCTCATTTGCATAAAGGACTGTTGTGCGACTTTTCATTTTGAAAGAGCAACGGCCAACGAAGAAACTCCAACAATCGGCCGACCTATCGTATAACTTCATCACTCAGTCAGTCAGTCAGTGACAGACTTTAGCATTTGTCGGGAAGACAGAGAGGAAAAAAGAGAGAGATCGCACGAGTGAGCTGAGAAGGCGAGCGGTAGAAGAGACAGACAGCACGGCAGTGTTGAGAATGAGAGAAAATAAAAGTTATCTTCTGATTGTTTCACGGCGGTTACGTTCTAAAGCACAAATAAATAACCATCAAACACTCAACAGATGATTTACTGCAGAGACAGATGCTCTTAGTTTCATTTTCTTCTGCTGCATTTCATCCATTACATCCAACGTGCATCAGTAAAAACTCTGCAGCAGTTGTCGCAGTGAGACAAAACCGTCAACATGTTTTTCAGATGAAACGGGCGGGCACACAACTGCAGGCTGCACCACCAATAAACACAGACAACAATAGGCTGAAGGAACCTTTTACTTCCTTGAAAAGTAGTCCCAGGACTAAAATTACCAGGAACTTCTGAGTGGAAACCCGGCTTTAGGCTCACCACTGCACATCCAGCCACTGCTCTCCTGCTCATGCCCCCCTAATGATGACTGATGACACACATTTGATTCAGCTGTCTGATGTATGGCGTCAGGGGGCTCCTTAGTGGAAGATTTGGGCAGAGCGAGGGGAGAGCGGGTGGGCGGGGGAGAGGCAGACTCATTTGTCTTTAGTGTCAGCGCTAATGCAAAAAAAAATAAAAAAATAAAAAGTGAGATGCTTGTCGATAACACCGGGAGGTTAAGTTAGCTTCTGTGCTTAGGAAAAATGGCTGATGAAAGCAGGCAGAGTCATCAAGGGAGCGCAGTGGGATGTTACTAGAATTTAATGAAGGACATGTTTAGCTTCCTCGGGTGTGGGTTGTGCTTTTCCCTTCTCCCAGAGTCTCTCTCTCTGTGTGTGTGTGTGTGTGTGTGTGTGTGTTGTCTGTGCCTCCACAGACACTAATTTCCTGCATGGATCTCTGACCTTTCAATGTAGCCTGGGGGGAGCCATTTGATCGGGACACACACACACACACACACACACACACACACAAAAATACACACCATTTCCTGTGATATGGCCGTCCACTAGTCAGAGGACTGGTTTGAGTGAGACAAAGTTGACCTCTCCCTACGATGTCAGTCTGAAAAAATTAGGTCTTTCGACTAAAACATAAAAAATAGACACATTTTTGATATTAAGGATACCATTTTTTTAAGCCGAGTATTGATGATGTCAAGATTTAAAGTGGTGCTTTTGTGTGAAGTGGTGCTTTTGTGTGATTCTTTGTTGATCAACTCAGTTTTACAGATCTGTCAATTAAATAAAATAATCATTTAGTTGACAAAATCGTCTACCAAGAATTTATTTGGTCGAGGACAGCCCTAGAATTTTTGGGTTGCCCATTGCTCAAGATTATTACGACAGTTTTCATATTTCTGTATGAGCAAAGGGGCAATTCAAAGCTTCAAATAGGCCCTTGATGTAAAGATTTAATGTACAGGATTCGTTTGCTAATGTAAAAGCCTACAACTCTATGTTCTTAAAAGCGTAGCAGAGCAAATAATTATTTATAAGGGAACACTTGAATCACTTGTGCATCCATGTGTAAAGAGTTAAGCATGCCTCCTCCTCTGTATTTGCCCGTGTGTGAAAAACACTAGCGTAAATAGATTATGTTTACATGCACGTACAGGACCACGCTCGCTGCATATGCACACACACACACACACACACACACACACACTAGTAAGCAGCCCTGCCAAAACAATGAGTGGAAGCAACCTTATCCGAGCCCTCAGGTGAGCCTGGTGTTAGCTTTTCCACCTCTCCCTCCTGTCCTCTTCCCCTCTGGGGTCCAGTTAACCCCAGCTGGCCTCTGTCGACTCCACCGTCTCTCCGCCATGTGACTGAGGGCCTCATTATGACCCCGGGGGTTGACTGGGTGCCGTTTATTTTGCGACCCAGTTCCCCCCGCAAGTAGGGAACACACGCCTCTCCCAGTTAACTCTGTCCATTAAGCTAAGTGGGGCCTATCAATTATTCAACAGTTCCCGATGCATAATTCAAGGGATAAGGGGACCTGTCATGAATAGCGACACACACAGGTGAGGAAAGAGTAGCGTACTTTCAATTGTGATATTACACATCTGTAGGCCAGATTGATTAATATGATGAGGGGGCAGTTGGGATGGAACAACAATGTCAATCTGTGATGAATAAATAAAACAGCCTGGGGTAAGATAGAGGACGAACAATTAGAGGAAATACGAAGACAAAAATGAGGAGATGGAGAGGATACAGGAAGTGGGCTGCCACAGAAGAAAAACTAATACAGAGAGAGAATGCTGTCATGCAGCATAGTGAGGAAATCTAACATATCCTGATTTATAAATCACAATGAATTGGAAAAACTGGGCTGAAAAGAGAGCGGGAGAAGAGAGAAAATTAGGGCATTCAAAGTGTGAGAAGGCAGTTTTATAGTGCTACCCCCCCCACACCCACCACCACCCTCCTCCTTCTGCTGTGTAGGCGTGGGTCCTTGGGGAGCCACCGATGTTAATACAGTTATTAAGCCTCTCTACTGAAGCCTGCTCCACCTCCCCAACCCCTCAGCATCAAGGAGCTCTCTCTGCCTGCCAGGCAGCGGGCGAGCTCACTTGCTTCCACAATGAGATCAAACAGTCCCAAGTAGGCCAGCTCAGGGGAAGCCAGTGATGGAGCTTCCCGTTGAGCGGCGAGGGCAGGTGGGGTTGGGGTATGTCAAGCCCAAGGAGCATCCCAGCAGGCTTTAGGGAAGGAGGAAGGGGGGAGGGGAGAGGATAGGCTTCAACCTTGCCGTAGTTCCTCCTTCCCTTCCTCATTCTTTAAAGTCAGCTGAC